>NC_080672.1:347195665-347505116 GCF_030247195.1 Topomyia yanbarensis | reverse complement strand
AAGTATAAATGACTTATTGTTATAGTTTTAAACGTTTATAACTTATAACTAGATTTAGTACCTAATATGATAGTCAAAGAATTCGGAAGTTTCGTTAAATTTGCGGCAACATCTATCTACCGGATTATTCTGGCCGTATGCTGTACGGTGCCTAGGAATCCATAAAAGTGGTCGGTTTCTTATAACACGAGGAGGAACAAACAAATTAATCCTTGAGAGAATATCAACAACATATCGAAAATAAACCTTCTTTGCAAGAAGGTACGACGTGACTCAAGCGTTGGTAAATTTAGCAACATTCATTTATCATTATACGGTGGCAGACGGATAGGGTCGTTCCATGGCAGTTTTCTTAAAGCAAACCGTACAAAGCTTCTTTGAACACGCTCCAATCGAATGCTTTGCACGGCGTTGTACGGCGCCCATACTTGTACAGCGTACTCCAAATGCTCCGGACCAGTACGCAGTATATAGGTTTCAAAAAACCCAATGTTGCAAAAGCTTTAGCCGTTGTCGCTGTGATGTGGTCGGAAAAGCGAAGTTTTCTGTCAAATAACACTCCCAGGTTACGAATAAATGCCACGCTTTCGATGACACACGCTTGAAGGGTATATTCGCAGCGCCTTAGAGTTGTCGAGCGCTCGAAACTTATCACCTTTCATTTATCGACGTTGATCTGCATTCGATTCAGCGAGCACCACTCTTTAATATTGACTATATGTTCTTGGAGGACAAATGATTCGAGTCCCGATGCAATTGAGCGAAAGATTTTCATATCATCAGCGTAGATCAGTTTTCCAGATTTTATGCGGGTGCAGAGGTCGTTGATGAATAATATTAAGATAAGTGGCCCTAGGTGACTTCATTGAGAACCACCGGTTGGCGTTTCAAATACACTTGAGCATGTAGTGCTGATTATAACAAAAGCGGATCGTTCAGAATGGTAAGATTGTAGCCATCTGATTATCCACGGAGGAAATCCTGGTCGCTGCAATTTCATAAACGCAATGTTGTGCGGCACCTTGTCGAATGCTTTAGCGAAATCAAAATATATTGCATCAACTTGCTGGCGCTTCTCGATGGCTGGAACTAGGAAACTTGTGTACGTCATCAAGTTCGAAGTGGTCGAGCGTTTCTTTACAAAGCCGTGCTGACGTTCATCAATTATGTGCGAAGATGCAGCGTACATCGCATTGTAAACAAACTTTTCCAGAACTTTGGCCAGACAATTCAGAAGCGAGACCCATCTATAATTTTCAATATTACGAGTATTATTTCCTGCCTTATGGATAGGAACTATAGCAGCTTCTTTCCACACACTAGGAAAAACATTTTCCGTGATCGAGCGCTTGAAAATAATGCTTACTGGTACAAAAAGCGCTCGGGAAAAATGTTTTATGAACTAAGGCGGCACGCAATCCGGACCTGACCCTTTCGACGGGTCAACGCTGGACAAAGGTCTCAGAACATCGGCATTGTTTACGTTAGGGCGGGGGAGGCTGATATTATAGGTTGGCAATGTCTCAAGGTACTCTTGCGACTCGGCTGCGGAACATTTGTCTCGCAGATAAACATTTTCTGGAATACCCCCGGAGCGTCTTCTGCTATTTATAAACTTCCAGAATGTCGAGGGATTATTCCGCAGATTGCACTGGACTTGGATGAGATACTCACCGAATGCACTGTTCCGGGCTATTTCATATTGCAGCTCAATTTGCCGAAGAATAGCTTTGTTGTCGTCAATCCTGTGACGAAAGAATCGTTTACGTTACTTCCAGAGTACGTTGCGCAGCCGGCCAAGCTCAGCGTTCCACCACGAATACTTATAATCTGCTTTTTAGTGGTACGTTTTTGGGAACATTGCAGCGAAGAATTCCATATATAGCCTCGAAGAACGCTGAAACTGCCTGATCCAAATCGTTTCCATCCAGCATATCATGCCAATTGACTGCACCAATGCACAGTGGCTCAAAACAGCGTTTTGAGGTACCTAATTCATTGGGAGTCAAAACTGTCCATATTAGCGATTTCACATATTCTACAATGTTTGTATGTGTAAAAAGCGCTATCTTTTGGCAACATTATTTTTTTTAAATTGATCATAGTAGGCTACAGAAAATTTAACTTTTGAACTGAAAGAGATAGCGCTTGGCTGTCTTCGACAAAGTTGTAGGGGGGAGTATTTTTATAAATTTTGCAGAAGACATGTTGTCTCTGTCACTCATATTAATCGAGTTATGAGAAGTTCTCTATGGTGAACTCCTTCATTTCATATTTTTACTTATAACTTTTTTATTTCTGATTTTTTACGTTAACAATGTTCTAAGGTATTTTTTATCATCATTTATCATTATCAGAATCGTCGCCGTCGTTAGAGCACGTGTCAAATCATAAAACGAAGGGCTTTTGGTGAGGGTCTACCTTAAGTATAGATAACGGAGGGTCGACCAACTAAATTCTTTACGAGCATTTCTATAACTTTATCGAAGACACCAACTTTCTACCTAGTCAGCATAAAAAGTTAATTTTTTTAGTTTGATAGTAAGCCATGTGTTGATGACAACTGTCATAATACAGAGGTTATAGAAAGAAGACGTGCAGATTAATCGTAACATGCGCAGGTAGAGTAACAACTCTGACAAGAGATGCGAATCGCTTCGTACAGCAGTGCTCCCATTTTTTGGACATTAGATTTATGTATTTTATGTTATTTCGTATATGTAAATTGATGTTGCGTATTTATGTCATTCGTAAAACAGCCTTCATTGCGTTAGGTCGAACACAAATTGTTTTGCATTTTTATTTAATAAAGTAGTGTAGTATTGTTTAATAAATGGTGTAGTTAAGTGAAGTGTAAGTGTGTCGTTATTACTTACCGGTATCACATCTGGATCGTCGCTTTAACCTGTTGGTGGGAAACTTACCTGGAACCGCCCGTCGTCGTTCGCTAACACTTGGAAGGAAAGGTAAACAGCCGATAACAGCTGTTTAAGGATCGTCCACAAATTTGGCCTTGGACAATTCTCTCGGCCGGAACACATCAAGGTGAGGCCAAAACATTGGTGCCGTGACCAGGATTATTTGTGTTCCGAAGAACCGACGCGGCGTCGGTAGCACCATTTTGGAGAAGGTACAAAGGAAATACTACGCCATCACGAAAGGATTGCTGGTTCTATTTGGAGGTCGCCATCGCTGCCAGCTGCTATTATACACGGGACGCAAGAAGCAGCCATCGCAGTTGGGAAAGAACGCCATCGGAGGATTTTGGAGACCATTGGAGAGAATTTTGGATTCAAGGCCTGTTTGACAGGCTCACAAGGTGAGTACCTGTCCAACAAATTAACTCCCGCTTTCGTCTCTACCTGGTCGTTTTTTTGATTTCTTTCTGGTTGCTGGTATTTTCTACACTACTTTGCGGGATCCTTTGGATTGGTGGTTGACGAATCGCGGACGAGGGAAGGCTGCTGCGAATCGAATTTGGATCAACCTTGGATTGGATCGTTGGCATCGGAATAAAAAAGTGCAAGCCGGCAGTGAATAAATATCAATGAAATAATCGGTTGTTTGCATCGTTCAACGCTGAGCCCTGGTTGCCTGCTGGCAAATTGATTGATCCTTGTATGCTGGTTCGAATAGAGAGGATGTTTGTTTGATTGTGTGTGAGGGTGTATATGGCTAGAGAAAGTGGATTTGAATGTACAAGGCATGTTGAACAGGTCCAATAGGTGAGTACCTGTCCAACTATCCACATATCAGTACGAAAGGTGCTTTGCTTGGTGTATTGCTTGCAGAATTTGGATGTTTTCATGTGATTATCTGGAGACGGAGTTTGGTGCTGTAAGGTGCAAAAGTGGTTCCGTTAAATATTACGTCACGTTTTTTGGCAACTGCAGAATTTCACGAATATTGGATTGCATCAGTTTTGATGAGTGAGCGCGCGGAGATTTGAAAACACAAGGCCTCGTAGACAGGCTCACAAGGTGAGTACCTGTCCAAATCGATAGATTTCTCGCGCAAGGTGCTTTGCTGGTTTTATTTATTCCAGAAATTCGTGTAGTTCAACTGCGGTACGTTTTCTTTTTCGATCAATTGTTTCTTCAACACAAGCGCAGAGAAATTAAAATACAAGGCCTATTAGACAGGCTCACTAGGTGAGTACCTGTCCAACTCAATATATTTCTCGCGCGAGGTGCTTTGCTGGTATTTTCCTTCCAGAACGTGAAGCGGCTCTCGGATTTCATTCATTTACGCTGGTGCTGTCGATAATGGGCAAAAAGATGAAGCCAAAAATCCACGTCAGAGACAGCATCGTCGACTTCTTGGTACGAATGGAGCATCGAGATACCGGACGAGAATCAAATTAAATTTCGTCTGGAGAAGCTGGAAGCGAAGTGGAACGAGTTCGAGGAAATCCAGTGCGAGATTGAAGGTTCTGAGGATCACGAGGAGAACATCGAAGGTCAGCGACTTATTAGAGCGGAGTTTGAGGAAAAATACTTCGAGGTAAGGGCAGGGCTGGTTGGCAAGTTACCGCGAGAGGTTCCGCAGAATGCTTCACAGGCTACTTCTTTCATAAATTTAGAGCATTCGACAAGTGTGCACACTTATGTACGCTTGCCTCAAATAAACTTACCTGAATTCGATGGTAGTTATGAAAAATGGCTTGCGTTTCATGACACATTCAGAGCCCTGATCGACACGTCTCCAGAGCTGAGTGGTATTCAGAAGTTCCATTATCTGCGGGCTTCTCTTAGGGGTGATGCTCTTAAACTGGTCGATTCATATCCGATGAGTGACGCAAATTATAGGGTTGCTTGGGATGCTTTGGTCGCACGGTTCTCCAACAAGTATTTGCTCAAGAAGAGGCACTTGAATGCGCTATTCGAGTATCCGAGGATCAAGAAAGAGTCTGCAGTTGCGATCCACGAACTCATAGACTGTTTCGAGCGGAATACAAAGATTTTGGACCAATTGGGAGAGAAGACAACCGGTTGGGGGGCGATGTTGACGCATCTGATGGTTTCGAAATTGGACGAAATTACTCAGAAACGTTGGGAGGAGCATGCTTCAGGTGAGGAAGAGCCATCTTTTGCAGTTTTGGTTGGGTTTTTGAAGAAGCAGACACGGGTACTTGATGCAGTCTCGGTAGATCAGCATTCGTCAAACTCTAGCTGTCTCTCTTCTACCAATGGGGTTAAATTCCGTCCAGCAAAGGTGTCGGTCAACGCGGCGACCGAAAATACGGGTCCGAACTGCATTGTCTGCAGCGAGCAACATCCAATTGCGAGGTGTCCAGCGTTCGCCAAGTTACCTGTGGATAAACGGCTGCAGTTCACCAACTCTAAGCGGTTATGCAGCAACTGTATGGGACGCAACCATTTGGCACGCGATTGTCCGTCGAAATACCGGTGCAGAACTTGTTCCAAGAAGCACCACACTATGCTTCATCCTGTATTTCCTGGTTCTGGTTCAACTACTGCGACGGATTCAGCCGGTTCTGTTGTTGTTCCATCATCTTCTGGCAATGCGTCGAACTCCGGTAGTTTGTTTGCAAGTTCTCTCGCAACCATTTCTTCTAACGTGGCGATGGGGCCCGTAGGCTCACATGTTTTCTTACTGACGGTGGTCCTGAAGGTAAAGGACAGATGGGGACGAACGCACCTCGCCAGAGCTCTGCTGGATTCCGGTTCACAGGCTAATCTCATGTCGGAGAAGCTTTGTCAGTTGCTTAAGCTACCCAGAAACGAAAAGAAAGTAGAGATCAGCGGTATTGGGAAGTCACGAAGGCAAATTTCTTGCGAAGTTTCTACGGTTGTCAGCTCACGCACACTGGAGTTTTCAATGTCGATGGAATTCTTGGTCTTGGGGCAGGTTACGGACAACCAGCCAACCTCGTCACTACCATTGGCACACTGGAAGCCTCCTTCGGTCATGAAACTAGCTGATCCCGAGTTCTTTATTTCTGGGCCGATTGATTTGGTACTTGGATCGCAGTTTTACTACGATTTTCACCTTCTTGATGGTGGCCGGCTACAAATTAGAAGGTTCGACAGCACTCTTCCTGTATTTGTCAATACGGTTTTCGGATGGGTTGCCGCAGGCGAGACTGATTTGAATGGTGGGGCATCGAGAATCAGTTGCAACTTGGCAATAGCTGAGCCTCTGGACAAATCCATCGAAAGATTTTGGGCCATCGAGGAGCTATCGGAGAAACCACCACGAACACAGGAAGAAGAGGATTGCGAGTTGCACTTTCAGAGTACATTCACTCGAGATGAAAATGGGCGTTACGTGCTACGGTACCCCAAGCACATGGGCTTTCACGAAATGATTGGAGAGTCAAGAGAGGCAGCGTTGCGACGGTTTCAGCATTTGGAAAGACGGCTGAAGAGAGATCCCGATCTAAAACGGCAGTACAGCGAATTCATGCAAGAGTACTTGGATTTGGGACACATGAAACGCATTGGCACCGTTGAAGATTCGCGGGATGAGGAACGTCTGGTCTGTTACCTTCCCCATCACCCAGTTTTTAAAGAGTCCAGCTCAACTACCAAGGTGCGAGTAGTTTTCGACGGATCTGCCAAAACTTCTACGAATCGGTCCCTCAATGACGCACTTCTTACCGGACCGGTGATACAAGACGAGCTGCTCGATATCATGCTTCGCTTTCGCAAGCACGCAATCGCTGTCGTGGCGGATGTAGAAAAAATGTACCGGCAGATACGCATACATCCGGAAGATGCATCATGTCAACGGATTCTCTGGCGTTTTGAACCATCCGAACCGATTCAAATATTTGAGCTTCTCACCATAACTTACGGTCTGTCTCCATCCTCCTTCATGGCAACCCGAGTCCTCAAACAACTGGCATTGGACGGTGCGAGCGAGCAGGAAGCTGCTTCCCTCGCGGTAGCGGAGGATTTTTACATGGACGATTTCCTCTCCGGAGCGGATTCCGTTGAGAACGCGAGACGATTGAAACATGAAGTGCAGAATTTGATGGCGAAAGGCGGATTTCAACTTCGCAAATGGAGCTCGAATGTACCGGAGGCGTTAGAAGACTTACCTGCAAAAGCAACCGATGACCCCTCCATGTTTTATTTTGAAAAAGAATCGAAGGTAAAAACGCTTGGAGTTGCTTGGGAGACGGACGCGGATCGGTTCTGCATCGAAGTACGAGACGTTAAGAATAACGAGCAATGGACAAAAAGGAAAATCTTTTCAGCGATAGCCCAGCTATATGATCCGCTTGGACTCGTTTCTCCCGTGATAGCTTGGGCGAAAATCCACATGCAGCGACTTTGGTTGGCTTCCGTCGATTGGGATGATCCAGTCCCTGATGAAATCAGTGCCAGATGGGAGGAATTCTACGTCCAGTTGCCGGAGTTACGATCGTTCAAGGTGTCAAGGTACCTTTTTCAACCGGAAACAGAAAACATCCAGTTCCATGTCTTCTGCGACGCATCGGAAGTCGGATACGGAGCTCGCGTGGCACCACTCAAACGGCTCACGCTACCACGCTTAGAGCTGTGTGCTGCACTTTTGGGGGCAAAACTGTACGCCCGGGTCTCAGCAGCGCTGCGGATGGAGGGAATTCCTTGCTGGTTTTGGTCGGATTCTACAGTCACTTTGCATTGGATACGAGCACCTCCTAACACCTGGCAAACCATCGTCGGAAATCGCACATCGGAAATTCAACGACTTACCCACGGCCACAGCTGGAATCACGTCAAAGGGGTTGACAATCCTGCGGACTACGTCTCTCGCGGTATGCTTCCTAAGGTATTTGTGTCCAATGCCGTATGGCCCGGTGGGCCATCTTGGCTCCTAGAAATAGAAGAAAAATGGCCCAAGCATCTCAATCCAGATCCCCCACCAGAAGAAATACTAGAGAGAAGAAAAACTGTCCTAATAACGCAAAATATCTTGTCCCAATATCCACTGTATGAACGGTATTCATCATTTTGGAAGCTTGTACGCATAACCGCCTACATACTGCGCTTCGCAAACCGTTGCAGATCAAAGAATTACCGCCCGAAGGAAATGTTTCTCACTGCAGATGAATTGCAATCAGCTAAGCATGCTTTGGTCAAAGGTGTACAGCAGCAAATGTTCCCGGAGGAACTAAAAGCTTTAAAAAACAATCGACCAATTCCATCGCAGTCTGCATTGAACGGTCGTCGTCCAATAGTAGATTCAAATGGCATACTTCGTGTCGGTGGCCGGCTTCAACATTCTGAAGAAGCATACGCAACCAAGCACCCTATAATCCTCCCCACCAAGCACCCACTATCGCGTCTCATTGCAGAGCATTATCATACCCTCACGTTTCATTCTGGGCCTCGAATGACTCTAGCATCGATTAGGCAAGAATTCTGGCCATTACGCGGCAAAGATTTGGTGAACTACGTGTGTCGCAAATGCCTAAACTGTTTTCGCCACCGCCCTGTCCCTATTACCCAACCCGTCGGCCAGCTTCCAACTGCTCGCACAGTCCCCAGCAGGCCATTTACAATTACAGGTGTGGATTATTGCGGACCCGTCTATATGAAACCCGTACATCGCCGCGCAGCCCCGCAGAAAGCATTCATAGCAGTGTTTATTTGTTTCGCCACCAAAGCCGTTAGTTTGGAGTTAGTTTGCGATCTTTCGACAGATGCATTCATCGCTGCATTACGCCGCTTTATCGCCCGTCGTGGCTGCCCCGCAGAACTACATTCTGATAACGGAACTAACTTTCAAGGTGCAAAAAACACTTTAGCCGCTCTCTATCAGCTACTTAACGATAAACATTGCCAAGAGAAAATAATCAGCGAATGCACCAGTAAGCGAATTCGGTGGAAGTTTATTCCTCCCAGGGCGCCAAACTTTGGTGGCCTTTGGGAAGCAGCTGTAAAAACTGCCAAAAGCTCACTAATCAAAACAATCGGAAACTGCAAGCTGTCATATGAGGATTTTGCCACTTTATTGACACAAATAGAGGCAAATATGAACTCTCGTCCTCTTACGCCGCTCTCCGAAGACCCCGCGGAACTTGATGTTCTTACTCCCGGACATTTTCTTACGGGATCTTCGCTATCATCGTTACCAGATCCAGATTACTGCAATATCCAAACTAGCCGTCTCAAACACTATCAACAACTGCAACAGCTGGTGCAGCAACACTGGGTTCGATGGAAGAAAGAGTATCTCACGGAGCTCAATAGCCAGCAGCAAAAATCTTCAGCACCGGTCGAGATCCATGTCGATCAGCTGGTCTTAGTGCGAGATGACAACAAACCATCTCTTAATTGGCCGCTCGCCAGAATTATCGCCATCCATCCTGGAGAAGACGGCTGCGCTCGAGTTGTATCAGTAAAAACAGCAGCTGGGACTTACACTCGGCCAACTTCAAGGATTTACCCGCTACCAACCAGCACATCGTTTCAGCAACAAGAACTCCAATCAGCAGTGACGGAGAAAGGCTCCGATTGAACGAAAATCTCGACAAACATATGATAACGGCCTAAAAGCCAACTGTCACAATCCACTTTGAATGGAAATTCCGGACAAACCGTTACACGCCAATCACAGATGTTGGTAGTAAACGAAAGAGAAAAGTTTTCTCTTTCATAAACTGTTGTGAACTGTGTTTGACCAGTAACGGTTTGTCTGGAATTTCCATTCAAAGTGGATTTTGACAGTTGGCTTTTAGGCCGTAATCATATGTTTGTCGAGAAATGTTATTTTTAGCTGTAAGAACCAAATGTAAATTATTAATCAAAATTTAGGTGGCCGGTTATGTTGATGACAACTGTCACAATACAGAGGTTATAGAAAGAAGACGTGCAGATTAATCGTAACATGCGCAGGTAGAGTAACAACTCTGACAAGAGATGCGAATCGCTTCGTACAGCAGTGCTCCCATTTTTTGGACATTAGATTTATGTATTTTATGTTATTTCGTATATGTAAATTGATGTTGCGTATTTATGTCATTCGTAAAACAGCCTTCATTGCGTTAGGTCGAACACAAATTGTTTTGCATTTTTATTTAATAAAGTAGTGTAGTATTGTTTAATAAATGGTGTAGTTAAGTGAAGTGTAAGTGTGTCGTTATTACTTACCGGTATCACATCTGGATCGTCGCTTTAACCTGTTGGTGGGAAACTTACCTGGAACCGCCCGTCGTCGTTCGCTAACACCTGGAAGGAAAGGTAAACAGCCAATAACAGCTGTTTAAGGATCGTCCACAAATTTGGCCTTGGACAATTCTCTCGGCCGGAACACATCAAGGTGATGTTTGATTTTTATCAGGTTGTGGGGAATATTCTTACAATTTGTCCAAAGATGCCCTGTGAATATATTCGATGGTTTGGCTTAAGTGAATTAAGTTCACGCTTTTGGGATTTCCGGCCACTATGAAGCGATGTCTTTTGATGACTCCGTTTGGTTCACAAGACTAGGTCCAGACTTCTGAAAAAATCTTCAAAGTATGAGGGTTTCTGTACGTTTCTTTTAAATTAAACGTTAACCACACCCCCCCCCCCACCCCTTCAGAATGTTCTGCGCACTGGCCTGCAACAGGGTGTGGCCTACTTGACCATACAGAAAGTCGTTTTATCCAGAAACGAAAACTACTTGCATCGACTTGTAAACAAACTACTAATAGCTGATGTCCTGTTAGCATAGCAGTTTTCGCTAACGAGACATCATACATAAGTAGTTTTCCTTTCTGGGCTTAAGTAGGTCTTCTACTCTCAAGGTACGAAATTACGAATCGCATTGTTGATAGACTTGAGCGATTCGTAGTAATGCTGCCTAATCTCGACTCCTGCCAGCAGAAGACAAAAGATTAGTCCGTACGTTTTTAAACCTGTTTCTAATGACCCTGCCACTTCTAGTTTTCTGTATAATCCTTGCTCTCACTTGAGTATTATGGCTCTAAATATCCATAACTTTTCCTACTCAGTAATCTCTAGCTAATTGAATCTCGTCAAAAAATATAGTCTTTAATATGTCTAAAATAGACGGGAAATTTAAAAAAAATATTCGAAGCGTTGTATGAATTTTACAATCACAAAATAAAAACAAATGTTTTGGGAAAACAACCAACATAACTATGATAATGAAAAATATAAATTTTCTGATAACAGATTACCCAACTGGCCATAACTTTACTTAAACGTGACCCATGCAGTTTAAATTTAAATTTAAAAGTCAAAACAAAATGAAAGCCTGTTTTAATCTACCAAATGGTGTAATTGAGCCATTCTCTCTTATCCAAACTATAATTCCATGGCTTGTTATTTTCAATATGAACTGAACAATGTCTTGAGTTGTTATTATACTTACCATCTACCGTATGCGTGAAGTGGTTTGCTGAATACATGAAATTTGCAATGTCACACTTTGTATTACTGTTTTAGTCATTTTGAAATAATCAATCTTATATCTCCGGAACCGAAAGTCAAATTTGAATGAAATCTAACAGTAGCTAATGGGATTGCTGTATCTTTTATGTGAAGTTTGTGAACGTCGGTCAAAAATTCGCTGAGAAAAAGGTGACAATAACTTGAGTTTGGTAAGTTCCTCGGCATCAAAAACCGTTATAGGCGGCAAATGTTGTCAAAGCTACTTCGATTGGTCATTAGTAAGCTGACCAACTCTGACGAAAAAATCCGTACACCTCGCGGACTGTGTGCCTGACTGTGGTGAACGATTGCGCTTCGTTGCGGAATGGTGTACGGATTTTTTCTTCAGAGTTGGTCAACTTAGTCATTAGTAATCTAGAACCGCAAATCTTAGCTATGTTGTAGAAATTTTAATGTTTTGTATCATTTGGCCATTATGGTGTTCCCAGTTTATATGGGAATTTGCTATGTGACCGCACTCTTTCTATATGAGAATGGCGAATATAAAATTTGAAATCTATTCAGTAGATACTTTATTCCCCACAAACAGCTTATTTTCGGGCCTCGAGAATACTGATGAACAATACTGATGAGTCGAAGACCAAACGATGATGCTGTTTTTACTTATTTAAAACATATTGTTGTAATAATAGGAAAGACTGTTGCAGTTGAAAAACTCTGGGTAATCCAGGAGTGATTCATCCGTATCGCATACATGTCCACTAGTCCAAGCCAAATTATGTATTATTAATGAATTATTTGTTCTTATTCTATTGATTATTGATTGCATTGCAAACTTTTAAACGACCCCTCAAATCATATAGAATGGAATATCTAATATATAAATACTTCTTACAGTGGCCGAATGGTCCGGATGTGGTTTAGAAACCTTACAAACCTGTTTTTTGTAGATTCACACGTTTGCTATTGTTTATTGAAAGCTTCTACATCATGACACATATACCCAAAAATTCATTTTCATGGAATTCAACAGCTGGAAAATGCTAGAAAACTTTCACCTTATTCCCAAAATATAGGATGTAATTCCCCTATCGCTATGAAATGAATGCTACACAAATTAACAGATAATTTTATCTCTCGTCTTTCAGACATAAATCATGATCATATTCCTATATCTGGTACTGGTCCTCGCGTGGGCATTGCTAATAATAGTGCTCAAATGTAAAAAGGCCCGCGCCAAACGACTCGCCGAGCTAGAGGAAGCGGCTCAACCGGTGCACGTAGTCCAGATCGGTTCGAACCTGTACGACATTATGGCCATTCAGCATCATCACCATCATCGCAGTCCGTATGGAACGATGTACGACTGCCTAGGTACGGGTGACCATCAGCCAACCGGCACCGGCCATGCACGGTCTACGATGACCAGCGTCACGCACTCAAACGCAGCCTTTGTGGGAGACGACGGCAGTGTTTACCCGGGCAGTAATATTCGTAAGTATACCACAACTGTTTGAAAACTCATATATCGTCTAATCGTTTCAATCTAATTGACAGCACCGCTAGAACCACCCCCATCGTATGACGAGGTGATACGGTTGCCCGCGTACTACCCCAAAGTGGAAACATTCGTGCCCGAAATGGTGGTACCACCTTCAGAGCCACCTCCACCCCCTATAGATGGTCAATCGAGTAGAGGAGCGGGCGAAGGCCGGCCTACTGCCGCTACGGGTGAACATGTTAAGACGATCTCAGCGGTGACGTCAACGACGAATTCCTAGTCCTCTGTTACAGAAAGTTAGCATATAATAGAAGTAAACAGTTGTTCGTTAAAGCTATGCAGCACATTCTAGGACATTTAATGCGCACCCATGAATGGAATCTCTTGTGTTTGAAAGCGGGTATAGTTAAGAAAATACATATATTCTACTTTGGAATAATTTTGTTTATTTAATAAAATTAAATCAAAGCAATATTTTTTATACCTGTTTTGTTTTAGTTTTGAGAAGCATTATAATAAATCATCCGAATCGTTTTTTTTAATTCGTTTATTTTCTGGTAACGAGTTTCGGCTTAGCAGTCAATAAAACATTAATTCGTTTATTTTACATGACGTTACCTTAACTGAGCCGTGGGATTCTTTTAGTTTTACAAGACGTTAAGAATAAAAATTCAAAAAAATAATATTAGTGAGTGTCAATCTTGGGGCAGGCATAGCGTAATTGGCAAATGGATTGCCTTGTACGCAGCTCACTTGAGTTCGATTCCGAACCCTGCACGTAGGGTTAGATATTTTTTTAAAAAATATTTCGCTAACCAGAAAAAGTGGTGAATGATCCTAAGGTTAAAACATATATAATCAATAAAATATGTCAATCAGATGCCATGCCCGCCGTTTACCATTGGGTGCGGACACCTTTTTTGCGGCGAAAATCAATTGACTCCTCGCATCTTTGGTCTTACATATCTCTCGTTATCGTACACGTCCGTGTCATCATTTTGGTCACTACCTTGATCTTTGCGATCAGAATCGGATGTTTTTTTCCTTGATTCCCGCTCATCACGGGTCACGAATGTGTACTCTCCGTCCTTGGTAGTAGCTTCCTTACTGAAGGTTTTTGGGGTTATAATTAGAGAAAGCGCGTGTCTGTTTGAATCAGTTTTCGCTCTTATGCCAAACGAGTAACATCATGGCTATAGATTCTGAACGCCACAATAAGCGGTAGATGGTATGGATTCTCGGCAGCGGTTGCATCACACACAGTTAAAACGTGTACGAATTTGTCGAGTACTAGCACGGTGTCACAGAATGATTTGCATAGCGGGCGGGTGGGGTGGTTTTGGATTGAGTTCAACACTGCAGAGTGCGATGTGAGAGTTTGCGTTTGAAAAAAATAATATATTTTTATGCTTGTTTGTGCGTTCCGTCAATCAATGTTTTCAACGATTTGTAGGTACTAGGTAATGGGCCTAGTGGCATACATGTTTCATATTTCGGATATATGTGATACGTTTCACCAAGGCATATGACAACATGCTTTGTAATTAATTCTAAAGCACGGGTGAACATAACTGGATTTGCGTGTACAGAAAGGCGGGGGCTAGTTGGAATTTTTTTGGACGAGGATCACAGTTATAATAAAACAGTTTTATTTTTGAAAGCAATACAATCTGATCAAGAGCACTGGTTGGTTTTTATTAAAGGTTTCATATATTACGTAACGTAAAACTTGCCCAAAATTTACTTCCCCCTTCCCAAACTGTCACACATTTTTCATACCTCTCCCTCTAGCACGTAAATCGGTTATATTTTTTTCCATTATAACATATTACGTAAGGTACTAGCTTACTCCCGCTCCCTCATATGTCACAACATGTCAAATTTTGTCGTACGCTCTCTCCTCCTAAAAGTGTTACGTAATTTATGAATGATCCTTTTACATTGTTATTATACATCGTTCCAACCCCTTAGGGCATGTTCAGCAACGTGGCATTTTATACGCGAGTTTCAAAGTGGAATTGGAACCGTAACAATAACATTCCTAGCGGAACTGATTTGATTTATTTATTATTTAAAACAGTTTTGTTTCGAACTGTATAAGTGGTCCAACCAGTTTTGGACCCCTATAGGAAGTGAAATTATATTAACGTCAATAATATTTGCTTGCCTATGATTTCTAATGCAATACACGCACGAATCTGCTCCAAAATTATTGTTTTTGAAATAAAACTGTCAATGGATGTTTTATACATTGACATAAACTCGAAAATGACATTTCTTTACATGAATGAATTTTTCACATTTCGGACCCTTCCGCAATAATTTAGATTGAACATTACAAAGAAACCTTTCCAAACACGCAACATGCATAATACCAAATCAGACAAACTAATTGAATCAATAAAAATATTACAATTGTATATTTAAATCCAAATGTATCACTTGCACCGGTTCCTCTTGGCTATCGTTGAAATATGAAATGTTTTCGGTGATTTTTTTTTTAAAACTGTGGATTCTTTTTTTATTTCGTTTGTTTAACATGGTTCATAGCAGTAGCCTAACGAAGCCGTGGATCTTTCATGTGTTTACAATATGTAAAAAATAAAAACCAAATATTATTGATTATCTCGTGCGCGTAACTTTTTATTGCGAGCGGAGACCTTCTTTCGCGAGTCGCCTACTGCGTCATGGGTATCATTTAATTCTCTCCTGTCCTTCACAGCAAGGTCATCATCATTAAAAGTGTCTTGGTGCTCACGATCAGATGTTCTTTCCTGATTCTTGCACTTACGGGTGACCAATGTAAATCCGTCATCGTTGTTATTATCTTCTTCATGTAGCTTACAATGGTTTTTCGGTGATGGATGCTGCCTTTCCAGTTGTCAATATGGACTGAACAGCTGCCACAAATTTGGCAACCGTTTGTGGTTCAGGCAATGGTATTGAAAACTCTTTTTTGGGTTGGTTTGCCGTGGATACGTTGCGAATCGGTAGAGATGGTGCGCTGTCTGATTACAATACTTGCAGGTAGGCGCCCCTCATGGGTGCATACCGTAGATTGGATAATAGTAGCTTCGTGGGTTTTGAGTTTTATAGTCAAGTGGGAGGGGATACGTCCTTCGATCCGCATCCTCACCACAAGAACACCATTGAGTGTACCTGGGAAGAAATTTCTCCACGTATCAGGTGTAACGGATTCTACTTCTCCGTATTGCGACATGTATTCTGCAATTAGATCAGGAGGGGTACATGGTGATAGGTCATGTAGCTTTACATCCACATAGTCTTTTTCTATATACACGGGAATCTTGATCCCAACATTATCACTTTCAGTAACGTGCTTCAAGTTGTTCTGCAAAACGATATGAGTACTACATTGCGAAGATGATGATGCTGAAGATACATAAATGCTTCCTTTGATCTCGAAACAATGCACACTAGATCGAGAGGTTGCTAGTTATTATTCACTTGGTTCGATTGTACGTCTGACTTGGGCAGAAGTAGAAAGTAAACTGAAAACTGTGGATTCTATAATCTAAAACTGGAAATTTTAAAAGTGGAACTGACTCTTCCAGCAGTAATCCTATTTTTTAATTTAAAATTCATGCCATGTCTTAAGCGCTACTGGGTTTAAAATTATGTTTCACCAGTTCATCCAGGCTTGGTACGCAGAATATTCCTACTTCTGTGATGTTTAAATACTCCGGGTCTTGATTGATCGCAAAGTAATAATCTTTCTTGAACATTCAAATACTCCACCAGAAATTTCAACACATCGCAATCCCAAATGTACAAACCGGGACTTCCACGAAGAGAAACCGATCACCAGGTTTTATGGGCTAGGTAGCTAACTAATGCGTAATACTGTCAGAGCAGAGAGTTAGATCTAGCACGTTTCTACTCGCAGATCTTGCATGCTCCTCGCGTGGAGTATATATAAACAAGTGCTACTTTAAAACTTTTATCTATTCAAAGCTTTCCGTAAATAAATCTGAAGTGCCTCAAAATTAAATTAGTTTAATAAGGACGGGAATGACCACTCTGTTTGTAGATTCAAAGATGGCTTTTTGGTCTCGGGTTTCAATCCCAAAACATCATCTTCAGGACAAAACGACTACAAGGAAAATATTTGCAATCGTTTTGTCCTGAAGATGAAGGGATACTCCCTTTGAAACGTTGACTTAAACGCAAAATAAATGCTTTGTGATTGAAACCCAAGACCAAAACCCTATTTATACAACGATGTGACACAACCATTTTCAAATCATCAGAATGTGTTGGTTCATTATGCGGCAAATACTTATGCCGAACAATAGACGTATTCCCTGTCTATGCTTTCAACAGTCAGACTGACTATGACAGTACAAATATCGCGAGTTGTAAGCTCGGATATAAAACAGAGGAATTTCACGTGAATTGTTCATGTAATATTTGTGGAAAGCAACGAAGACGGATTTAGTAACCTTTCTGTTTTGGAAGTACGATTCTTGAACCAAAGCTTTTTATTTTTTTCAGGAAGTATATGCATAGATTAGAGCAGTATACATTTCATCTCCAGCACTTACTTTACAACACCTAGAGGATACCAAACACCTTGGCTTTTAATCACCTATAGCAAACCCTGAAAGGCTAAATCAGTTATAATGATGCGTTTCGAGTTCCTCTCATCAGAATCCGACACTAATTTAGTGACAGGATTAAGCTAGCGCCGAATTAGTGCTAGCACTAAAAACGAAAACACTAGCGGCAATTTCCTAGACTTGAGATGTTTCTCTTTCAGTCTTCAGCTCGGAGTTACACCTTGTCTTAGAAACTTCTATTTCTGTCGCCTTCTATGACGTGGGAGCAGGAACCCAGTGAAACAATTCTTGGATGTGATACTACAATATCGTGGTTTGAGGAAGACATCATTCTTCACCGAAATTGCAGCTTTACTTTCCACTTATGATATAAGTTGGCTACATTAAGAAAAACACACTAGACAGAAGTGGAACAATGATTTTGTATGATACAGCAATAGGTTCGAGGTGCCAATGAGGCATGAGCAAATATGCGGGAATATTTAAAGTTGGATTGTTTACTGTGTAAACAATAAAGTTGACTTAATTTTGAATCTTTGTAAAATTTCTCACTATAAGTTGTTTATACTAGAATAAGTTGATTTTCGGATGTTATTGTATTCTGTTCCAAGAGACTGAACTGCTATTTTTTGCGATAAACGCTTGGCAATTATTATTACACAATTTTTACATGTAATTGCCGCATAAATATAAAAATATGTGAATTTTGAGTCAAAACAAACCACTAAAATACAAAAACCCAGCCCATGTTTATGTCCTCAACCCCGGCAGATCTCGATTTGTAAAAGTGTGATGTATGATATTCATGCTATGCATTTCATGATGAACAGCAGTATTCCAGAAAGCCAGAAACTACGCAAGCTTGAATGCAAATTGTTGTGTAAAAGTTTGAATGCGATATACGTACACGCTTAAATCCCATTACTAACCCAGTATATAGTGACCAGAGGTCTCGGAACAGGTGGGACACGAACAGTGCCGGATTCAAATGACTTGTCCCGGAGAGTATCCGCGCTGATTTTTTTCCAATACATCAGCAGTAGCAATATTCCGGAGTTATGAAATATTAATATTGTACAATGCACCCATAAAAAGTTTTTGGTCGTGGTATCTAATCATTGAATAACGTGGGAAGCCAGGGGTAAATTTGTCGGCAGCATCAAAAGTAAGGTACGGATGTTATGTTTGTGACGATACCTTTTTTGTTTCGGTAACTCCCCAAGCAACACGGTATGTTGATAAGCTGTTTTTACAACACCTATGTCAAACATTAATTTGTGAAAATATTCGTGCAGCAAGCGTTATTCAACTGTTATGCAATTAAATAAGCGCAAGAGGTGGAGCTTATAGGCAACATGTTCACTTGTTACGAATGATGTACCAAAAATCATAATAACAACAGAGATTGTTGCAATGCTAGCGAATGCTTTGAAAATAACTTACTCGAAATGAAATGAAAATTCATGTGTTTCATGAAATTGTTATACTAACAAAGCAGAAATATTAAGTCCACATTCGAATGTGACAATATTATTGATGTGGGCGAAAATGTATAACCAATAAAAATGAATCGAGCAATTTTTAAAAATACTTTGATAGATTTAAAGGGCCTCAAAACATCGTTCATGTAAACTAAATAAATTGTATACTTCTTACGTGAATTATTTATGCACTGTATTCAAATGTGCTTTTTTCGAGAATAATCAACAATTTAAAGCATATTAATGAAGAAAATTTTGGGTTCTGATCAAAAAATCTAAACTGTTCGTCAGCAACTTTTATCGAGAAACAATTCATTCTATCATAAATATGGCGGTTGTTTTTATTTCTACTACGTTACAAACTCAAGTTGAGTAAAAGTTTTATAAGTGTATCCGGAATAAAGTTTGTTGACAAGTTGAATAATAAAGTTATATACAGTTTTCGCGATGATGCTTGTTACAAAATTGTTTTAGCTGTGCAGTAGTCACCAAGACGTTGCAAAAAACATCCATAATATGTTTCAAGGTTGATTGTTTCAGAAAACATTGGCAATACAAATAAATAACTAAGATGTAACGTGCAGCAGCTGTGTTTCACACATGCAACAGTCGTGTTTTTTGCAATTCTGTTGTCATTGTAATGCAACAAATAACATTTATTGTTTTTCTAGAACATGTTGCAAGTGATACTTGGGCGTCACAGTACACGAAATAACTCTCATTCGTATCAATTTCTGCAGTTCTATCTTTTATAGCTACAAGAATATAATCATTAAACTGAATAATATGGGAGATAATCAATATGGAAGCAGCAAATGCATCATTCTTTCTTTCATGAGCTGTTCTTCAAGGCATATATTTTCTTATTGGACAATTACACCATGCATGTATGTAACAACTATTCTAATGTATGTAAGAACTATTCTAAGTTAATGTTACCGCTTTGATGTAGGTAGATCTTGCAAAATAGAACACGCGGCATGAAAAAGCAGACTGTTGGCAACATCTCTGATTTTTTTTAAAGTGTTTGATGCATTGTCTCCATTTTTAGAGACAAAAATATGTGACGCGGAAAACCCGCCAACATACCCCGGCTCCGGGGTAAGTTGGCGGTATGTGGGTATACGCCAAAAACTAAGTAATCAAATGAAGATTCAATTACTTCAAGGGTCCTTTTGGAACCTGCTGAATGTAGTTTCGAGAAAACTGTATATTAACCGACATTTGCTATTATATTTTAGTTTCAATACCCCGGCATTTTGACTTTGAAGAATACTCCCTATTCAAAAGCAAATTTTCGAAATTCTTCATGCAATTGGCCGGAATAAATGTCTCCTACATTGGCGAGATACACAAGAAAAAGATTTTCTTAATATGGAGTGTATTCCAGAATTAAATTTTTTGATGACTTTTTTTGCACTGTAAATAGTTCGGTTCCGACAGCATGAAGTAACAAGTTACTTTACGCTTGTCCAGACATGCCGTAGACTCAGGTGATTCGCATTTCTAATGCCAAAAGACCCTGACTCCTACGGTAGCAGACAAAAGGTTAAGTCGCCGGTGAGCTCTAAGCTTGCATATATGATCCTTCCACGCTTTTCTAAACTTTCTCCCTTCAACTCCTTGCTCTCCTTTGAGTACTATGGCTCTAAATATTGAAAAATATACTTCACCTTCCAGTCCCTTGCTAATTAAATCCCGTAACAACTGTTGACAAATTGACTCAATAGATCGTTAACAAAAATGGTTAACAAAAAATGGTAAAAATATAACTTAGCTCATGAATCTTTGCGAAAAGTTTCTCACTTTAACAAAAGTAGTCAATATCTGGAAAACGCACATCTTCCATATGAACAAGTACCGCATTCACCAGGAAAACATCTCGCCATTTATAGAACTGTTGGAAGTATGAACCATTTGTTGGATTTAAAACATAATTTTGAAATCCTTGAAGACTGTTGGTAAATAACTTTTCCCAGACTGAATATACGACCCCTGAAGTGTTTCGTGGCATTCTGGCAAAACCATTGGGTTTCAGGCTGTTGACGATTTTCACCTTTCTATACCCACTGAGAAGCCCAACTACAGGTCCAACAATGGGCGTCTGTTTTGTCGTCCAACGTTGGTCCAACGAACGACTTTCATTGGACGATTTTGAAACCAGCCGTTCTTAGTTAGTATGGACACTTACTGAGCTTTCTTGTGATATAGACTGATGCCTTGAATCTATAATATTATAATTGCTTTATTTACAAAACATGTTACACGAAATGGCACAAACGGTGTTTGAAATCTAGTATCGAAAGCTTGGTAATGGTAATCCATCAATTCACAAACCTACTAATGAAGTTGGTAATTTTTGAAAGTGTATAAATACTTTTGTTTTCGAGAAATATTTACAAAACGTAACAATACCATATAGTTTCTCGAAATTACCAAGATTAGAATTCTAACCTAGCAATAATAACAATTCAACTGAGACATCTCAGCGTAGAGTCGAGAACTTTTACCTAGTATTGTAGAACGACACCACACACTATCCCTATTCCATTGATCATAAAGTAGTGGTAGCCTGTAACTTAAAGTATCGACTTCTGCTTTCGATTTCCTGCAGTGCTCCCCTTCTGTCATCCACCGTATAGCATGTGCTCATCGACGGAATGTTACGCTGGCCACTTTTCAATCGGATAAACGCCCAAATGAATGCCATCAAGCTGGTGAGAACAATAATCGTACCCAGTCCTTCCAACAATATCCTGCTGGCACCAACCGACGGCAACCGTGCAGCTTCGTCCTCCTCCAACCGCATTCGATTGAATGCCTCCTCAGCAGCCGTTCTTCCGCCAAACATTTCGTCGTAGTACGCACCGGCTCTGTCCGCTTCGTCCGCCTGCCGGTCCGCTTCTGCAATGCGATTTAAATCGGAAATATCCGTTTCCCCGTCGGTTTCTTCCGCTGGTGCGAGTGGCAAACTGCGTGGATCGTTTATCTGAACCAGCTCCTTCTTGATGGACTTGTTCTTTGTTCGGTTGACGTACGGCACCGGAAGAATCGTCATCTGACATGATCCGAGGAATTCATCCTTGGAGATGTCTTCTTTCATTATGAGGCAAAACTTGTAGCTGGAATGAATAAAAAGTTTATTTTTTAAAATTGATTGCAAAATTGTAGAGAAGTGTGATCAGTTGTGGGTCATTCGCCATTTCTGACTTCGCACAACGTCACATCTTAACATAAACTAGAGATGGTCGGGTTTCATTTTTTTCGAACCCGAACCCAAGAGGTTGAAAATGTAAAAAACCCGAATCCGACCCGAGCCCGAAATTATAAAATTTGAAAAACCCGAACCCGACCCGAGCCCGATCATTTTGAAATTTAAAAACCCGAATCCGACCCGTACCCGAGAATTAAAATTTTGAGAAACCTGATCCAAACCCATCTTGCTAATACGGAGAATCAAACAACACAGAACCCGAAACCCGACCCGAAACCCGTCGGGTTCGGGTCCGGTACGGGTTTCGGGTTTAAAAACGCGAATCCGACCATCTCTAACATAAACTAGTTTTTGAGTGCACCGCATTGTACATCCTTCAGCTTTTTTTGTGCTGAACACAACAAAACAAAAATTTCAAAAAAAAAATCAGCTGAAAAGTGATTGTCTTAATTTTAGGGACGGATTTTTCCCATAAAATCATTGAAAGACAATGAGTAAAAATACAACATCCATTGAGGTATTTTCAATACCAAAAACTCTATAGTAAGGTATTTTCAATGCCAAAACCTTACCTCAGCTCGCTTTGAAGATCGTACGCTCCGATCAGCTTGGTAACGAAAGTATAATCAGTAGCATTCGCCATTTCCGGTGCTTGAAGGCAGGATACCTACAAAGAAGAGTTGGGTCAGCGCATCGTAAAACTTTACCTTTAAGTCGACCAACTTACCTCCGACTCGAACAGAACGTTCTCCGGATCATCGTCGTGAAAAACGTACACGAACCGACACGAGTAGTCGTCCGTCTGCATTCTCCAGTGTAAGAACACATCGCTCTCGTCGGTGAAATTGATCCCTCTGAGCTGAACTTCGTCGGTGATATCCCGTATGTAGGACTCGTTGTTCTTAAGCTTCAACATAACCTCGATCGTTTTGAAGGTACTCTCGTCAGTTTTGTCTTTTCCACTACCATTACAGTTCATGGACTCTACTGTGATTTGCAGTAACGATGCCCCCTCCAGATGAGGCGGTGTGGCACAAACGGCTCCAAGAACATCCTGGGAAGCTATACGCGAAGTAGCCAGCCATTCGGCAAATGGCCTCATCGAGCAATCGCAAGCAAGTGGATTGTTTTCCAAGGATAGACTATGTAGTTCGGATGCATTATACAACGCATTCTGGGCGATGATGGAAATGTCATTCCCATCCAGACGTAGCTCTTTAAGCGAAGGCAACGGCGAAACGATGTCAGACGTCAAAGCTCGAAGAAAGTTGTGTGTGAGATCCAAAACTATTAGCCTCGGCAGATGTTTCAGTGATGATCCGGAGATGGCGATAATTCCATTATGGCCAAGATCCAAAACTTGAAGCGACGCCAGACCAGAGAATGCATGATCCTGCAGCACATCAATTTGATTGTGTCGAAGTGATAGCATCTGCAGATACGCCAGATCTTCTAGGGCACCGTTCATAATGCTGGATATCGAATTTTTATCCAGATTCAAGATTTCCAAACCTTTGATCACGGGTAGAGTTGTATTTCGCAGCGGCCCACGAATAGTGTTCGAACGAAGATCCAGTTCTCTGAGATTCAGGCATGGTTCTAGAGATTTCATACTTTCTGGGGTTTCTCCCAGTCTGTTTCCGTTCAGTTTCAAGTGAATCAAATTTCTAAGCGGCATAAAACTTTTGGGTGCAATGTATGAAATTTGGTTCTCACTCAGTTCCAGATAAGATAACTTCGAAAGTGAGATGAAATCTGTGTTCTGGATTGACTTGATTTTGTTATTTGATAGATCCAATCGGTCTAGCTGGGGAAGCGTCACAAATGACTGCATTGGTACACCTAACAAAGCGTTGTTTGGTAGTCCTAATGCTTGCAACGAGTTTTTGATGCCTGCGAACGCCATTCTGTGAACCCGTTTAATTTCTCCCGAAGATATGACCAACCCTTGTAACGACACGTTCTTGAAGATATTTGCATCACTCAAGACAGTAACATTTTTCAGCGTACAATCCAGCAGCGACACAGAATACCTGGACGCTCGAAGGCCTTCAGCTATCAGTTCCAGTCCGTGTAAATCCCCTCGACATCTTAGTGTGTGAGGCATATCACAGCCACATTCTAAATTGGCATTCTGACTAATATTGGGACACTGCCAGTCGGCCATGTCCACCGCCTGAGGCGTAACCAGGATCGATTTCTTGTCGAATCGCTTCTTTCCAAACTCTCCCTTATTGACGTACTTCAGCGCATTCCACGTAATGCCGAATGCTTCCTTGGCACTGCCTTGGTTTATTGCAGCCTGCTTTCTTTGGTTAGTGCTTATGCTACTATTAGTGTTTACTATACTAGTGCTACCATTAATACTGCTACTATCGATGACTAAAGGTGACGCTGAATTAATCCTATCTAAACTAGACTCGTTTGTAAAGGAGGAGCTTTGGTCCTTCTGATGCGGGGTGTTGATGCTGAAAGAACGACCTCCGCCGGCAACACCTGCTGTCATGAACTCCGCTCCGTAGGTTGCCGTCATCAGCTGGGAGATGAATAGGCAGAGGATTATGTGAAATCTGCAAGTAAGTAGAAGAAAGAGGCGCGTTAAAAGGGTTGAAAAAGATGTCGAGCCCTAGTCATATGCGGCTCCAATCGGAGTGTAAAGGGGAGGCACACTTTCTTGATGAAATATATCTGATGTACGATTCGTAAAATGAAGTTTCAATTTTGGGAAACGCGTTTCGGACATACGTGGAAAGTGGCAAATAATATACAGAAATTGTTAAAGGTGACCAAAACATAAAAATAAGTCACTGAAGACAATCTGTATCTATTTTATTCATTTGATTCATTGATCCAATAAGCTACAATGTGCTAAATAAACTTCAATTAGAGCAATTTGTAGTTCCCACATTTATTTACACAGGTAAATGCAATGAATGTATATGTTCCTCCGAAGTAGGACATAGATATGCTGCCCCCGCTGAAAATCCACCCCTATTACAGGCGGACGCCACCACTATTGTCGCTCATCTTTCTACCGTTCAACCATCAAAACATTACCTACAGAAATCTCTTAGTATCTACTATCGGAACGTGAAAGGACTACGCACCAAAATTGACGAGTTGTTCATCGCTGTTTCAGAGTAACGAATTTTCGACGTATAACAAAAATGCTTGATGGTAAACCGATCAATACAGTCCTGGTTACACTGTCCTTCTCTGGCACCTTTAGCCCGGAAAATGTATTCATCGGCCTGCTGCATACTAGGTTCCGTACTATCCACAGCCGATGATGTGCTTCAAGTGCGGTCACTTCGGGTACGGCAGCCGTTTCTTCCCCAACGTCGCCGCCTGGTTGAACTGCACCAAACAACAAAAGACATCTAAGGAAAATTGTGGCAGCAATCCTAGTCTCTGCATCAACTGCGGGAAACGACACTCGACTCGCAGCAGGAAGAGCCCCAAATTTGTCGAGGAAGAACAGATTATCAAGATCTGAATCGACAAAAACTTGACCTTCTCAGAGCTCTTGCAGCTCTGGTAACTAAACGGTAGCAAGGTTCCAGCTACGTCAGCATTGCCGAACGAATCAGGAATCAGTAGCGTCTGGCTCAAATGGCACGTTCCCCATGTTGATCGGAGATTTGTGCCTTGCCAAGAACCGTCTTTTCATCATTTTCCTGATGGGAAGGATTGGGGAAGTGGTAAGGTTAGGGGTAAGGAAAACAACGACACAGAACAATTAAAACAGAGCATTCTGCACCCCCGGAGTGATGCTGAACGATCTGCTGGTGCTACAACAGCAGGAATAAAACTTCCAACCCCCGGAGGGATTTAGAACCTCTACTCAAACAGTGAGCGGATATATCAACACCCCCGAGGGGATATTGAGATAATAGAACGACAGCACCCCCGAAGAGATATTGTCATTCAAATACGGCTAAAAAACTATAGCTCTTTACCACACTGGGTTAGGAACAAAAGCATATCCTTAAATTTCAGCTCTCTGTACATAGGTTCATCTATGTATGGAGAACCAAAAATCCGGATGCGCAATTGCATTAATACAGGGCAATTGCATATCAAATGATATGATGTTCCGTAATCAGATTCACAAAGATCACATGAATAATACTCAGCGCGCTGAATAGTAGCCATGTGATAATTGAGTTCGCAATATCCAGTCAGTGCTCTGACCAGAATACTGCAGTTGTGCTTGGAAAAATGCAACAAATTTTTTGACATTTTCGGACTCACATCCGCCAGAAAAGCCTTTGTTTGAACGCAAGTTTGCAAGCTACGCCAATGGTTGGCATGTTCGAATGCAGCCCAAGAGCGAATCTTGTGCTTTATCCAACTTATTGACAGTGGTAGAACTGGTTCTGGACCAACGAAATCAGTCACAGCGCCAGCTCTAGCCAATTCTTCCGCCCATTCATTTCCAGTAATACCGGAATGACCGGATACCCATAGAAGGTAGATAGCATTTGAAATGCTAAGTTTCTCGAATCTGCCGAACTAAATGCTTTCAGGGCAGCCTGACTGTCAGAGCAAAAATAGATTCTTTTACCGCAAATTCCCTGGTGAAGTGCGGATTGTACGCCACACAGAATCGCAAAGATTTCTGCTTTGAATACGGTATCTACCAAGCGAATGAGATTGGTTTAATCTCATCTCATGACAATAGACACCAGCACCGGCTCGGCCCTCCAACAAAGAACCGTCCGTATAACGAACTACGTATTCTTGAAGTTGTCGCTCCATCCAGCCAGACAGCCATTCCTCACGAAGAGGAATTCTCACATTGAAAGTTTTAGAAGGAAAACTACATGTGAGTGTAAGGTCACTGGGAGCAAGTGTATATTCATCCCAAGTAACCATTTGGGGCCACAGTCTTGTGTGGCTAGTTACACGATCTATTGGGTTACTGTTCCAGAGCCCAGTAACCTTTAGACGGTATGCACAAGAAAGTGCTTCTTGTTTCAGAAACACATGTAGTGGTTTTATGTTCAAGAGTGCCTCGAGAGCAGCAGTAGGTGTTGTCGAGAACGCACCAGTCATCGCCATCAAGACCATCCTCTGAAGATGGTTTAACTTTGATTGGATTGTCGTGACTCCTCCCTTCTGCCACCAAACAAGGCACCCGTATGGCAGTATTGGTCTAACAATTGTTGTGTAGATCCAGTGAACGTACTTGGGTTTGAGTCCCCAGGATTTGCCGAAAGCCCGTCTACATTGGCCAAAGGCCATGAAAGCTTTCTTGATCCTGAAATCGATGTGAGCTGTCCAATTAAGTTTTGAGTCGAGAATTAACCCAACGTACTTAACTTGATCTTCGACAATAATTTCAGAGTCAAAAAAACTGCAATGGACGAGCTCCGGTCCTTCGTTGCGTGAAAAGCACCATTGAGGTTTTATTTGGATTAACTAATGGTCCAACATGAAGACACCACCGCTCAACAACACATAAGGCTTGTTGCATCAAATCAAAAAGTGTGTTAATGCAAATACCGGTGATCATTATATGATAATCATCGGCGAAACCATACGTCGGAAACCCCAGCTCATTTAGTTTTCTCAACAAGCTATCGGCGACAAGGTTCCATAGAAGTGGTGACAGCACACCACCTTGAGGACGGTCACTTCGGGTACGGCAGCCGTTTCTTCCCCAACGTCGCCGTCTGGTTGAACTGCACCAAACAACAAAAGACATCTAAGGAAAATTGTGGCAGCAATCCTAGTCTCTGCATCAACTGCGGGAAACGACACTCGACTCGCAGCAGGAAGAGTCCCAAATTTGTCGAGGAAGAACAGATTATCAAGATCTGAATCGACAAAAACTTGACCTTCTCAGAGCTCTTGCAGCTCTGGTAACTAAACGGTAGCAAGGTTCCAGCTACGTCAGCATTGCCGAACGAAACACCACGGTTGACGAACGGGACACAGAAATAGCCCATCTACAAAAGAAGCTAACAACCCTAAAGGAAAGCAAAGACCTAACAATTTATCATCTAAAAGAACACATAGCCAAAAAACAAAAACTGCTGGCAGGGGTTACTGCAGAAATATCCAAACTGCGTAATGCCGTCACCGAGCTCCATCAAAAGCCGTCTGTCCACTCCTGCAAGAACACCTCCTCCGACGAAACTGCCCATACGGGAACAAAACCCAAGAAAGGGAAGTTCATCGAACCAGCTCCCGTAGCCCCGTCCAACCAACCGGAGCTTAGGTAGTTGCAGCCTCTAGAAAAAAAAGAAACTGGAACAACTGGTACTAACAAATCCAGAAGCCCCAATCCCAAAACTACCTCCGACATAACACTGCTTTCGCCGGTCATGGACTCTATCATGTTCTGGTCTCGCTCCAGCTTAACAGTATCACTCAACATGGGGACGTTCCGGGTTCTACCGATGCAGCTTCGGCGGCTGTCGGTGCGAGCTCGGGTTTTATCCAGGCAAGAATCTCCAGGCATCTAGTTCGATTCCGCTACAGGACCAGCGACACGAATGCTGAAAAACGCAACAACTACATCGCATCTGTACAATTCGTATATTTGGAATCACAATGGAACAGCACTAACGACAGTACATGAAAAAGACCTTTCGCACGCGTCACGTCTGACTCGGAAAGTATTGGAGATGAGTCCCCGATGATTACCGGCGAGGGGAACCCAGGGCTTTCCCGGGTAATTTCTACCAAACCCGTAATCCCATCTGTCGCATTTCACCTTCCTACAGGGCTCCACGGTACAAAACCAGCCGCACCAACATCCAATCTGAAAGTCTACGAAGAAACCGTCAAACCCAAAAATGTTTACAACAAACCTGCTTATCGCGCAGCAAAAAAAAAATCTTTCCCGTGTCGTCCCCGATTCGAGAAGTTCCGAAAGCATCCGATGACAACCTCAAAACCCACCTGAACGCAATTGCGGCTGCCTCTACCTTTTCTACAGAAACCTACTGTCTTACCGACTTCCTTAAGATCCATCCAAATGGTATCCAGCAGCAGAAGTTCGACCAGGAACAGCTCCAGCTCCAATCCAACCTCACTCTACATCCAACGGAACAAACTATACACTGGCCATCTAATGGAGCACCAACGACTTGAGAGCAAAGCCAGGAGACCTTCATCGCCCGCTCTGCGTCCATCTGTCTTACCATCCAAGAGACACACATAAAGGGCGAAATATATCCATCACCTTGGTTCAGTCACTGTTACACTTGGCTAAAGGGTCGAACATCTACCTGACAGTTGGCCTAGAAAACAGAGCTGAACTGCCGTCTGAGTTGAATAAATTTGACACCGACCTCATTGTAGTGGGAAGAAAAACCAACTTTCCCATAAGTTGTACAGTAGCGTCTATTTACATTCCTCAAGAAACCAGTAACGTCGGAAATAATTTGCGGAATCTCCTCAAGCAACTACAAAGCCCCTTCCTATTCACGGGTAACTTTAACTCCCCTCACATAGCGTGGGGTTAAACAAGGTGTTGCCATTGCGGTAATGCCATCATCGACGCCATTGGAGACAGCAACGCGGTGGCGACGACGCTAAAGTGTCACCTTTCTCCGTGGCCGATCCACATCCGCTTTAGATTTAACCCTATGTTTTAGCTCTATTGCTGGAGCCTGTGGATAATTCGTTCTCGCCGACACTGGAAAGATCGAGCACTTCCCCATTGCAGTCTCCTATGATCGTATGCCCCCTCGACGTCGCAGTGTCACCGTTGGCTCTATCATCGGGCAGATTGGCCCACCTACGAAGATAACGTTTGAGATGCTCTCGATCGAGACTTATTCGACAGAGGAGCTTGTAGAGATCATGGCATAGGGTGCAAAACCACCTTAGTAACAATTTTGGTTTTATGGTAGTTTTATAGCCCTTTATAAAACTTACATTGCACTTGCAGCGCGCTATAAAACTTCAATTGTTACTTGGGCATGCATTCCCCAAATCAGCGGAGCACCACCAAACGAGCGGTTCATTGGTGGAACTCAGAAGTTGCGAAGGCATTCAAAGATCGACGAAAAGCTCATCGATCTCTTAAAAATACTCCCATGAACGTTATATATGTGATGGGGGATCGTCGGATTTTCGCCGCCACAGGAACCAGGCAGGCCATCGAGAAAGCCATGGGGGCCGGCTGGGATTCATTCCTAGATAGAATCAACGCTGTTTCGTCGAATGCGGATCTGTGGGGAAGGGTCAATACCCTAAGTAGCAAAAAAGGCAAAACGGCTTCGAATTATCGGTAGAGCCTTCTGAAATTGCTAATGCAATCGATTAACACTTTGCCCTTTTTTGGACTCCTCTCACCCCCTTGCCTTCCTTAAAACGAGGAGGACCACAGAACCCACATCTACAACATTTATGCCGGATGCTAGCCTGGATTACAACAAACCTTTTTCTGGAGTAGAACTAGTCACTGCGCTGAGTACTGCAAAGGAAAATTCTGCCGGACTCGACAATTTTGGTTATTCCCTATTTAGGAATTTATCCCCGGTTAGCAATCGAGCACTCCTAGTCGGATCCAACAGAATATTGGAAGGCGTGTCCTTTCCATACAGCTGGAGAACCGGTTTCACGGTTCCCATTCCGAAGAAATGTGAGGGAACCAGTAGCCCGAATTACTTCTGACCCATAAGTCTTCTCCCCTGAATGGTAAACCGGTGCCTGGTGACCCTCATCGAGAAACAAGATCTTCTCGACCATCGACGGTTCGTAGTTCGTAAAGGACTCGGCACAGGCATTTATCTAGGCTGCCTTGGTGAAATAGTAAGTGACGCCATAGCCAACGACACGCATGCAGACGTCACCATCCTAGATCTGGCCAAGGCCTACAGAACGGTATGGTGTGAAGGAGTACTTCGCCAGCTTCACCAATGGGGTATTCGCGGAAATCTTGGCTGCTTTATCAAGCATTACCTCATTGACCGTATCGGAAAAACGATTGGTCGCATAAGACTGAAGCTTCAGGTAGCTGTCAATGCTGTCGATCGATGGGCCGATTCAGTCGGTTTCCGTATCTCAGCCCTAAAATACGCTATTGCGCATTGTTGCGATACTTATCATGTAGCCACCGGCAGGTCATTCAAACTTACTGGAATCGCAATTCCATCCCGGAATGAGCCTAAAATCCTTGGTGTGACTGTCGACCGAAAGATGACTTTTCTTCCGCACTTCCGATAGGTGAAAAAAGACTGCGAATGTAGAAAATGACATCCGCACCATCAGCTCGCGTCACCCGAAACGCACTCAACATTAGCCAAACCCTCATCCATAGTTGCATTTTCTACGGCCTCGAGATACCCAGTCGCAAATGGAAGGGCTTAGCAGATATCCTGTCACCGCTGTATCCCAGAGCAGTCAAACTGGCTTCGAATCTACTGCCCATTGGGACAAAAATTAGATTCCAGCTTCGAGCAACTTTTTAGGTACCATTTGGGTCCTAGAACAACTGTGCAAATTCTTAGCTCGATCCCTGAAACTATATTTTTGCGCCCACTTTTTAAAGTTTACATGGGATTTTGTATGGGAAAATTAACCTTCACAAAATAATTCCTCCAGGAGTCGCCCATTACTTCCTAAAAATAAATCGTTATGCAGCTTTTATAGGAAATTTAACAAAGAAACAAAGTCTCGAAAGCAACGAAACGATCCGACGCTTGAGAAAACAATTATTAAGCAGAAATCGATTGATGCTCTGACGATTGATGAAATATTCATAGCACCACTGCTGTTGATTGTCCAATTATACGCAATTATGTTCAAATATTCTCTTAATGTGTCTAAATCATTTATATATACTGTTTGGCCACTTCGCAAGAGTTTAGAGGGATAAATTGAAGCTTCTTTTGTACATAATAAGAGAAAGTTAAAAAAATTGTATATAACTCGACCGTCGGCAGCAGTGATGCTATGAAAAGTGAAATTTTCATCAATTTTCAGGGCATCAATCAGTTTTTGCTTAATAACTTTTTTCACAAGCATCAGATCGTTTCGCGGTCTTCTAGACTATTTGCCTTGACAAATTTCCTATAAAAATCCATTTATGTTTAGGAAGTAATTGGCGACTCTTGGAAGAATTATTTTGCAAAAGACAATTTCCCTATACGAAATCCCATGTAAACTTTAAACCGTGGGCGCAAAAATATAGTTTCACCGACAGAGCTAAAAATTTGCAGAGTTGTTCTGGGAGCTAAATGGGACCCAAAAAGTTACTCGGAGCAAAAGTTGATTTTTCTTTCATATAACCATGTCCCACTCTACTGCCCAACACCCCCGCAAAAGCCGCCTGCGTTGAGACCGGCGTACTTCCCTTCCGACGGGAACTGGCTATATCCGTCTCGAAACCAGCCGTGAGCTTCTTACAAAAAACATCTGGTGATAAATGTGTCTTGCTACAGACATCCATACCACATTTGTCAATAGGCCTCTCCCTTCAACCGCACAGAGTCATCAGGACCGCTACGGCGCCTGGCACGAGCGTGGCTCAAACTTTGACTGCAGCCTGGCTGTATCCGCTAGAGCAGTACTGCCAGTACTGCCACAGCTAAATTCCTCCAAAAGGTCGAACGCAAATACCCTAATCATCTGCATATTTACTTTTTTTTTCGGAACACTGCTAATTCGAATGATAATTGGATGCACAAATCATATGCAAAATATGAGCTTTTTCCGATAGCTCTAGTTCACTCACAAGAGGTTTGAAGTTTCTATGGTAATATATATGGAAACTCGGAAGTAAAAACTTAAAATTAAATAAAAAATTCCACAGTTACTCTGCATACTTCAAATTTTTTGGCCACATAGCTTATTTTATAACAAACAGCTTTGTTGAAGTTTTCATATCGATTGGAGGTCCTCCGACAAAGTTATTTAACTTTGAAGACCAACCGATTTTTTTGAAATTGCGTGCGAGAAAAAGAAGCGACACATAATTTGATATAAGAATATCTTTTTACTGCAAAATCGGATATATTTGCAGTCTTCGGCAATGTTGATCCTTACACCTTAAGCTATATATCTGCAGATTATGGGATACACAAGATGATACTGGCATTTTTTAATGAATTTATTGTATCTTTTGCCTATTTTTCATATATTTTACCATACAAACTTGAAAACTCTTGTGAGTGAACTAGAGTTTTCAGAAAAAGCATATATTTGACAAATGGTATGTGAACCCAATTCCCGTTTGATTTAAAAGTGTTCCGAAAAAAGTCAAAATTGTTGCCAGTCTAATGGGACGAGCGTGAGCGGCATTGGAGATGGCCTCGCCGTCCGCCTACCCTCTGTTTGCGCACTATCAATGAACTAGAATCAACTCTGATGGTGATTTTCTCCGATTCAGTTTCGGTCATCAATGTACTAGAATCAAGGGAGTCCAGGCACTCCTATGTTCAAGCCATAGAACAAGCCTGAGACCCGTTGACCACCATATGTTGGGTTCCCGGGCAGAGTGGAATCAGTGGTAACGAGAAGGCTGACCGTTAGGCCGCGCTCGGCCGCTATTTACACGCTCTGTTTTCCAAAAAGGTCTAATCATCCGACATTATTAGGGCATTCAAGGCGAAAGCCTTTATCGCCGCCTGGAGGAACCTTCGTGGCTACCCTCAGAAGGTAAAAAGAGATCTCGAGAAGCGGACAGACCGCGAAAACTGGAAAGAACAAAAAGCACTATCGCGCCTTCGGGTAGGACACACGAAGATCAACCATACCCATACCATCACCTGCGTCGACCTGCTAGAGCACTTACTCCTAAACTGCAGGCAGATCGAAAACCTACGACGACTTCATAATCTGCCCTTCTCGATTCGTAACACACTAGCGAACGACTCAACACAGGAAGAGACAGTACTCGCTTTCTTGAAGGATCTCAATATTTTTGAATGCATCTAATGCGGTCCACGAGCATGCTGGCTTCAAACAACCCGCAGCTTTCTGTCAGCCACAACATGTTAGTTCATCTACCACCATCGTTCAGCGGGCCCTCTGCCACACCCGGACTGGATGCTGGGGAGGTTCATCAACGCCCCCCAAGGCGAATGATCTTTAGTGGTTAAAGCCTTAATAAATATAATAATAATAACTATCCACTGCTTACATATACTAGGCTAGCTCGTTAGAGTGTAAACATTTGACGAGATCGCGTCATAGAAATCGTCGGCGAAAACAACTACATGAAATTCATATATTGTTTGCTGCTAACGAATGATCGGCACCTGGTAAATCAAAAGGAAGCTATGCGAATGTCCAAAACCTTTGCTATGATCAGAAAATTACGGTGGGATATGTTTTCTATGGCATGCATCCAAATTCCCGATTTACGCTAATAACCACATAGATGCACTGATTATCTACTGTGTCTAGTGTAATTATGGCGTAATTTACGTCAAAAATCCATTGCACACTATTTTTTCCACCGTAAGAGCTCAAATATTGTCAATTAACAACTTTCGAGAAATCCGTTTGTTTATCTCAAAGATTTCTCTGACGTCACCGAAAACTGTCAATTCGCGGAATAGCAAGCCTCCTTTCTGTGAGCCGTGATAACTATCGATCTGTCAAACCTGGTTCATCTACTAAGATGCGACATTTTACGTTCAGATACGTTCAAAAAATGCCCCATTTCTTGTTCTAAGGTACACAAATTTAATCAACCGTGATACATAAATTTGACAGTGTGAAATGTGTATTGCACTATTTGTCTGTGCAATGCAACGGATAAGCTCGCTCGACCTGCTCCCAGCAGCATACATACTTTAGGTCAATCAGCTATCGACAGTCTCTAATTGAATCTTCCATCCGGAGAGCATCTCCCGTGATTTCGTTCATTAAATGTGGTTGCTATTTTCATAGAGTATAGAATCTATGGGAAGAACCGGTTTAATTTGATGCTGTAGCTCGCTCAGTAGGTAGTTAGTGCAGTTGAGTTGAAATGCTGTGAGTGAAGTGTGGAATTTGTTATAAGAACTACATGAACACGAAATACTGCGGGTAAGTTTGAAGCACGGTTCAAGGTGATGTCCGGTGTTTCACATTAAAAGAATTGATAAGCAAATTAATTGGAATTGCTGCCATTTCTGAATCTAGTAAAAACAGATAGTATTACCAAGAAAACACTTTACTGGCGGGCGTTCTGTGTCAATCAATATGAAGTGCGCCCCTTAGTGCAGAATCACGTTAACCGAGAGATAGTAGATCAACAACCTTGTTCACATACTGTGCACTCGGCGCGTTTGAATCGTGCAGTGACTGTTATCAACGCAATAGGCTTTTACTTTTTTTTAAATTCTTCGAAAACAAATACATCGCCAATATAAAATTATAGTTTTATGTCACAAAAAACATGCCAGACGATGAATCTGTCGGACCGCGTTAACCTTTGGCACATAGAGGGCCTAAAAATTAATAGCACAAAATGCTTTAACCCTTTGAAAGGCAAGGCTCGTCGGATTTCTGGACTGTAAAAAATGGAGAAAGCGGATATATTAAATTCAGCGAGACTCAGAGGCGGCCCTAGATACTATTGCAACACTTTGGAAATTTACGCGTTGTTGAGATATTGCTCCAAAAGCGTGCATTATCTCATTATCGTTTATACCTCATTATAGCGATTGTTCGTACTCAATTACAGCTTCTCGCAGAGATTCGTAGACAAACGTAAAAATGATAATAAACTGTAGCAAACAATGCGTTTAAACCTATTCCTTCGAATAGAATGTATACTTTTAGTAAACTAGGATTAACGTTTCGACATAGTCTCATAAATATGTGTCAGTTGACTTGACCACTTGTGTTCACAAGAAAGGCACTCTGCACAAGAAATAGGAGTAAAAATTCGAAAAAATAGGAAACATTCAAAGGTGTATTAAAATATATTCATTCTCAATGCTGTTTGAACCACTGAGCGGCCTAAATTCTATTTTTACAAAGAGACATGAAAGCCTTTGAAATACTATATAGCTTCGCAGAACATCAGATTGCACTATCTCTTGCCATTGTATGGATAGGAGTATTACCTTGAATTATTTTTGATCACTGGCGCCACCATGTGGTAGAATTCTGCATTTTTCAAATGAGAATAGAAAATGTTTTTTGCTACTCTACAACTTTGTAGAACATTCAAATGCTCCATCTCTTACCGTTATACAGATAGGAGTATTCCCTTTAAATTGGTTGGCTCACTACCGCCACCTTGCGGAGAAATCCTGAAACTTCTCAGTGAAACCAAAAAGTCCTTTTATTCCTCTACAACTTTGTGGAACATCATAACTTTCTATCTCTCATCGTTTCAGAGATATATGAGTTTTTCTTAACTTTGTCCCACCTTCACTCGTGGTTCACATACATGAGATAAGCGGAGTACGCCCTTTGCGAATGTTAAGCAGCAGTATCCGACTTTAAACGTTAATAACTCTTTAACGGTTGGTTGGATTGTCTACGGTTGGATTCTTGTAGTCTTCGACAAACTTATTCAGCATATCTTCAAAAGCTTAATTCCTTCCTAGGTCAGTGATCGGAAGTTTACAGCGACCTCTAGCGGCGATTTTGCGAACATACATTTTGGCCAAAAATCCCCTACAAACTGTAAAAGCTCTTTGGGGGAGGGGTTAGGGTTAACCGATTTCGCTCAAATTTAGACAGTATCATTTTTTCATGATTTGGAACGACGCTAGGGGGTGTAGGTTGTGAATTTTTTTTTCATATAAATCATTATCACCCTAGTGGGCATAATGTCGAAATCATAGCTAACTCGGTTCGGATTAAATGTTAATGCGTTGCACTTTACTATAGCTCTCCATATGGAGAAAATTGGCTGAAACCATTATTTGCGTAAAGGCATAATTCCAATAACATTTAGACACATCGACGCTAAATTCTACTTGTGTTCGCAAGCAAACGACAGGCCTCGGATGATGTCTCGTAAGCACAGATGCTTTGAATGCTAATGTGATGGAAGCGTCTTTTATTAACTACATCTAATAAGAAAAAATCAAATCAGTTTGCTGGAAAGGAAATCGAACCCAGGGCGCTTGAGTATCGTATCAACTACTCTACACTACCATCTCTTATGCAATAAATTTGCGCCACATTGTAATCGGTATACAGTAATGTCCCGATTTTGCCAGCTCTCGATCTTATCAGTTTTTGCCAGTCAGTATTTGTTTAAATATTAAACACAAGGTATACATTGAAACAATAACTAATAACTGACACATCAGAAAAAGTTTTTCAGAATAAAAAAATTCAAGGCACTAACAATATCGGGACATTAGTGTAGTACACACAACAGACAACGGCAGCAATAATATTATGAAATATGGAATTCCCTGGAAACGTGATGCGATAACGAGTTAAAAAATAATGCCCATAAATTCTGAATGCATCTTAGCGAATAGCAGTAAGAGTTTTGGCGAATCGGTGATCTTTACCGTATGCGGTCAAACAATTACCCAGCCGGTTCTCACAATCACTACCACACGATAGTGATGTGTGCGTAATCTGATTTAACTACTAATAGAACTTTGCGTTGTAGGAAGCACGACCGGGAAGAAACGCTCCTAACCATCGACCAGTCTAGCTTAGTTTTCGAGTCTAGAAAGTTGCTTCGGAATGATCGTGGGATACTACTTGACACTGGTCGTACTGTTGATAGCTTGCAAATCAGGGCAAGCCAAAGTGTTCCAGAAGTGTCCGTTGGCGAGACAATTGGACAATCATCAAATTTCAAGGACATTGATTTCGAACTGTAAGTGGCATCACTAGTGATAATGTCGAAACCGAGGTGTATGGTTGATTTGAGTGACAAATCTTGAGCGTTTTTTCAAAAAGACATATCTACAATGAGTGACTCTCTTTGTTTACTTTCTCTTTCAATTTTTACGGCGTCACTATAGCACTTTTCACTTATTTTACAGTACAGATCGAAAGACGGTGGTTTTGACTAGCATATTATACAAAGAGTTGAAGAATAAATGTTAAATCGATCGAATTATTAACAGAAGAGAAAGTAAACAAAGAGAGGCACTCATTGTAGATATGTCGTTTTGAATAAAAGATCTAGAAATATTATTACTGTTTGTTTTGTACGTATACAAAACTGAAGTTAGTATTTTATTTATACGTTTTTGTAGGGATTTGTCTAGCTAACGCCGAGAGTGGTGGTGAAACTTCTAAGAAAGTATCTTTGGACAATCTCACCACGAGTTACGGTATTTTTCAGGTATTTGTGACATACTTCAGTGGCTAATCAAATATTTATGACCTGATTAATTGTAGATCAACAGTAAGGAATGGTGCCGTGTGGGACGCAAGGGTGGAAAGTGTAACAAGAATTGCGAAGGTGTGTTTATTTGCCTTTGTTTATAGTAGAATGTAAATTAACACGCTTCTGTAACTAATCAGTTTGATATAGGATAAGAACAATTGGTTAAATATTAACATTACACATTTATGATTTCTTAAACAATCAAATACTTTTATAATTATTAGATTTAGCATGAGTATTTACTAGAATCAAAATTTTATATCTAATGAAAAAATCACCATACCTTATTTTCATATTTATCCACTTTGCATTATTGATTCGATATATCCTAACTCAGAATCATTTTGAATTTCGATTTTTTGACATCCCCATCGACATTGCTTTTTCCAACTTTGGGAAAGGGCTTATCACTATATACTTTTCACTCATGCTGACCTGAAAGCGTTGACCTCTCGAGAAAAGATAGTGTTTTGATCAAATTTCTTCAAAATCAATTTGCAGTAACACTACATTACGCACTTTTGCATTACATTCACAGCTTTCCTAACGGACGATATCTCAGACGACATTGAGTGCGCCAAATTAATTCACAAGGATCAAGGCTTCTCCTACTGGAAAGGTTGGGTAAGCAAGTGCAAGCAAAAACCGCTGCCCGACATTTCCAGCTGTTGGAACTGAAGCCCGCCGAAACCACACAGCAATGGCTTGGGTAGAGTGTAAATAAGTAAGAAATCGGTATAAATATGCCACTGTTATGATTAAAGAGGAAATAAATTCGGAACAGTATAAAATGAAGGGTATGTTGCCTATTTTTGAAAGAAATCGATTGGTCGTTGGTTATGAATCTTTTGCCCTAGTAACCATAAGTATTAAATCATCACACTATATTTTTTTTGAGAATTGGTCTACTGGAGTTGGAGATATAGTCTCGGAAGGGCTCCCCGTTAGAATCACTTACTACAACTGCAGACGAGACGGGAAATGTCACCCACTAAAACACTGCTTAAGGCCAATTGCAGCGGGGCGTGATTCTAAATGTGATATTCATTGTACGGTTTAGATATGTGCGGGTGTAGGGACTTCACGATCATATGAACCATCGCGAAGGGCTCGAGCGTTTTTACATTAACGTGTTCGATCTCGTGGGCGTTGGTATGTCAGGTGTGCTAGCGTGTATGTAACTTCGCGTGTATAAATTCGCGTGCGGACCGTGAATCTGATACATATTTTTAGTGTATGATACAGATGCTAGAAGAGAGTACGTTTCCCTATATCACTAGAGTTCGCGGTCATGATGCCATGGAATCCACTATGCATTATTGATTCGTTGTCTAGTGAATATCAGCGTCATTTTTTGGTTCAACTGAAGGCATAGGTTTTGGTTGTGAAGACCGAGGGTAGAGATACATTATCTCGCGAACATTGACGTTTGTAGGTTCTCACTTCAAACCGCTTTTTTAAGTTTATTAGTGCAAAAACATTCACTTAATTATAGGAGTGTTTTCATATTTTCGAGACCGCATGCTTTGAAGTGCGAGGATGATCGAGAAGGTCCTAAGCGTGCTGAATGATAGAAGAGAATGGTATTCCCCATATCACTTGGGTTCCCGGTCAGTCGCCAAGGTTCGCGTTGTTTAGTGGATATGAGCGTCTTTTTATTGGTTTAACTGAAGGCATGGACCTATGCTACTAGGGCCAAGGGTAGGGATTTATAGGTGCTAAAACGTTCATTTTATTATCGTTGTGTTTTAGTGTTGGCGAGATCGCGGGCGTAAATATATGTGGATGATTGCAATTGCATGTTCGCGCTTGTGACCAGGTTTTTGTTATCGTGAAGGCCACGAGCGTTAGTACGTTTTGAATGAGAAGGATTTTGAGAATATATGAAAGAATATATATGTAACCCCTAAGTTGAGTTTTCGAGAAACTTTTACAATTAAGCAGGTTTTTTACTCATTTCAAATAAAAATTTCTATTTTTCACAAAAAAATCTGACATTTTATGTTTTTTCCAGACACGTTCTACAAAAAAACTTCGTCACCGAGTCGCTTGTCGATATTTTAGCATGGAAAAATTTCAGAATATTATCGAAATGATACATTATAATGTACAAAAGTTTTGATCAATTTTCTTCACCTAAATTTCTTGAAAAATATTCACAAAAAAGTTTTTTTTCACGCTGAAAACTTTTGATTTTTGAAACATTCTACGGTGGTGTAACCCCTTAAATAAAAGCATATAAATTGGCCGATATTATTTTTGGTGTACATTAGTACCGCCAAGCTAACGCATTTGTGTCTATTAAATAAACGAACTGAATAAAAACAATAATCGATTTGTGGATTTTGTGGAAATTTTCTTGTTCTGGATAAACGTGTTCGTCGCTTAAATTGTACATATTCTGACGCAGGCCAGTCATCTAATACCACTGGTTGGATTTCGCAGGTATTAAAGGTACAAGACAAACTAGCGATACCATCCTATTGGTACTTGTTTGGGCATCTAGAAAGATCAAAAAGTCCATTATTTTAAATTTCTTATCGCTGAGCCGATAGGAATTGTAGATGTTGGCTCATGCAACATGAAAACTTTTGCACAGAAGCGATTCAAGCTATCAGGATTAACTCCACCATTTAGTTGTTTTTAGGAGCCAACAATCATACCATGGAGACTATATAATTGTTTAATCAAATTTTGAAGTTTAAAATACTGTCCTGGTTTTATTATGCTAAAAAGGTAATCTAAAATACATTTTTAGACTTTTAGATAGTCGGTTTTCCTTAATATCTGAATTAACTGATGCGCAAATGACAAAAAATCTTACATAATAATTGTTATTGACGGCCTAGAGAGACCGTTAGATCCTAAACCAAAAACTTATAAAATCACCTGGCTTCGTACTTTGTATTGAATGCAATTAATAAACGCTCGTTAGTCTAAACATCAAAATGATCTTTCGTAAACAAATATACAAATACTCATCGAGAAACACGACAAACACAAAAAACAACACATGATTTTAAAAGCAGTCTCTGTGTTCATGTTCCAACAACTGGTTGGTGTCCAAGTCCATCCTCTCCCGATCGCTTTTCTCTCTGCAGACGCGCGCGCTTTGAGTAACCGCGATCTTCTCAACCGAAATGCAAAGTTTTTTTTTTTTATTCATTTCGTTTATTTGATAGGCACAAATGCGTTAGCTTGGTGGTGCCAAATGCTTATGTTTTTACATAATATCTTAAAACTAGGAGGTTACAATGTTGAAATATTTTTTTTTTACAAAGGAAAAAAAAGTTTACAGCTATCTTAAGACTAGAAATAAGATTCAATATACAAGAGAGGGCCAAAAGTAAATGCAAAGTTGATTACGCATGCTGGTCTGTCCGCGGACGATAGCCGTCACGTCAGTTGTGGTTGTGGCTCCAAGTTTCAGCGAGAGCGCGAGAGCTGGTGGGAGCTCTGTTGTCGATGGGAGTGCGCACGAACTAAACCAAAGCCATTATCATCTCCACTTTCGATCGAGTTGAACAGGCAGGACAGGGACTGCTGTTTGCGTGCGCCAGTTTGTAATTAGGGCCGTAGTCGTAGACATTAGCGCTGACACCGTCATAGCAGGACAGTTTGGGCCAATGATAGGGCCACTTGAAATGACCGGTTGAGTGGAATAAAAGTCAATGGAAATTGAGGATCAATCTGCAGAAGTGAAGTAATTATCGGTGCAATCGGATCTAGTGCATTATATTGAACGAAAGGAACGAGTTCTACGGAGTGCAGGTATGGGGAAAACCCGAAATTTACAGCTGATCAAATCCAAAGCAAGGTTTCCGCTGACTGATGGGGTTAGTGCAAAACAGAACTTGAGTGTAATGAATATTCAACTCTGTTTTATACCACTTCAAACAAACTTTGGAATTGATTTAACTTATCCATTCACACGTAATGTATATTGTCACGTCAAAGACACTGAAACGCTGTACCTTCAAAAACTCGAATTGGAATATTCCTGTCCTCGTTTCACCTTGAAAATTCGTGTTATGGTCATGATTTGAAGCAAACACCTCGAGCATCCAACTGCTGCTGTGTACTTCCGAGTGTGTGAAGTCTCTTGTTTATCACCGAATCTAAGCTCCCTTGTTTGTCACCGAATCTAACAGTTTCATTGTAGGAGAAGTAGGGTAAAGTGCCTATTTTTACGATACTAAGAAGGGTGCCTTACTAATTCATTAATTTCTTGGCCTACAATCAATGGAATGCCTAAACATTGACATCAACAGCTTTGCTTCGTTGTTAACAACCAATACAATGCACAAATGCGCTGAAAACAGTGAAACTCTCGTGTTTGAGGATAACAAAAACTCGAATCGAGTGCCCCTATTGTTGCGCTACCATTTGACTCAATGCGTTGAACAAAGATGGCAGACACTGCTCTAACCAACAGCTTCAAATGGGTAGGGTGATAATATAAACATGGCGAAAATGGGCTCATCACCCTATGTCTAAAATAGACATAATGGATAAGACAGACAAGGTTTTAGCGAAAAATCTACCGAGTCGATCAGCTATCAAATTACATTTTCACGAGATTACCCGGACGAATTTTACTGTTATTTACCACGTGTAGATATCAGAAAAACAAAAGAAAACATTTCTATTTTATTTAATGGGATGACAAGTGACGGTTCAGTGGATTTTGGCGGTTAATTCATCGAACAATGGAAAACCATGCGAAGAAATATGTTCCAAATATGAATTGATTAATATTGTTTTATTTTTATTTGTTCTCGCATGCTTCTCAGTAGCAGTCCATCTGTTAAGCCAGCTGTCACAATATGAACAAAACTGTATCAAGAAAAATCACTCAAGCTTCGGTAACTATTTCATTATGTGTGTGTTACGATATTTTCTGCATAAGAAACCCCTTAAAACTTTTTCCACTAGCTAAAATATCAAACTGAATTGACCAGAAGTACGAATTTATTGAATGCAATGCATTTTGAATCTAGTTGACAATATAAAAGTAAAAATGTGAATTTTATGAAACAAGCACAATTGGATCAGCGTATTAAATTTAGAAAAAGTAGTTCAAAACAATAATCAAAAATTAAATCTTAAGGTGCAGAACGGGTACCGTACCACTTAGGCCCACCTCCCCTATACTTTTGTATGCACAGTTTAAACTGGGTGCCAATAAAGGTGTTGATGTGTAACGACAATAAGTAACATTTCCGACGGGGATTTTCCACATTTTACGGCAACAAATTTATGGCACATGATAGCTCTATTTCAGTGAAATGGCTAGATTCAAGATATTTATTAGTAACTTCTGCTATTGTATAGAATGTTAAACATACCAAATTAAAAACTCATTAGTTCATTATTGTTTTGCAGAACGCTTCGCGAGAGATGTAGCAACGAATCCATGTTTGCCTTTATCATATAAAGAAAAGCAATAAAAGCTTAGCTTAACTTAGTTGACGGCCCGTGAGCTTCCCGTGATTGGTCAAAGCCTGTTGAAATTACATATTGAACCAATTGTATGATACTTGGGAGTAGTACATCATACTCAACGTGCAACCTAAAGAGACTAAAATTACAGTATGATCAATAACGTAGATGGCCACGCCCATGCAGGTCAATTTTGGGATGGGAAGGAATGTTAGTTCAACACTTGTGACTATTATGACCGAGGAATTCTCTGCATCATCCGCAAGTGTCGCAGGATAGGATTGCTGTTAGTAAGTAGGGAAATGAATCATGATTTATCTTGGTAGATATAGTGATTTAGCTAAGTACTCACACACTTTATCTTTTCATTTTAGGCCCAAGTTTTAAGGTGTGCGACCTTCAGTAGAAATATGAATGCCGTTCGAATAGGCATTTTAACAATAATTCTTCCGCAGGGCGTTACATAAAAGGATAAAGCCGCGTGGAATATAATAGAGGTATCTATTCATCTACAGACAAAGTGTACGAAAGTCGCTCGGGATCAATTTCCGATAATTCGAAACCAGCATCGGGAGTATTGCTTCTTATTAACACTTCAATGGTCATTTCCAAAGTTTGCAGTATAAAGCAAGCGTACAAAAAATATAAAATATATCCCAAATAAATGTGAAGAAATTCACTGCAAAATGTTAATGACAAGTTGGCATCTCCACTCTCCCTATTAGACACGTTTCCATAATTAGGTTTAATGCCAAATTGCAGACAACATGTTTATTATGCGTAATAAATATAATAAACACAACGACAAGGGCTTTTGATCCATTGGCGGCACAGAAGAAGAATGGATGGAAGAAGAGCAATACTGGCAAAGACCGACCACCATATGAGCGGTTCAAACTCGAAAGAGTGATGCAGAGTTCTGCACTGGATAATTTTGAAGAAAGGATCAGGAGTTCATTTTCTGACAGAGTGAAGTTCTGAAGTGCTGAAATGTTTATCACTGTTTGGGAAAGCAAAAGTAGTACAAAGCTAGTGTACGAGCCTCATGAGGCCTCAAGAAATCACTTTTGGAGGTATTCGTCAATGCAAATTTGTCGGTGGACGATTGCAGATTTAATAAAAAAAACTGGCTTTTTTGACACATCTACAGAGTTCCTTGTCATGTCGCCATGGAACGTGAAAATAAGCGTCATTATTTTTCCAACTGGAGACGGGCATAGCGTAGTTGGTAAATCGATTGCCTTTTACGCAGCTTACCCGGGTTCAATTATCATTCCGCACATGAAGTTATATTTTTCCAAAGGAGATTTCTCTAAACCGAAAAGAAGCGAGTGACCGTAAGGTTAAAACCTCTATATACAAAATAAAATTAAAAAATATTAGTCCAACCTTCAGGTATGGATCTAGGCTGCTAGAACCGAAGGCAGAGATTTCCGGACGCAACCTATTCATTATCGCGCGAACATTGGCGTTTGTAGGTTCCGGCTTGAATGAGACCGCGTTTATAAGTTTATTAGTGCTACAAACATCACTTAATTATCGGGGTATTTTCATGTTTGCGAGATCGAGGGTTTTGGTGGTTTTCAGCTTCCCGTGATTCGGGAAAAAAATAAAATATTTGGATGTGCAGGATATTTGACAGATACGGCGTTCTGAACTTCACGAAATATGCTTTCGATGAACGGACCAAATAGCGATTGCGTTAAGCTTGATATCTTTACAGCCGAATTTCTGAAATTAAAACTAATCGATTTTTCAAAGAAATCAGCCCAATATCTGCAACTAATTTCTATTTTCAAACACATTCATTAAAGTTATTAAAACAAGAAAGAACTATTTGAAAATCCGTAAATTGGATCATCGGTTGCGAAGATATCATGCGCACCACTTATGCTACGAAGTTGAAAACGTCTAATTTACAATTACTACTCACTCCAAGTGTTTGCCGGTCGAGATATTGCCTGCAGATTTTTTTGGAAGGAAAGTTTTATGAAATAAATTAAAAAATCTTTTTCCCGGGATTCCCGCATCCCAGGAATGAGGAGACACAAATTCCTAGGATTTGGGAATCCCGGGAAAGCCTTTCCCGGAATTCCCGCGAAATGAATTCCCGGGATGGAACCTCTGTGGGTAGATTATCGCGAAGGTCTTAAGCGTTTATATGTTAACGTGCTAAATACTAGAAAAGAGTGAAAACCTCATATTACTGTTGTTCCCGGTTATGTCGCCATGGAATGTATTGTTTCGTGGATATGAGCGTTATTTTTTAGATTGGTTCAACTGAAAGCATGCCACTAGGGCCTTTTAGACGAGACCAATTTATGATCGCGCGAATACATGTGCTTGTAGATCCGCGCTTGAGATCGGGTTTATGAGTTTATAAATGCTAAAAAGTTTACTTAATCACCAGGGTGATTTCATGTTTGGGAGATCACGGTTTTGAGTGGACAAAGCTCAAATGTTTGTATGTCGCGTCTGCTAGCGTGTACGTAGCTCCGCGTGGCTGAATTCGATTTTATAAACGTGTGGCCGTTTGCTTATTCGTATGTGTTCTTGAATGATCGCACGGACCGTGAATCTGATGCTTGATTTTCAGTGTGCTAGATACTAGAAGAGAGTTCCCCATATTACTAGAGTTCTCGGTCATGTCGTCGTGTTGTCTAATGGATATGAGCGACATGTTTTTGATTGGTTCAATTGAAAGCATGAGTCTAGACTGCTAGGACCGATGGTAGGGATTTCCAGACATGACAGATTCATAATCGCGCGGACGGTGCATGAGACCGCGTTTGTAAATTTATACTACTAAACGTTCACTTAATTACCAGGATATTTAAAGCTGGCGAGATCGTGGTTGTAAATATGTGTGGATAATTGAAATTGCATGTTCGCATTTGTGACCACGTTTGTGTTATCGCGAAGGTCACGAGCGTTTGGAGTGAAAGATTGTGAGTGTATATGAGAAAATTGTATATTGATTGTGTTTGTGATTGGATGAATCCAATGTAAGATATACTAATAAAAGAAAACAACATGCAGAATAGAGAAAAAAAGATTAATTAGAAATGCATGAATTGACGATATTATTTTTGGAATACATGAGTAGTGGAAAAGCAAACTAATAGAAGTACAACAAAACCAGACTAGAAATGAAATAGAAGTAAAGAACACATCAATATTAATACTTCAAAAGGGCTAATGAGATTTTTGTAAACAAACTTATTTCGCTCATTATTCCGCTGCCGAGTTGAATTACATAAAAAAATACACATGAATCAACATATTTACCGTTGGTAGAATCAATTTCAAATGTGTTGAAATTTTAACAAATTAAGAGAAATTGGCAAAACAAAAGTTTGTTTACAAATCTTATTAGTCCTATTCAAAAGTTAATATGGACATGTAACATGCAATCATATTTGAACTTGAACTTGTCTAAATGCCAGCAAACGAAATTAATTTACCATTAACGACAATTGCATTTTGCTAGAATTTTATCTTGTTATGCTGACCGGGAAACGATGATTTGCGTGCGTCGGTAAATTCATCCTACCTTAATTTATCCAATCAGATCTTAAAAAATGAATCGAATCGAATATGACCAGTCAATCCTGGGAATGAGAAATTGCATGCGAGACAATATATTACCCACTATTCTATCATATACGCCAGTTCTGCATCCATTCAGACTCAGCTGTCACGAATACTCAGACGAAACACATACACAGATAGACAAACCACTTGCACAAAACAATTGTACACTAGTATAAAAAACGACAATTATTACTACACTAACACTAATCGGCTTCAATTTTTACATTTATTTAATGGGCTGCTGTAAAAGTATGAAAAACACAAAACATAAAAGAGGCACAATCCCTCTCGATCTCCGCGATGCACCACTATCGAGGCGTCATGCAATTACTATCTTAAAGCAATTGTTTGTCAGAGGTTCTTTAAAACTGATGCTCGAAATAAGCTTGATATTGTTTTTGTGATGTCATCAAACCCATCAACCTAGGGGAGAATGTCGTGTGTTTCGGGCATTTTGCAGATCTTATGTATCACGGAAATCGCTAAACTGATTTCATAATATAACAAGTAGATGTTATAATACCTTCAAAGATTTGACACTTTTTGGTGGTATCCAACGGGGAAAACAGATCGAAATGGTGAGTGATTTCATATACAAAAATAAGTAACAAATCAAAACTAGTTTATTACTTGATGCGGTCAAACTGTATCGCTGTTGATTTATCGGGATGTCATGAAATGGAGTAATTTTTGAAAGTAAACATAAACCTCAACATAGCGAAAGTATCTGCTGTGCAATTCCACCATCACCATAATGCGGTACTGAATATTTTCAAAACCATTAACGAATGTATTACTGATGACGTCATGTACATTAACAACAACACGAGAGAAAGCAGACGGACTGATCCTAAAGTCGCAGTGTACAACGCAGCTAATGCATCACCGCCAAGAAAAATGATCTCAACACGCAGCATCAAGCTGAGTCATCAACACCCGACTGACATGCAGTAACTTTGTGCTATTTTTTAATTTTTGAAGTTGTTAAAAACATAAAAGATCCACGGCTCAGATATTCTTATGCGTTTAGCGGTGTCCAATAAACTAGAACAAAAAAAAATAATTTTGGTGTGGGCGATTCCTTTATATATGGGCCATATCTAATAACAATTCAATTTATATTGAACATAACTAACCATGGAAAAATATTTATTTGACAAAAATTAGCAATATGAAACATTCTGATTTTGACTTTCTATTCTAGCTTGAACAGGGGCGTTGCTAGGGGGAGCAGTTACGCGGTTAAAATCGGATCCCCCTCCCTTAACTTAAAGGGTTTCATGATCTTAAATTGGTCAAAGAAGACGATGTGCAAATTGGTGAAACTTTATTAAAAAATCAAATCATGTTTCTTTTACAAGTTCAATTCACGGGCGAATTTACCTTTAAGGTTGAGGTCTTAAATAAACAAACAACAAACAAGTTCAATTCATAAAAAAAGGAAAAATATTCACTCAAGCTTCCGTTTTAGCGCATGCGAATTGCCGGGCCTTTGATCACTCTTTTCGCTGCAGAACGCCAGTTCGCCTGGAACCGCATCTCGCTTTTGGCGTATTCTTGATGTTCCGTTCGATGATTATCCAATATTTTTCTATTGGACGGAGCTCTGGCGTGTTGGGAGGAACAATTGAACAATACCTGGATTCCATGGCCTTTTTTCTGTAAGGACAAGATGTCAAATCCGGCCTAAACAGAACAGAAAAATTGTGTTGCTTAACCCTCCGGAAGTCGCGCAAATGGTTCACTGATGGAGCAGCCGCAGCTGCTCTAAGACGATTTCGCTAGATTTTCAGAGCAGCGTGCACTCAGTGCACTAGCGCGACTACCGGAAGGTTAAGGAAATGACGAATAGCAAAATTCAAAATCAAACAATAGACATGATGCACATATACGTTTTACATTTCTTATAAAAGAAATGTATAGAATTCGCTCAAACTTTCAAGATTTTTTCCGAGGCCCGGAGGGCCGAGTCTTATATACCAATCGACTCAGCTCGACGATTTGGGACAATGTCTGTGTGTGTGTGTGTGTGTCTGTGTGTGTGTGTGTGTATGTAACGGACAAATTCTCATTCGTGTTTCTCAGCAATGGCTGAACCGATCTTATCCAAACCAATTTTAAATGAAAGAACTAAAAAACAGTATGAACGCTATTAATTTGTTTTTGATTCTGATGTTTAGTTTCTAAGATATGAATGTTTGAATGCGTAAAAATGGCGTTTTTTGCAGTTTTCTTGAATTATCTGCCGAAATTGACAACATAGATTAACAATTTATATGTTTTTAGATAGCTTTAATGAATACCTTTCGAACAAGCTATAGATTGTTGAAATCAGACTATTATCAAAAGAGATATTTAACATTAAATGCGGACGAAAGATTTTTATCATTTCCCATTGCCAGAAATATGACCAAAAACATGTAATCTATTTTTAACGCCAAAACGGCTTATTTTATGCCAACAGTATCTTCGGTGAATTTAATGGAGGCAATATGCCCTTTCTTTTGGTATTGTGATTTTGCTGATTAATCCCCCTATGAGTGAGATATTTTCACAAATTTTCTTGGAAGTGATTATATCGAAATGATGTCTTCAGCAAATTTGTAGCTCTTACTTTTGCGAATAACTTTACTGTAGACTTCAAATATCTATTTTGAATACTTTAAAAGTTATGGCTTGTTATTTGTTGATTACTCTTTGTCGCCTATTTATTGTTCAATATAGTAATAATCCATTGAAATAAGCCAAACATTACTTCGATAAAACGAATTTTGTATTTCATTTTTCTATCTACAATCGCTAGAAATAATCACCGAACACTTCCAAGTTGTCTGGAAGGAAATTGATAACTTATCAGTGCAAAAATGTTCATTTGTGCGAACCTTCTGACTGCAATTTTTCTTACTCATGACCATCGGATCGATCTGAAACATATCGGAAAACGAAAAACGAAATAAATAACTCCAAGCAACGGCGTAGCCAAGAGAAGGTTTTGGGGTTTAACACCATAAACCTCCCCCCCCCCCCCCACCACACCCAAAAAAAAAATTGGATTGAAGTTGAAAATTTATTGATGCAGACTAATTTAATTCAATATTACAATAACAATTATCTGATCCGTAAATTGATATCCTATGGTTGTAAACATCATGAGGACTTTTGATAAATTATCGGAATGGGGTCCTGATATGTAACTGATCTATTGGTCTTGATTTCACAGTTGTCTAATTGCATCAATATCAAAATCCTGCCTGAAAACATTCCAATAGAAAATTCCAGAGCTCTGTAATCAATCATAATCCTCAGATTTCTTTTCAAATTGAGCTCGTTTTTGTAGAAATGTACTGTAATAAGGGTCTTTATTTAAAAAGTTAAAATTGATTTAATGTCTATGAAACATAGAACTGCGCACCAAAAAAATGTATAACTTTCAACATTTGCTAAAAATGTTTTTGCCTTTCTCATTCACTCTAAACTCGTCAATCTAATCCCGACCGGGAGGGCCGAGTGTCATATGTCAATCGACTCAGTTCGTCGAGGTCGGAAAATGTCTGTGTGTGTATGTATGTGTGTATGTGGAAAAAAATGTGACCTCTGATAATCAGAGATGGCTGGATCGATTTGCACAAAGTTAGTCTCAAATGAAAGGTACATCCTTCCCATCGGCTGCAATTGTTCGGAGTTACGAGTTGAAGAGTGCAATCACACAGCAAATTCCCATATAAACTGAAATAAAAAATTTTCAAAATCAAATTTGTATTTTTGATGCCAAATGACTTTATAAAGCATGAAATATCGAGATTTGATGTAAACTCGAAAAAAATAATGTTTGACAAAAATTGATTTTTTTGGACTTTGGTACATTTTGCCTTTCTCATATAGAAAGGTTATGTAATCACTCTAAAAATCGTCAATCATACCGGCCCGGAGGGAGTATGCAGTGAGGGGTTGCTACTTTAAAATTAAAACTAGTTTAAAATTTCTTAACAAGTTGAAAATTTTCGGCAGGACCCGGACCTCCCGGATCTTACTATGTGATACTGAAACATCGCTTGAAACCAGCGGCGGTCAAGCGATGTTTCAGTATCACATAGTATCTCAAGATCGTAGCTGTCGATCCATTGTACGTATGTGCAAATCGTACTGAACATGTAATATTCATTTCCACCATTGTATTGAACATAACCAGCCATGGAATCGTAGTCTGTACAAATGAGAAAAGCACAATTGCACCACTAGGTGGATTAAAACAGGTTTTTATTTTGGGAATGCGTCGAGTTGAGACGAAAAAGTAATATGATTAATAACGAGGATAACACTTTCCGAATGTAGAGAGAAATTTATGAAAAATGACGATTTCCATTCGACTCTAGCAGGTCCTGATCGATTTAGATGAAAATTTGATTTTTGTTGTATTACTAATTATATGTATAGGTCAAATGTTCAAAAACAGTAATTTAAGGTCAAGATAACATCATTTTGAAACCGCCAATTTCGGAGGTTTAGTATCTTCGATACAAACGTTAAACAGCGCATCATTTGATATAATAATTTTGGCGGTATATCGTCCAAGAAGTATTTATGGTGAATTTTTTCAGGTTAATATTCATGACTACAATAAAGTCTCAACAAATTCGCTAAAAACACGAACTCAGTTACTATTTTCTGACAAATTAATTCTGCATAATTTTAAAACTTCAAAAATTACGGTTTCGGAATTATGCCGTTTGGACAGTAAGATCAAACCCCCACCAATTGTAAAATTGGCATTGTAAAAAAACGTAAGGGCGATACTTCAATGCTGATAGGTGGGACCGAAAAAGTAAACAATCGTCAAAGAGGCGATACTATCATTTTGTCAATTTCAATAGCAAACACAAATTTTAATTTAATAATTTCAAATACTTCATGAAGTTTTGGGTTTCGATCACTGAATCATGCAATCTAGGATGTAAAAAACACAATAGTTCTTAAATAGGAAATAAAACCAAGTCTGGAAATATATACTGTTGATTTTCTTTGAATGGTGTCACTGCTAGTATCGTTTTTTTCCAGAAAAAGCGTTGATTTTTATGTCTCAGTAGCGTTGGAAATTTGAGTAAAGTATAAACTTCATTTCGATTCAAAAAAAAATCGATTTTTTTAGCTCAGTACAATATACATAACCCCTTTAGGAAAATTCAGTTTTCCCACCACAATGCATTGATTGAGGAATTTAGATATTTTATTAACAGAGCATTAGCAATAATTCGTTTGTATGTCTATTTTATGGGCCATTTTTTCGCATTCCCATTGATTTGGTTTGAGATTTCTAGCACTGATGTTGTCCTATGCTGATTTGAGCGATTCTCTGTGTCCTGCCACAATCCCATGTAGTATGTGTTATCAAAAACATCGCGAAGCATCAAGTTCTAAATGTTCTCAAACGATATAATATCCGAAGAGAGTGATAAGAGTTATAAGAAATGTCTCATCACACTGTTAGGTGGATTAAAAGCGTTTTTAAAATGAGGGGCGCGCAGATTTTTTTAAAGTACGATGAAAACAAAATGCGTAAAGTTAAAGTTGACCAATTTTTGTAACCAATCGTAAAATCCCTTAAAATTTCTTTTAAGCAAACTGTCTTTGCAAACAAGATGGTAGGTGGTATGTCGGCTTTAAAAGTATAATATGATAATTAGCGGTAACAGACTAATTGTAGAAACAATTTTCAATAAGACCTAAGCAACATTGAGAGCTTCTCTTTGTTTGCTTCCTCTTACCATTATTACGACGTCACTATAACACTTTTTACTGATTTTCCAGCACATATCTAAAGCCGACGGTTTTTACTAGAATATTATGCAAAGAGTTGAGTTACAGAACAGAATGTTACCAAAGTAATGAACAGAACAGATTGTAACCAAAGAGAATCTTTCATTGTTACCCATGACCTAATCTAAATTTTCTCAAGAATAATCTAAAATCTTAAATTCGATGCTAACTGTTCGCTTCAGATTTTCTTAGTACGGTAGTTCAGAACAGAGCTTATTGATTTGATATTATTTCATTATGGGTCTATTGTTACCTGTTTTTAGAAATATTTAGAAATCGATCTATTTTTCAGTATCTACTCAGTTTGCGCAGTCCAAAGCTCTACTAAATAATAGCAAAACTAACCCTTCTAACATGTTAGTGAGTTCCACAAAAAGATATAAGGGAATTAGTACAAAAAGTATATTCACCATATTATTGAAATTGAACACATAGGAATGCATATCAAAGTTGGTCATACCTGCAAATAGAAGAAAATTTCCGAAATTAATTAACTTTGCAAATATTCCAGTTATCTAAGTTAAACATCACAGTAAATGTTCTTTATATTTACAGCCCCTGCAGAAAGCATGCCTCTGAATCATCCAAAATTTATCACAGCCACTGTGTGTACTGTGCTGATAATCTGCACCGTGGTGGGCGAAGCGAAGATTTTCACCAAATGTGAACTGGCGAAGGAACTGGGCAAGAATGGTATTTCGCGCACCTTCTACGGCAACTGGATCTGTCTGGCCAACGCAGAGAGTGGCATGAACACAACCAAAGTGACAAAGTTGCCCAATCTAACCAGCAGCTTCGGGATCTTCCAGATCAACAGCAAGGAATGGTGCCGCGAGGGACGCAAGGGTGGCAAGTGTAATATGAAATGTGAAGGTGAGTGGATACGGAGCAGATGGAGTATAATAAATAATCGTATTGTTTTTGACCGGTTTTTAGATTTACTGGACGATAACATTAGCGACGATATCGATTGTTCCAAGAAGATCCAGATGCAGTACGGCTTCAATGGTTGGAACGTTTGGCAGAAGAAGTGCAAGGGCAAGGAACTACCCAATATTTCCAATTGCAATGTTTAGGTTTGGCGCTGTGCAGTAATTTGCTAACAGTAAGCTATATGTATTCATGTGATAGAAAAATATTCCTATTTTTAATCAATGATTTACGTTTATTGGTGATAAAGTACCTTTACATCGAAACAATAGTCGACTGTTTCATTTCGGCATTCGAGATACTTAAGAAGTTTGAAAATAACTTGTAAACTCACTGTAATTGGAAGACAAAATTAAAATGTTTTATTTTACAATGACGATTAAAAAATATATATTCACAAATATTCCTACTCTATACAAAACAATGTGATAGCCCTAGATGTGGTTCTAATAGAAGAGTCACTAATATTCAGCCTTACTTAACACTATGCGAATCGCTTTTTCGATGGAATGTGATTTAAATTCTTAATAAAGTCGGTTTTGATCCAGTCACATTCGCTCGAAAAATCGATCAGTTATGTAGTATATAATATATCATATATATAATATATAATATATAATATATAATATATAATATATAATATATAATATATAATATATAATATATAATATATAATATATAATATATAATATATAATATATAATATATAATATATAATATATAATATATAATATATAATATATAATATATAATATATAATATATAATATATAATAAGGCTGATTGTTATGTTGCCCCATGGATAACTAATCGTGTTACTCATCTCATAGAGTTAAAACATTCAGAGCGCAAATGCCGCTCCTTTGATTATCATGGCTTATTTAAGTAAATATTAATTTCACTAAACAAAATTGGATGTAGTCTAATACGAGAAAAGTTTCAAGTTTGAAAGACAATCGATACGCTTTACAGACTATTGTATAATTCCCGTCATTTAATGCGATATTCTGTCAAGATTGAAAGTCACATGTTCAAGAAACCCGGATTATTTTTAATTCAATTTAACAAACGCTAATTGTTACAATTGAAATAATGCATAATTTGCGCTATTTCTACACGGAAATGCAAGTTGGCGAAAAAACTTTCGGTCATCCTAAAACATTATTAATTGATTCATTGGATTCTTTCTATTTAAAAAGTTGCAGAATAAAAATTGTGAACATATACTATGAAGAAATGCTGGCTCTGAAATGTCATCTAACCTCAAATAGGTTTTGCCCTACCTTTTTGCCTTTCTCAATAGAAAAATATTGCAATTGCTCTGAAAACCGACTTGCTAACGGAGGCCCGGAGGGCCGAGTGGCATATATCATTCGATTCAGTTCGTCGAATTCGGCAAATGTCTGTGCGTGTGTATGTATGTGTGTGTATGTATGTGCGTCTGTGTGTGTATGTGACCAAAAATGTCACTCATTTTTCTCAGAGAAGGTGGAACCGATTTTGACAAACTTGGTCTCAAATGAAAGGTACAACGTACCCATAGGCTGCTATTGAATTTCTAATGAATCCGACTTCCGGTTCCGGAATTACAGGGTGATGAGTACGATCACGCAGAAAATGTCCATTTTAATAAATTCTGCAATGAATGTATAAATGTGAAAAATTTTCCAAAATATGATCACAACTACTTCGATTTGTAGTATAAGGTCACTAACATCCATTCAAAGTTGGCCACAATGGCCTCCATCATCGGCTCCGGAAGCCCCGGCGGAAGTATCTAAATTAAGAATAACAGTCACATCGGTTTCTCGGAGATGGCTAGACCGATTCAACCAAGCTTAGTCTCAAATGAAAGGTATTGCACCTCCGTAAATAGCTATTAAATTTCATCCCCATCCGACTTCCGGTTCCGGAGTTACGGGTTGTCGCGTGCGATCATAGAGCGAATTCCGATTCAAACCGATATTCCCATGAAAGCAAAAAAGGTAAAAATTTCGCTAAAATGTCTCTCAAAACAACTTAAATTAGCTGTTCTAGGTCACCGACGGCCAACCAAATTTTCGTTGACTACATTGACCACCATAGACGGTTCCGGTAGTGCCCGGGAAAAGCGGCCATCTTTCAAAATTAACGAACTCACATCAGTTTCCCGGAAATGGTTGGGCCGATTTTCGCAAATTTAGTCCCAAATGATGGCTATAATTTCCCCACATATTGCCATAAAGTTTCGTACGGATCGCTTATATGGTTCCGGAAATATAGACTAAACCGTTCGGTCACATATGAAATTCCCATATAAGTTGGAAAACAATTTTTTTTTCAAGGGGGGGGGGGGGTTCCATGAAATTTCAGAAATCGAATTCGTATTTTTGATGCCAAACATCTTTAAAATGCATGAAACGTTGAGATTTTATGTTATCTCGAAAAAAATTTTTTTTATGAGAATTGAATTTTTGGGACTGACCGATTTCGCATTTTTCGATTTTTTGCCTTTCTCAATAGAAAGATATTGCAATTGCTCTGAAATTTTTTTAACGGAGGCCCGGAGCGCAGAATGACATATACCATTCGATTCAGTTCGTCGAGATCGGCAAATGTCTGTGTGTGTATGTATGTGTGTGTCATTTAAACTCACACAAATTTCTCAGAGATGGCTGAACCGATTTTCACTTAGTTTTATCTGAAAAGTATAACGCTCCCATAAGCTGCTATTGATTTTTTGGTTGATCCGACTTCCGGTTCCGGAGTTACGGGTTGAAGAGTGCGGTCACACAGCAAACTCCCATATAAACTGCCACACTATGGTGTCCAAATGATGTAAAGCATATTAAAATGGGTTCAACATTACTCTAGTTTGCGGGTCTGGATCACTAACGATAAATCAAAGCAGCTTTGACCACATTGGCCACCTATGATGGTTCATGATGTCTCCGGGGAACTCGCCATGTTTCTAACCTAATATCACACCTATTACCCAACGAATTCTCTACCAATTTTTACAAACTTGATTTCAAATGAAAGATACAGTAATGACATTGACTGCTGCTGAATTTCATTAGGTTCTGACTCTTGGTTCTGGAGTTACAGGTTAATTAGTAAGGTTACATTGGAATTTCCCATATAAATCAGTACAATCGTAACACCGTAGAGGCTAAAAACTATTGAAATGGTCACCAAATTACTTCAATTCACACGTCAAGATCACTGATTGCCTATCAAACATTCTTTGGATATATTTTCCACTATCGACGATTCCGGAAATCGCGGATTCCGGGCATATTCCACAATTTAAGTCACATGGGTTCTTCGGTGATGACTAAACCGATGTTCTCAAACCAAGTCTCAAATGAAAGGCAACATTTGCGGTTGAGTATTGTGTCGCCAAACAGCACAGCTACCCCCCTCCCCCACCCTTGCCCTCACACCTCGCTCCTTCATCACTCCTCTCCCTTTGGACCACCCCCACATCCGCATTTCCTTCATCCACCCCGTATACCGAAAAAAATGAAAGATTTCTGACGCATCCTCCACTCCCACTTTACTAAACCCCCACCCGCTCCACTTCCAAACCCATTCCACCAACATTTCACAATATAATCACATGAAGGCAACATTGAACTCTTGTTGATTAAGTTAATTTAACATTAGGAGAGGCCGGGGTTAGTTGGTGGTTGGGGTAAGTTGGCGGAATCCCTTTGTCTTCGTTTCTATTAGACATATAGCGCTACCTCTCATTGTGTACCTCAAGTTATGTCAAACCCATTATCCAATGTGTTTTTGTTAAAAACATTTTGTTTTGTAAAAGTTCCGGGCGATATTGTTTTTCGAGCATACCAAGTTTTTTTTTTTTAATTTTAAACACTTTGTGTTATTTAGGGTGATTTTAAATCTATTTCCCAATTGATTTTATTTTACGATAGTGCGTAAAAAGACCTTTTAGTATCCGTATAGATAATAAATCTATCCATGAATTAAAGTTATTTTTAAATAGTTTTTTGTAAAATATGCGGTTGGAGTAAGTTGGCGGTGACGCACGCGGGGTAAGTTGGGGCTACTATTTACAGTACAAATATAGTCATCAAAAAATTTTATTTTAGGAATTCACTCCAAAGTAAAACTTTGTGTGTCTCGTCAATGCAGGGGATATTTACTTCGGCCAATCGCCTGGAGAATTTTGAAAATGTGCTTTTGAATATGGAATACGCGTCAAAGTAAAATGCCGGGGTATTGAGACTGAAATATATTGGCAATTGTCGTTAATATACAATTTTATTGAAAACACATTCAGCACGAACCTTTGATATAATTGAATCTCCATTTTCTGGCATATTCCTACATACCGCCAACTTATCCCTGAGCCGGGGTAAATTGGTGGGATTTCTGCGTCATACATTTTTGTCTATAAAAAGAAAGACAATGCAACAAACACTTTGATAAAATTCAGGGATGTTGGCTACAGCCGCATGTTCTATTTTGCAAGATCTATCTACATCAAAGCGTTAAAAAATGGAAACTGAAAACACCGCAAACTAGTTCCGGTCTCCCCTATACTTTTGTTTTAAAGTGAGTCTGCGTCTACTTTCGTGGTAATCGTGGGATACGTGCTAAGTGAAATAAGAATGTAATAGATATTTCCACAATTCTATTGAACAAAACCAGCTAATGAATCATAGTTTGGATAATTGAGAAAGGCGCAATTGCACCACTAGGTGGATTAAAACAGGTTTTAGATTGGTCCCACTGTGCAGTGGTGCTATAAAAAATGAACAGATTCACTAGTTTACAAATTTTGGGTTATTTGCATGAAGTTAAGAAAAAAGGTGTTTCCTAAGTCAATTTTGGGTCGCTGAGCACGAAAATCATATCCATTTTCTTTTTCAAAGAACCGTTTTGGGGATTTTTTTAAAAAAAATGTGTTTTTGAGCACTTTTTGCAGTTTTTGGTCAATATCTCAGGAACAAATCTTCCGATTAACACAAATGACTCACCATTCGAAAGGTATTGATGTGCTTATTCCAAAAGTGTATAACATGTTAGGATAAAAAATCAACAATTTGGGGTTAAGAGCAACCAAAGTCAAAAAAAGTAGTGATTGGTAAAATTACTAATTTTTGGTTGGTTTTTCATAAAAAATAAATCAGCAAAAAAAATCTTTTAAAGTCTTACGTGACAGGCAAAGTTCTCACGTGAATTTTAAGCCTAAGATCACGAAAATCCGACAAAAACTGATGATGTTATTAGGCACCGAGTGAAAATTGCTCTGTTTTTCACATATCTCTTTTAGTCTTAAATAAGATTACACTAGTTTACAAGAAAAATGAAGTTACGAGAAAAAGTGTTTTCTAGATTAATTTTGGGTCGCTGAATACGAAAATAATACTCTATATCTCTTTCAAAGAAGTTCGAGTTAAAAAAAATGTTTTGCTTTTGCTTCCGCTTTTTTGTTTTTGCTCTATATTTTATTACAGAAAAATAATTTTTCATATTTTCGGAATCTAATTGCACAGATTTTAACAATTTGAAGGTAATCGCGATAAGCTAAGAAGAAAGGTGTTTCCTCTGCTAATTTTGGATCGCTGAATACGAAAACCAAGTCCATTTTTTTTCAAAGAAGCATTTTCAAGATCTCTTTGAAAAAGGTGTTTTTGGGCACTATTTTAGTTATTTGTCAATATCTTGTTCAAATAGGAACAGTTCGAAAGGTATTGATGTGCCCTTTCCGAAAATGTATAATATGCGTAGATCAAATCTCGACAAACATATGATTACGGCTTAAAAGCCAACTGTCAAAATTCTCTTTGAAAGGAAATTTCAGACTGTTACCCGCCAATCACTGATGTTTATAGGAAACAAAAGAAAAAAACTTTCTCTTGCATTAACTGCTATAAACTACGTTTAGCCAGTAACGGTTTGTCCGGAACTTCCTTTCAAAGAGAATTTTGACAGTTGGATTTTAAGCCGAAAACGTATGTGTGTCGAGAAATGTACATTTATTATGATTACAATCGACCAAAGTAAAAAAAGTCTAACGTTCGACCTTTTTTTTTTTTAAAAAAAATGCATATTTCTAGGAAATTTTTTATAATAAATCAAGGAAAGAAGAAAATTCTTTTAGAATCTAATGAGATAAATAATCTTTTTGCATAAATTTTAATCCAATGCTCACAAAAGTCGGATGAAAAATGTAGATGGTATGAAGCACTGAGTGAAAATTGTAACTTTTTATTTTTCGCACTATCTTGCTTTCGGCTGAAATAATCTTCTATACTTGATAGTTATTGTGTGTGTTGGGTACTGTCTTCTCGAGCTTGCATCCATCCATCCGGCGGCATTTGAATGGTTTTGGATATTTCATTGTATTCTGGTTGCAGTTGAAAGCTGGAAAATCCATCCAGCGACAATCCGTTTTTCTCCTGTTTAGTGCTAATCCATGTGTCGGAAGTAGTGCGCTGGATAGCGCATCATTGTACGAAAACAGCGCACTACTTTCAACGTGATTCCAATGTTTGGAACCAGAGAAAATACGATTGTCGCTGGTTGGATTTTCCAGTTTTCAACTGCAATCAAAATACACTTAAGTGCTCTTTTTAAAATGTGGGTATATCGTTGGAAAAGTTTTGTTTTGTCTGTGGTGAGTACATATTTTACGAATTAAAGGAATTTTAGCCTTCTGCTTCAACAGGCTTCACAGCAGATTCTCAGTTCACAGAATATTACCTGGCTAGTGCTACGATCCCACTGAGACTCCTTCCCGATAGGGACCCGACTATTTGACGACTGGCTTATGAGACCAGTGCTACACTCTCTAAACCGCCGCACCGGGGCAGGGTCCGCTTAAATCATAAAATTTCCATTTAGCTCAATGTGCCATAGCATCAACATTTTCTATCCGATGTTAGTGATATTAGGCTTAAAATTAACGTAAACATATTATTTGTCATCTAAGATTCTAAAAGTTCCGAAAAAAAAATTGTTTTTCGGTAAAAAAATCATTGAAAAATGAGTAACTTTTAAAAATGGTCAAAAATGCATTTTTTTTTAAATTTTGGACGCTAGAAGCACTAAAAATTGTACATATGATCGACACATATTATAAGTTTTTGGAAAGGTCATCTCGGCATCTTTCAACCTGCATATTGACGAAAATAATTTAATAATTTTGACACGAAATATTGACTAAATACTACAAAAAGTGCTCAAAAACGAGTTTTTTGAGAAAATCACAAAATCGCTTCTTTGAACAAAAAAATTAATATTGGTTTCGTGTTCAGCGACCCAAAATTAGTCTAAAAAATACTTTTTCTGGAAGCTTCATTTTTCTTGTAAACTAGTGTTATCAATCGTCAGAGCATCAATCGGTTTCTGGTTAATAACTTTTTCCACGAGCGTCGGATCGTCTCGTGGTCTTCAAGACTTTGTTTCTTTATTAAATTCCCTATAAAATCAAATAACGTTATATTTTTTGGACGCAATATGCAACTTCTGGAGAATTTCTTCTGTGAAAGTCAATTTGCCCCAAATCCCGTGTAAATTTTAAATAGTGGGCAAAAAAATGGTTTCGCTGTTCGAGATAACAATTTGCACACTTGTTCTAGGACCTAAATGGTACCCAAAAAGTTGCTCGGAGCAGGAATCTAATTTTTGTCCCACTTTAAAGGATACTAACGTTTTGGTTGCAGGCCATGGACGCTATGACAAGACTTGGCACCGTCTCATTTGGCTTATACCTACTTATTCTTATTTTGCCATAACATCAACATTTATAATTTTATCTATGGGAATAGTTTTTAATAATAATTTCTGATCGATATGCTCCAAAAATTCGATAATTTACCGTGAAATGGTTAAATTATAAGTATTTTAAATCTAACCACTCTTAGTCCTATGTCAAAAATCCAAAAAAAAGCTTTCCTCATGAAACCGCATACTATAACTGACATAATGAAATTGTGCATTATGACGGCATCCTCAATGGTTGAGTGTTTTCAACATAAAATACCGATGCTTTAGAGCACCTTACGACAAATAGATAAAATTATTTTGCGTGTAAGACCAACCCATATACATTTCTTTGCTAATAAGACGTGCACGTTTCGATTTTCTTAGCATGTTTGGTATGCTCAAGTTTCGCTCCCACCAGAGATGCTAAGAAAAATCGCTAGTAATCAGGTGTTCCACCTGATTCTAACAGGAACTAGCTGGCAAAGGCTTCTTCACCTTCATTTTGATTATGCTCATGTAAGCTTACCTAGTTCTAGTTTTTCGTTCTAATGTTATATTTTATTCGCCCTAGAATATCTAACCGCCTTTCGGTTTTCATATCTTCAAGTCGGAATCTCTCCCTTCAACAGTGCTCTAACCCATCAACAATTCTTTCCAAAACAGAGTTCCTTTTTTTTGCTGTAGGTAACACAAACATTATTACGCGGTCAACTTCCGCTTAAAGTTGATGAATGTAGACGAATTGAATTACTGTCCACTTTCCCGTAACGGCACCAACCGCCAAAAAATCAACTCAATGGTGCAGAACAAAGAAACTATCAACGTGTCCGAAAGCTGGGACTACACATGGGACAGTAAGAAGAACGATTTCCGTTTTCGGTGGCGGATCACAACATGCACAAACTTATAAATATATATATTTTACTGCATCAAGCTTCTGGCACACTTACCTGCCGCTTTATTGTAATACGGGCTCAGTTTGAACAAGCGAGTTTGGCTTTAGGTGGGTAGGTATAACCCTTTCCGTTTTTTAAATTACTTTTTTTTTGCATTGTCGACTTCACTGACGAACTCATTCAATTGTTGTTTTTTTTTCGGGGTCTGGGCTGATACCATTCATGGTTGGCTAATTTACATTTGAAACCTGACGTTGGATCATGAATAAATAATCGCGGTCGAGTGTTTCCGAATTTTATTTTATGGGTTGAATGAGTGGTGACGAGGTGACATCATTTAACGTAGAGAGATATGGATAGTATCGGCGTCGTGCTGTTAATTTTGGTCGGATTGGCTACCGAGAAGATTTTGTTCTGTGCGATTGAAGCTAGCTTCTATCACATTTATCAAACGACTTAATACATCTTATATATTTACATCTACCTAAATTCGCGGACATTGATTCGAATTACTAGACACAGTTTGCAGCGTGGGAATAATTTGCGGAGCATACACAATTAGTTTCCACAAAGGGTAAACCTGAACACGCCCGACGCGTTAATTACTCACCGGATGTAGAACAAACTCGCTTGTACCTATCAGCATCGCAAAACTAGCACATCGGCTAGAATTCAGTTAAGCATGCATGAAGATAATTGTGTTTGCACGATTAGACAGCGGAACACCGCACTAAAGTATGTTCAGCTTTGTTAGTTTGTTTCACTTTCGAACATTTTAAAAAAAAGATAACGCAATTCGATCACATTACTCATCTCTGGTTGATGTCGGTTTGAGTTGAATGTTTCTTTTTACGTCTACTGACGTGACCAAATCGAATGAATTCACCCAGCCGTATCCATTTGTCCAGCGTTAAACGTCTCGATTTCGTTTTGTTTGGCTATGAGATGATGAATCTCAGCGGTGCAATAGTCTCATATTACAGTTCAACCGGAGCGTTTAGAGGGCATTTTTGCACTCGTTTGCATAGTTTTGTGTAATAAAATCTTCTGTTGTACCTCGCCCACGTCGTAAAATCACAGAGTTTGCACGGAATCAATGAATTTAAAACAGTTTAGTGCCTCATACCTAGTGAAAACTACCCACGCGCACCTCAAAGCGGGTTGTGGTGATTGTGGTTGCAACGACCATTAATTATGGAGATTTTCAAGGGAACTTTACGAATTTGGATGTGCGTTCATTCACAATATTGCAAAAATTACGAACGATTGTGGTTGCAGCATGTTTCTCGAAATGGAAGTAACCTAAACCACCCGACCGGCGTACTATGGGGATAAACTTGTCGATCACCAAGTTGAGCAATGAACGGCAAATTTCAAAAAGAGACCAGACAAAAGTAAAAGACTGACGATCAATGCTCTGAAATGGCGATGTTGGCAATTGAAAATTTGCACTCACATGAGCTGGAATTATGTTGCACATTTGCCGCCACCGCTGCCCTCAAAAAGGAGACCTGTCCGAGAGTGGATAGGCTGTAAGCGGCGAATTTTTCTGTCGTGTGATTCGCGCAGCTGTGTTTTGAGAATTGAGTCCGCGAGAATTTTTGCGAACTTAGTTATCATTCGCTGAGACTGTGAATTTTAAGTTGGCAGTATGTTTCAGCAATAGTGTTTATCACTATTTTTGAAAACAACTTTTAAATTAGTAGGTCAGTCTACAATGCTGATTCAAAGGTTGGATTTTTTGAATGAATTTTTCGCAAGAAAAATCAATGGAAGGCTAACTTCAGTATTAGTACAGCAATAATAATCACGTCTTTGTTTTTCTTTTAGCAATATATTCGAACTGGTCTTCATTCATAATTAACAACAGTAAAGTATTTTTAACTTGGGCTAATGTATAAATCACGAATGACATATTTAATTACTTAGTCACACTTTTCTTGTGAACTGCTTCATAAATATCCCAATCACGAATCATTCTCCTGCAAGGTAGTTAGCGTTTCGTAACCTCAAAGTAGTGCTAGCACGCAGTTCCAATAGTGTTTTGACTTCAGTTCGCACAAGAGAATTTGAATTTTTTGACATTATCAAATTCTTAGGATGTTGATTAATTAATATAAAAGCATAATCGTGGACATTTTAAAAATAACGTTTTAAGTAAAAAAATAAAGAGGTTCAGATAAAGTACGAGATCGGTAGAGAAAAGTCAATATGCAAATTGGTTATGAATAGTTATAGGAGTTATTCTCGGTGTGAAGTACCATAAACCGGGGTGACTTTGATCACTCGATACTTTATTGTACGTAGATTAAATTAGTTATGGAATCTGCGTTTCGACTTTGTCTCATCAGAATGCGACACAAACGTAGTGACAGAACTAAGCTAGTGTCGGATTGACGCTAGCTTCAAAAAACGAAAACACTATTTGTGCTTCTTGCCAAACCCCTAGTCCTACGTGATGTCCCACAAGAAAAGGAATTCTGATTAGGCCTATGAGAGTTAATGAAATCGAAACTTGGTTCGGTTTAGCAAGTCAATGCAATATGCACTATGCTGTATTTCTACTTAGTGAAGAAAATTTTGGTAATTTTTGTACAATGTATTTGAATTTAAAAGCTTTTGCCAAAATTGACTTAATTTGGACACGATTTAGAGGTGTCTCCAATCATATATTGTGTTTTTGCTATGTTTCTACATTAAGATCACTTACACTCTGATGTAATAGGCCCTACATGTCCACATATCATCAAAGGTTGTTCCTTAGACATATCTTAACATATTTTAATAGGTGAACATAGCTCTAATCGTAATAGAAAATTTATTAAGTGGATTTTTATATAGAAAAGTATTTAAAAATCAAGGAAAATTAGAAGTAAGTAGCAAAAGCGAGTATTGGACTAACCATTCCTTCCCTTTCCTTCCGCGATCTACGTTCGGGCATGGCTGGCGCTGGTATTGGTCAATAAATACTTTAGGATTACTAGGAGTTGCACATTGAAAGATGTTTCGCTACTTTCAAGCATAATTATCTGCTGATTCTCTGTGCAACTTCAGCTAGTTCAGATCGATAACGGAGTAGCAGCGAGGAGTGGTGGTCGCACAAGCTCAAGCTCAAGCAATAAATAACGCACGTGTGAAATTGCTGGTATATCCATCATATAAAGTACGGTTTTTGGCACAGGTAATGATTCTTTTAGGCCGCTCAAAATTGTTTCATACCGTGTTCGTAAATACAATTGATAGTTTTTCAATTCTTACAAAAGAAACGTATAGACTCAGCTAGACAGCAAAGACAAATCCAATGCCTGTATGTGTGTGTCTATGTATATGTACGCTTATGTCATGTCAAATGTCAAATATTATCGTATATTGTCTTAAATCGCTTTACTGAGCGTTGGTCCGCTCAACGTTAGAATATTGTTCTGCTGTTTGGAATCCGTTCTACCAGAACGGGATTGCCAGAATCGAGGCTGTCCAACGCAGGTTCATACGCTTCGCCCTTCGGCAGCTCCAATGGCGAAACAGATTTCAGCTGCCGAGCTATGAAAACCGTTGCCAGCTAATACACCTCGATACACTCAGCATTCGGAGGGACTGCTCTCGAGCCCTGTTCGTCTTGGACTTACTCTCTGCCAGAGTGGATTGCCCTACAATCCTCGGACGTCTGGATCTTCAAGCCCGCGTTTGAGCTCTACATAATAACTCTCTTCTGCGAGTTCCGTTCAGGAGTACCAGCTATGGTTGCCAGAGCGCTGTTACCGTACTCCAGCGAGTTTTTAACAGTGTAGCGATGGCCTTTGACTTCAACCGGACGCGGAATGCGATAAACGTGAAAATGTTGTCAATTTTAAAATGTAATTAGTTTAAGCAACCACCATTGGGGCCAAGGGGCCTGTTGGTGAAGGTAATAAACATAAACAAAAACATAATTATCTCAACTATGGCTGAACCGCTCTTAACGAAACTAGATTCAATGGAAAGGCCTAGCGTGTCCATATGACGCTATTATTTTTGTTTTAGGATATGTTATTTACGTTCTGCGATATGGATGATTTTTCCAAAACACGACATGTTTTAATCAAATAACTTTCGGAAAAAAAACTTAGTATTTAGTCACACTATGCGCATATAATTAGAAAGATTTTAAAAATACCTTTCTAACAAGCAATAGATTGTCAAAATCCGTTCACGAATGGAGCAGATACTAAACATATTCTATTTTTTTTTACCAATTTTCGATACCTTTACATAAAGAGTATTTTTTACTGGTGTTTTTGAGGCAAAACTAAACCGATTTTGCGTATCAGAGTATAAAATTCGAATAGTTCGATTTCGAAAACATTTTGTGAATTTGCTTAACAATGAAAGAAATTAATGTGTAAGTTCCCTTCAGAGACAAAATAATGTGCAAGTTCACCTCAAAGTGAAAACTTTTCCAGAGTTGATGCATTTACCCCTTGAATTAAGAGTTGCGTTCATCCATGAGGTAGATGTTGGATGGTATATGAATACACAGAACACCAAGTAATGCACCTAGGTGTGAGATAATAGATATCTAGTATAATTCTACAGAAAATTTAGAATTGGGCGTAAGTAACAATGAGAGACTCTCTTAGGGGTCTTTCTCTTCTGTTAATTAGTCGGTCGCTTCAACATTTGCTACTCTAATCTCTGCTTAATATTCTAGCAAAAACCGCCAGCTTTTTATATGTACTGTAAAATTAGGGTAAAGTGTTATAGTGAAGTCGTAATAATCGAAAGAGAAAGTAAACAAAGAGAGGCTCTCAATGTTACATACGTCCTATTCTAAATTTTCTCCAGAATTAATTTTCATGTTATACCCGTGGCGTCACCGAATTCAACTGTGTTTTTAAAACTCACAATCTTTCTCTCTCTTTCTCTCTCTCTCTCTCACACACACACACTCTCTCTCTTTCTCATTCTCCTTCTCTCTCACTCTCTTTCTCTCTCTCACTCTCCTTCTCTCTCACTCTCCTCTCTCACTCACTTTTTCTCTTTCTCTCTTTCTCCCTCCCTATCTCGCTCTCTTCGTGTTCATGGCAACTGTCGCGACTCACATCTCGACATAGATCTTTCATTAGGGCTTAAATCGCAAATGTAAACAAACAGCGTTTTCGCTATTATGACATTAAGCGACAAAAATACTTCAAGATTGAGGTGAAAATTAGTCAAAATGGTTTTTAGTTCGATTTGTAATTAAAGAAAACAAAACGGCGAAACATGCATTTTCTTCGAGTTTTCGACTTAGGCCCTTATTCTCATATGGAATATAAAGGCTAAACTTACATTTTTTTTACAGAACCGGGCATACGGTTATTATTCACAAAATTATTCTTTAAACGGCGGTTCTATTATATAAATGATAAGCAATATCTACTATGATCATGTCTACTCGATAGTTGTTGCACATAAACATTCGAATATTTCGATATTTTCATGTAATTCGAAGAAAAGATGCACGCGCCCTTTCATTTACATTCGGTTTCTATGCGCCCATTTGCTGAGCCCTATTAAAAAGTATACTGTCAAGCTCACCCATTTACCCAGCCCTACCCAGCAAGACAGAGTCAGTTTAGCCCATTTCGTCGCTGTTGTGCTATCTTATGACAAACGCCATTTTGGGGTAAACTGAGTTAAATATGCCACATTACTTGTCTAAAAAATCTCTACAAAGTGGCGTTTTCAGAATTTTGACATTCTGCTTGGTTACTGAGACATAGCGAAAACCGCGCTGAGAAATTTTTATTTTTTTGCTTCAAATGATTGTGTCGTAGGATTGGGTCAAGTAATCTGCATGTAAAAGATGTTTTTACGTGTAAAACTATTTGAGGAACAGAATGGCATCATCATTTTCAAAACAAAAATACATGTATTGAGAGAAAAATGCAGTTTAAGTTGTAAACTGGAAATATAGCATATTTGGCAACACTGTAACCAAAAACAACTATTTTTTTTCTAGATTCCCTGACTTATTTCCTTCAAAATACATCTCACCAATTGTTTTTAGACCAAATGAAGCCAAAGATATGAATAAAAGTTAATAATTGATGATTTTTTTTCTATGGAAAATTTTCCATGCACGATTATGACACGCCATACAAATTTTGTCATCTATACACACCTATGACACGTGTGAGTCTGACTTTTGTTTACATTCATAGTAAAAACTCACAACATAGTCGACCGATCTTCGTAATATTTGAGAGATTAATACAAAATAGATAGAAGCATCCATTGTCTTCTTTGAATTGTTTATACCATTTATAAGTTTCAAGATATTCAATCTCAAACTTTAAAAATTATTTTTCTCGAAATGTGCTAAATGGCGCTTGTCATAAGATAGCACAACAGCGACGATTTACCGCGCCCTTCTGAAAATTATGTACACAGTTTAGCCCTTCCGCAAATGGTGGTTGCTGAAGGGCGAAATCACGACTGGGATGCAAATTGGGCGTAAGCATTTTTTTAGTTTCTACCCACTAAAAGCACATAGGAATTAAATTCCTTGTTATATTGTCATAAGGTTTAACCTAAGATGCTTCCGGAAAAACATGGTCATAAAGTAATGTATAATAATGTATACAATAAAAACTACATTTAGAAAAGCATCGCCGAATATTGAAACTGATTTTTCTCCATTTGAGTACATTGCGACATAGGCCCTAATGAAAGATCTGTGTCTATCTATCTTGCTATTTTTCTATCCACTTCTAAGTTGTGTCATAAGATGTTCTACTAATCTGAAATATGTACAAGGTTTTGGAAGATAAAACTAATTTTTGCCTCCCGTTTCTTTATAAATAGTGTTTGCATTTTAATGTAGAGCTGAGCCACTCACGGAAACAAATCTAATGTTGCATCCTACTTTGGCAAAGAAAATATGTGTAATCCTGTGAAAATTTGCAAAATATTTGTATAGCTCTAAAAAATATATGACTATTTTCAGAGCCGTGCGGTTGGCCAGGTTGGCCCCCGCCAAGGCCGCCAATCTTAGGGAAACGCTAAAATCATGGTCTATTTTTTAAAATAAGTGAGGTTAAGTCATGAAATTAGTCAGGACAGGAGTAACATTTCCAGGTATACAGAAAATTATTGTTTGAAAGTCAAACTGAAAAAGAAAGCCAAAGCAGACAACAAAAAAGCGCATAACAGAGACTCTACCAAAGTCGTCAGAAAACTACGCTACGGTCCTCTTAGTCCAGAATGAACAACAAGCAAGACAAAGACTTCAAATTTCAACAAAAATAGCGAAAAATAATGTAAACTTTTTCCGCTCGTTTTTTTCAGTTTCATAGGAACAAGGGGAACGAAAGTGTGGTCATGTTCAGTAAAGCAGGCCGCCTTTTTAAAGCGGTAGCAAAGATCGTAAAGTAAGCTAAATCAATTATTATCATCGGAAAGATAACCCCATGCCGTACTATAAAAATTGAAGTCTCTTCGATGCCGGGACGAGTTCTCTAATATCACAAAGTTGCCGGTTCCCAAATTAGGTTCAACCAATCCTGCACCCGGTTGAATCTCTTGCTGAAATGTCACATGGTTTTTGGTGTTCCTGGAAGCGTTGGAAACTCTTTGTTTCTTCTGAATTGACCAGAAGCTGTTTGCTTTGGATTTTCAAAAGAGAAAAAATATTGTTAAGAAGACTCATTTGCTTGTAATTAGTGCAATACTTCATGCATGAAGCGCGGCACAAACAACCGATCATGCAGACGATCCTTGTCGAACAAGACGCAAAGCAGTCTCGCCAAAAGGTCACCTGACACTAGTTTGAAGATCCGGTGCGACTGTCACTCAAAGTCTTCGTTGGAGCAAGAGGTCATGGAAACAGACAATCCCGTCTTCAGTAGATCCACGCATGCCAAATTCCAACCGATAACCACACCATCGATCTCAACTTTGTGAGCGGGCATGTGAACGAGTTAGTTCTTCATTAAAGTTTTGTTACCAGTAACGTCATTTGTTTGCTTTAGATAAAATTTCACAATCCTGAGCTTATCTTGGCAAACTTTTGAGATATCTGGTACAGCTGAATATTTGTGTGGCTTGCGGAATATTAGAATGTTTCGCGGAATATCTTTGATCTTTGATCGGATACGGTCGAAACTAATTCAATATGTTTGATTTTAAATGTAAGCTCGGATCTTTGGTGACGACTTTTGTTTGACATCCATTTTAGGATCATTTGGGTCAATTGAAGAGTACACTTAATATACGGTAGAGTACCAATATTTATGATCTTCCTGGAATTTCAAATCGAACACAATTTTTTGAATTGAGTGGGAGTTGAGTTTGGAAATTCAGTTTTTTTGTATGCCAAATGTTTTAGAAATTAATAAAACATTGAAATCTGGTGTCAATTCGAAAAGCAACAAGTTTTGTGATTTTTATTTGAAAATATCAGTTAAATAATTAAATTTTGTCAAAACATTTTTTATGAGAAGATACAAGATCCGTTGTTTCATACAGTTCTAAGATTTGGCATAGAAAATAAAGTAAAGGTAGCATTTTCAAACCCCAGTATCAACTCAAATCCAGAATTTCCGAAGTTTCATAAAGGTTATCTTAAAACAAAAGTAAAAAGTGGCAGTAGATCTCGACGTTTCATTACATCCTAAGCCATTTAGCATAAAACATTCTAATTCAATTTTTGAATATTCTAAGGGTCCTTTTGTGTTTTTTTACGGGTGAAAATTTCTGCACTTTGGCCGTTTTGCGCAACCCCTTAATCGCGTCCGATTGAGCTAAACTTTTTTTGTTGAGGTGCATCTGGATATTTAATTCGATGATCACCTGTTTCCCATACATGCCATTGGCACTCTAATATACAGTCGTCTGAATAGATGGTCTCTCCATCGCCTTAACCCTTCGGAAGTCGCGCATATGGCCCACTGAACGAGTAGCCGCTGATCCTCTAAGACGATTTCGCTAGCTTTTCAGAGCAGCGTGCACTCAGTGCACCAGCGCGACTGCCGGAAGGTTAAAACACCTAGCCTCAACTGATTTCATAAATATACAGTAAAGGATTTGAGGCTGGAATTTATATGACATGGACGACGTTCAAAGGTGAATTATGTAGGGAGTAGGTGGGTCATTTCCATGTATATAAATCAATATTTAAAGGTCGAACTCAAAAAGAAACCAATGGGGCGCAAAGCTGAGACTATGCCAAGGGCGCCATAAGACCACGCAACGGCTCTGACCATTTTATTTTAATCATTTATTTTATTCAGCATTCTTTTTATTCAATAGTATTATTCTTCATTTGGGTTATTTTTATCTATTTTGTTCGTTTCATTCCTTGGATTCATTCTGATCTTGCATTTTATTCATATCTTTCACTTAACTTCTTTTGTTCACTGGCTTTATTTTATTCATTTTTTCCAGTTCATACATTTTATTCAGTTTCTTCATTTTAATAACCCGACTATTTTTTTTTTCATAACAGCGCCGGTGGTTGAGTGATAAGCGTGACCGCAACTCATTCCAGTTGGCCTGGATTCAATTCCAGCCGAGGTCGTTGAGATTTTTCTAAGGTGAAAAAATCTGTGGTCACATCTTTCTTCAGAAGGGAAGTAAAGCCGTTGGTCCCTGGTCCATGAGTTGATGGATCGATATCTATCTAGTCCAGAAGTGAAGTCACCTCTCTGGCGTTGGTAAAGAAGAAGTAGAATTCAACTTTTATACTTACTAACAAATATCCTCCTCCCGTGATACTTGTGGAGTGCGCAGTAGTATATACGGCCTCTAGCAAAAGCAAGTATCGGACTAACCATTTCTTCCCTTTCCTTCCGCGATCTACGTTCGGGCATGGCTGGCGCCGGTATTGATCAATAAACAATTTAGGATTACCAGGAGTTGCACATTGAAAGATGTTTCGCTACTGTCATGCATAATTATCTACTGATTCCCTGTGCAACTTCAGCTAGTCCAGATCGATAACAGAGTAGCAGCCAGAGGTGGTCGCACAAGCTCAAGCTCAAGCAATAACTCGACTAATTTTTTTCAGTCATTCATTTTATTTAGTTCAACCAAATTATTAAGTTTATTCAATTTAATTTATTCTAGAAATTTTCTATTTTATTTAATATTGTTCAATTTTGCTTTTTAACCATTTCATTCATTTTATTCTGTTTATCTTTTCAGTCATTTTACCAATTCTAGTCATCATGTTTATTTTATTCATTCCCTTCATTTGAAGGATTTTATTATTTCATCTATATTATTCATTTTATTTGTTTTATTTATTTTATTCACTTCATTTACTATTTATTTTATTCTGTTTATTCATTTCATTAATTTTTCCCAGTTCATTCATTTTATTCAGTATCTTCATTTTATTGATTTTATTATTTCTATTCCGTTATTTATTTTATTCATTTCGTCCATTTTGTTAGTTTGAAACAATTCAATATATTCTATTATTTTTATTGCTTTTTTTAAAGTATTGTCTAATTTAATCAATTTGCTTTATATTAATCATTCTACACAATTATGAATTTGACAACTTTTTTTGCTTCATTATTTTTTTAATTTCATTTGTTTTATTGATTTTTCATAATTTATTCAGTTTGTTGGATTATAGTTTATAGATTTATAGTTTGCATAAGTTCTGCAAACTAGTGATCCAACAGTGATATGAGTAAAAATGTCTTATCTCACTGCTAGATGGATTAAATTGGTTTTTTAGTTGTAGTCTCCATTTGTTCACTACCCTCGATTGATTTTTTCGACATTATTTGATTCATTTCCTTTAGCATGTTTGTCTTTTATAAATAATCAACCTTGTTATTTGCCATCATGATTTTCCGAAAACCTATTTTAGGCTAGGTTTACAAAATAGATGTTCTTTTATCTGAACGGACGATTGCATTTCGTAAAATATGATAACTTTCATTCTAAATTGTTTGAGTTTCCAGGTGGATTCTCGCAAGGAAACCATCTTAATTCCTTGATAGTTTTATTATAAACTACTGTACGCAGACAGTTTAAAGATGTTCCGTGCCACCATTAATCCACTAGGCTAATATACTCTTCAACATGACGTAGATGTCATGTTGAAGAATACATTAGGTTTTCTGGAAACTTGACCATCGGACGAACTTAGATCATCATGAACCACTCACCATGTGTTACAGATGAAGTTTGTCATCTCATAGATTTGTCAGAAAGAATTTGTCAAAATAACAATTTGAAATTTAGAATCAATTGAATTTAAATTATATCTGTGTTACTTTCGAAGATGAATTCAATAAATAAAACATGTTTGTACTACATTTGAGTATATTCTAAACATGCCCGTCTTACTCCCAGTTCCAATATAAACAAGTAGCTATTTCAAAACCACATATATGATTTTACGGTCATTAGATCATATCTAGAATGTTTGCATGAAGAAGGTCACATATTTGGCTACGTGGGAAAACGTTTTTTCGAACTTCATGTCACCATCAAGTTCCACTAGCCTGCACAGTAACATGGATTCAAAGCTCGCCTCATAGTGATTTCTCGAAACCACCTACCCGTCGGCAATTACCACTCTAATGTGTCGCCCTAAGTCAGTCTGGCTGCTAGTAGCTAACGGTGGGTATGCTATACATACCGAGTTTGCGAAATTAAATGGCGCACTAGGAACACACACACGCCCGATCAGCCAGCATTGATCCACCTGTGGTGGGCGGTATAGGTCGTTGTGGTGCTTTTTCTGCATCAGAAGTGCCCAGAGCGTTGAACGGTTCGCGATAAATACGACACAGATTCAAGCTCCTCGATTGCGGGCAAATGAAAATGTGGTCTATGTGAGCAGGAATGTTAATTTTTCATCGACACGAGGTGAAACAGCTCTGTATTGGCTGCTAAAGGTAGGAGCGTACCAGCAGCTGTTGACGATGGTCTGATAAAATCACACTGGGCACACTCAGAACTGAAAAGATTTTAATTTTGGATAAAGTTTATCGAAAAAGGCAACCCGGAAGCGCAAGTTCAAAGCCAGTGAGGATATTTAATGGTAGGAAACTGTTTTTGGATGTCGAAATAACCTATTTTTGCAATATGAACAAAAACAATTTTTTGATCTTTCCCGCATGAAAGAATTTTAAGCACATAGTTTACTTTTTCCAACCTTTAATTTCTGGAGATTGAAAAAAATCCTTTTATCTATTTTGAGTAAAAGTATAGCTGCTTATTTGTTTGATTTTCAGCATCGAAAATTCTGAATTTCTGTGACAAAAAATAATCCATATTAAGATGATGATGATGCGGAAAATGTATCAGAATATCAGATTCAGTATATACTTGAAAACAAACCGGCTTTGGTTGTATGATAATGGTAAATCAAACAATAGCCCAATAAAGCCATTTGCATAATGATCCACTTTAAATGGTTGCCCGAATCCGCACCACACCTATAGTCGAACCAAATTGTACATGCCTAAAATATGCATGCAAATCGGCCAAAACACATATGACAACCATCAGAAATCGCCAAAAGCTCGAGTTAATCTTGATTTGTGTGGCCCACGCTCAACCCACAAAGTTTCAACTACAACTTGACAGCTGTTTCGATAGTAAAAGTTGTCTACTCCAAGTAAGGCTAATAGGGTCTCCCCGGAACGCTCCCCGCAAGCAAAGTGGTAACACGGCTGAACTCAGCTCAACTCAACTCAAGAAGCGTTTAACACTTTATCCGGTACCGCGTCGTTGCAAGTGCCCGAAGAGGAAAAAAGAAAGACTACCATGGATGAGACGGTGGCGGCGGCGAAATAGCGGAGAATGAGTGGCGCAAACCTCATCGACCTTAATCGACATAAATTTGCGATAACTTATGAATTAATTTGAATACCCGTCTGTTTTTATTGCTCTCGGCGACTGGGCGGTCGCAATGTATATAGAGGAGCGCTAGAAATTCTACCGTCTTCGTGTGCCACTGTGGTTCGGTCATTCGGACACTGCGGCGCCTTTTTACTGAACATATTCACCTATACTCACGGGTCGCGTGGGTGTTTTCGACAACACGGGCGGATTGAGGTCCATTAATCGCTAACATATATGGTTAAATGTTGACTAACTGGCTGCATGGCAATGCAGTCTAAGTGTCGTCTCGCAGATCGAGTTGGTGGAGAATAACACAACTTTATAAGATGACGGGATCGTGGTCCCGAGTTCAAGACCAACCAATTTTAGCAACGTTTCTATTCAATAACAAATCAAACAGGTGTGTGCTCTACATAAGTTGCATATAAATCGTTGATTTTGGAGACATGGATAGATTGGAAAAGTGTTGGATATGGAAATGTGCGATTTTGATCTACCGGGTGATAGCTGAAAAGTGCGAACCATTTGGATACATTTAAATTAAAATAAATTTAAATGTATAACAAAATAATTCAGTATGCCTATACACTTTTTTGTACTTCTTTATTGCTTTAAAGAAGACTCGTATGTAATGTGTTTCGAATCCTTCATTTATTTTAGTTTTATTTTACTTCAAAAAACAACGGCAACGAGACGTATTGTGGTTCAATTGTCACTTATTAATCTATCTATCTATATCTATATTCTATATATATATATATATATATTAGAGTGGGACATGGTTATATGAAAAAAATAAAATTTGGCTCCGAGTAACTTTTTGGGTCCCATTTTGCTCCCAGAACAACTCTGCAAATTTTTAACTCGATCGGTGAAACTATATTTTTGCGCCCACGGTTCAAAGTTTACATGGGATTTCGTATGGGAAAATTGTCTTTTGCAAATTAAATCATCCAAGAGTCGCCCGTTATCTCCCAAAAATAAACAGATGCCTGACTTTTATAGGAAATTTGTCAAAGAAACATAGTCTAGAAGACTGCAAAACGATCTGATGCTTGTGAAAAAAGTAATTAAGCAAAAACCGATTGATGTCCTGAAGATTAATGAAAATTTCACTTTTCATAGCATCACTGCTTCTGACGGTTTTATTATATACAAAATTTTTAACTTTCTCTTGTTATGTACAAAAGAAGCCTCAATTTATCCCTCAAAACCTTTCGAAGTGGCCAAATAGTGTAAATAGAGGATTTAGACACATTAAGAGAGGATTAAAACAAAATTGTGTATAATTGGACAACTATCAGCAGTGGTGCTAGGAAAAATGAATATTTTATCAATCGTCAGAGCATCAATCGGTTTCTGCTTAATAACTGTTTTCTCAAGCATCAGATCGTTTCGTGGTTTTCAAAATTTTTTTTCTATGTTAAATTTCCTATACAAGCCACATAACGATTTATTTTTAGGAAGTAATGGGCGACTCCTGGATGAATTATTTTGTAAAAGTTAACTTTCCCATACAAAATCCCATGTAAACTTTAAACAGTGGGCGCAAAAATATAGTTTCGCCGATCGATCTAAGAATTTGCACAGTTGTTCTAGGACCCAAATAGTACCTAAAAAGTTGCTCGGAGCTGGAATCTATTTTTTGTCCCACCCTAATATATATATATATATATATATATATATATATATATATATATATATATATATATATATATATATATATATATATATATATATATATATATATATATATATATATATATATATATATATATATATATATATATATATATATATATATATATATATATATATATATATATATATATATATATATATATATATATATATATAAAAGTCAAAGTTTGTATGTATATGATTTATAGACTCCCAAACGGCTTAACCGATTTCCGTAAAAATTTGCACACAGTAGGTATTTGGTATGGGGCGTGTTTGTGTGCTATTAGTTGGAGATTATTTGCCCGTCAGATGGCGCTTTGGAACAAATTGTGTTTTCCTCCTATTTCATTGAAAATCACAGCAACGCGCGATGGGTATTAGTTAGTAACCTATACAGCGCAAATTCGTTAGTTGGGTCACGGCTGCACCCCAACTAGCGAATCGGATCCGGTAAATGGAGCAACTGACAGCTGGCAAAAATTACCCGAGGAAAACGCCGATTGTTTGTTTTCTTTCGATTAAAAAAAACTAGCAGAAATATGCTATTCACGAAAGTTGGCTGTTTTCTCTCAATGTTGATTTTTGTGATAAAGTATGTCATTAGTATGTCTTTTTGCGATTGATTACACACCAAAACATAATGAAATTTAAACGACATGTAAATCAATTCGAATGTAAACATACAAAGCTTGGATTAAAAATTAAATTGAAAATTAAGTTGAAGCATCATAAAGCATATGATTTTACACTTTCGTACGTGTCATATTACATGTCATTTATTTTACAGCAATATTGGATTAAAAATACATTAAAGTGTATTGGTTTGCCCTTTAATGAAACTGTAATTTTCAATCAGCGTGTAAAATTATAATAAAATTCGTTGAAGAAAGCACGACAAGTTGTGTGTATTTGTGGCGGAACTTAATTTTATATTGATATTCATGCTCCAAATATGTCCATGAAAATAAATTTAAAATTACAAAATATTTTTTCCTGTGTACTTTTTGCCTTTCTCATATAGAAAGGTTATGCAATCACTCTGAAAATCATTAACCTAATCTCGGCCCGGAGGGCCGAGTGTCATATTCCATTCGACTCAGTTCGTCGAAATCGGAAAAAGTCTGTATGTGCGTAAGTGTCAAACATGTCACTCATTTTTCTCAGAGATGGTTGGACCAATTTTCCCAAACTTAGTCCTCAATGTAAAGTGCAACCCTCACATCGGCTGCTATTGAATTTTGTGTCGATCGGACTTCCGGTTTCGGAGTTAAGAATGCGGTCACACAGCAGTTTCCCATATAAATTATAGAAAAATCCCAAATGTCTTTAAGGTGCATGAAACGTTGAGATTTTATGCAAACTTGAAAATACCCCGTTTTAATCCACCTAGCGGTGCAATTGTGCCTTTCTCATTTCTTCAAACTATGACTCCATGGCCGATTCTTTTCAATTTAATTGTGTAAATGTCTATTATATTCGTAATATACTTATATACACTTTGCACCTACATAAGCTCGCCAGCCACAGACCTGGTGAGCTACGTGTCAGGGGGTCCCACTTTTTTTTTCCTAATTACGCCCCTGTAAATCCATAAGTACTATGTCAGTCGAAAAAAATGTAGGTTAACGAATTTTGGAGTGATTGCAACTTTTCTATATGAGATAGGCAAAAATGTGCCAAAATACAAAAAAGTCAATTTTCCTCAATTTTTTTCGATATTTCATCAACTTTCAGCATTTTAATTTAAATTTTCCTTTACTTCCCTCATTGAACATTATTCAGTTCCTACTTCTATGAACTCAGGAACCGTCGTAGGTGGCCATTAGTAATCTAGACTGGCAAATCCAAACAATTTTGCACCCATTTTAAAAAGTTTTGCATCATTTTTTTTAATTCGTTTATTTGATACGGCTCATAGCGGTAGCTTAACGGGGCAGTGGATCTTTTATATGTTTACAAATGTAAAAATAAAAAAAAATATGAACAAATATTATTATAATATTGGATCTCACGCGCGCAACTTTTTATTGCGAGCGGAGACCTTCTTTTGTGGGGGTTGCTGGCAATCTGCATCTGAGGGGTCATTTAATTCTTTTTTGTTTTTCACGTCCATGTCGAAGTCGGCTTGGTGTCCGCGATCAGATGTTTTTCCCTGTTTCTTGCACTTATTGTTGACCAGCGTAAATCCGTCACTGTTATTGTTATCCTTGCCAATGTTGCTTACAGTTGATTTTGCGGTACTGGATGCTTCTTTTGTGGTTGTCATTATGGTCTGTGCAACTGCTGCCACAAATTTGGCCACCGTTTGTGGTTCAGGCATTGGTATTGAAAACTCTGTTTGCCCCTCATGGATGCATAGCGTAGTTTGCATAATTGTAGTTCCGTGAGTTTTGAGTTTTATTGTCAAGTAGGAGGGTATAGGCCTTTCAACCCGCATCCTCACTACAAAAATGCCGTTAGGAGTACCCGGGAAGAAGTTTCTCCAAGTATCAGGTGAAACGGATTCTACTTCTCCGTATTGCGACATGCATTTTGCAATTGGCTCAGGAGGGGTACGAGGTGATAGGTCATATAACCTTACATCTATATAATCATTCTCAATATATACGGTAATCTTAATTCCAACGTCGTCACTTGCAACCACGTGTTTTAAGTTGTTCTTCAAAACGAAACGCTCGGTTTGTGCTAACGTGTTGAATGATATTAACACTGCACTGCGAAGATGATGATACTGAAGGTACAATACTTCCGTATGTCTAAGGTGCATTTTTACCTTCAGAAGGTATTCCACTTCACTAAAACTCGGTCGTTTTAAACAAAATTTAAAGTCAACAACCGCAGCGTTGGGTCGGAGTAGAGCTTTTTCGTAAACTTTACTCATGATGACAAGAATAATCCGATGTTTCCTTTGTTCTCGAGACAATGCACACTAGATCGAGAGGCCTGTTGTTCACTTGGCTCGATTGTACGTCTGACTGCGGCAGAAGTAGAAATTAGACTGATTTGCATCATTTTGTTGTTATAATGGTATCAGTTTATATGGAAAAATTTCTGCGTGGTCGCACTTTTAAACCCGTTAACTCCGAATGGAATATGACACACGGCCCTCTCGGCCCCGTGATTAGGTTGACGATTTTCATAGTGATTTCATAACCTTTCTATGTGCGTTGCGTTGCGTTGTGACGATGATTTTGGCGGACTGCACACTGACTTCATCATGTTTGACTGCTGATTATCTAATAAGAGTTGCTTAGGAAGTGGTAAGTAGGCATTCATACCAATCCGACCCATATTAAAACCTCAACAGCATGATAGCCATCATTGCGGGCTGCCCCCATCTCCATCGTTCACGGGGCAGGATTAAGGATAGGGTATTCGGGAAATGTTGGTGCTCCACCTACTTAACGGAAGGAAGACGACTCATCAGACTCTTCCATAGGTGTCGCGGAGTTGGTGATATGGAAATGTATAAGATCTAGGATTCGCTCCATGCAAGTGATGCGATCTATAAAGCATGGTTTATTAGGTAGTAGTTTAGTTGGTTTTCGAGAACACGATTACTCGAGAAAGAAAAAGTCTTAATAAGTTTTCGGTTCTTTTTACACTCTGGGTAGCCGGCTACCGACAGTGTTCTATGTTTTCTAAACAAAAACAATTTGAACTCCACACAGTCGACCGTGAGAGTATTGCCTAGAAAAGCTAATCTTATCTGGGTAATGGGCCTAATCACTATTTATTGCAACAGTATTTAGAAATATTTCGCTATTCCTTCTCTACGATGTATTTATTAGGTTGGAAACTACCGAGTGATATGTTGTACAAAGAGTTATGATAACTCAAGATGTTATAAATCAAAGAAAATATTCCATATTTTCCAAATCGGATTGTTTGTGACATACACGTTTACGAACGATAATTAAACATTGAAGGGAAATACAAAGGATCGTTAACCTGATGCACGGGCTTGTTAACAATAACGGAACTTGAAATTAGATTCATAAAAACAGACGCTGCGAATTTTCAGTACGTATTGACCCGTGATCATCGATGTTAGTCAGATTGAAGTCTTATTGGGGCTGATTTCCGAATAACCATTTATCGTATAAAAACTGAACCTACAAAAGAAAACCAAGAAATAATTTTGAGCTGCCAAAAATAACCAAATAACTGTACCGAAAGAATCACTCTGCATGACGGATACACTAGCAGTTTCACGCGCGCGTCGTTTGTCTCCCTTCCCTGTTAGCATACGACCACAGATCCTAGCCGATCTTTACCAATGCCACTCCCGCTCGAAACGAAACTGAGACAGGCTCCAATCCGTCAACCTGTCGAAGTAAACGAATTGGCAGCGGTTGGGAATAAAGCAAGTTTAAGCAAAAACGACAAAAGGTTGTCTGTACCCCGGTTGGCACTGCGGGGAGGTAAGGGATAGGAGTTCTATATCAGAGGTGAATGGCGACATAGATTGGCCTCATGTTGCACGATAATACAGCTTTGCCAACCGATTGCATAACCTTTCTATATGAGAAACGCAAAAAGATGCAGCCGATTCTTGCCAAAAAAAATTTTTTTTGGCATGACATAAAATCTAGTCGTTTCCTTTTTGGAGATATTTGGCATCGAAAGAACGGCTTATGTGGGAATTTCATATGTGACCGGACAATTCAGTCTGTATTTATATTTCTTGAACCATATAACCGATGATCCGTACGAAATTTTATAGACATCTATGGCGATTTTATATATTTTATTTTATAATTTAGTGTTTTCATTTGGGACTAAGTTTGTGAAAATCGTCCCAACCATCCCCGATAAATTGATGTGAGTTTGTTTATTTTTATGGGTGGCGATTTTTCCGGGGCACTTACGGAACTGTCTAAGATGGTCAATATGGTCGACGAGATTTCGGTTGGTCGTCAGTGATCTAGAACTGTAAATGCATATACATTTGAGCGAAATTTTTACCTTTTTGCATTCATCGCAGTTTCAGCTTGAATCGGAATTTTCTATGTGACCGCATGCCACAACCCGTAACACCGGAACCGTAAGTCGGATCAGAATGAAATTTAATAGCAGTTTACGGGATACTAAAAGCTTTCGTTTAAGTTTGGTCCAAGCGGTGTAGCCATCTCCGAGAAACCGATGTAGTTGTTATACTTCCGCCTGGGTCGCCGGATCAATGTGGCCAAAGAGACTTTGAATGACAGTTTGTGACCTAGAACTATAAATCCAAGCAGTTGCAGTTCCATTTTTAAATAAATTGCACCTTTATACATTAATCGCAGTATCCGTTGAAACCGGGTTTTCTACGTGATCGTACTCATCAACCTGTAATTCAGGAACTAGAAGTCAAACCCACACAAAATTTAATAGCAGCCGATGGAAACTTTGTATCTTTCATTTGAGACTAAATTTGTGATAATCGGTTGAGAAACCGATGTGGACATTTTGTTAACATGTCTGCGCATACACACACACATACATACAAACATAGACATTTTCTGATCTAGTCGAACTGAGTCGAATAGTATATGAGAAAGGCAAAAACGTGGAATAAATTAATAACTCATGGTGGTTAAGTTTATTAAGTGTTAGTAAAGTTGATTCATAGTTGCTCTAAACAACGCCTTCAAATAGGGTAGGATGATAATGTAAAGCGGGTGGAAATAGGCTCATTACCCTATTTATTTGCATTACCATATTTATTCTGTAACGATCATTTTTAAATAACAATTTTGTGATCGCTCGAAGCTTAAATTCTTTTGGAAAATAGGATTGTTTCCAACTTATTTTGAGTTTAAGTGGCATAATTAAATATTCTCTAGGATATGCGGAGGAAAAATGTAGAGCAAAACTATACCGTTCGACTGAAGCTAGTAAGCAATGGGTAAAAATCAACTATTAAAATTATTTTTCAAAATAAGACACTATTTCAAAATTTTTAGGGCCTATATAGTTTATGCCTTCGGATGGGTTACTCAGAATAGCATTGTCTAAAACTTATTCGAAGACACCACCAGGCGAAGAACCGGACTAGTGGCCGAGTTTCGAACTACTTTGATGTAACCCCATAGGCCTAGGCCTAGGATACTAAACATCACCTTTGCTGAAGACAATATACTTCTAAAATATAGCCACGAGGAGTTATTAATTTATTTCACATTTTTACAATTTCCGATCACTGTGGGTTGCTAGAGAGGTTCCAGCAAAAGAACAAAGCTCTCTAAGTTGCCAACGTTAACACCGAAAGAACTCGTTAGATGTTGACCTGACCGGTTGCATTAACGAGTGAGAAACAAAATCGGAACAAGTTTTGAATCTATCAGTGGATGCGATACATTGAACAAATCGTAAAAAATGAAGAACTTCATTTTTTCTACTGGAAAACAGGCAATCCTTTCTGTAGGCTCTAGTCACTGACGAAACAAGGGGTTTCGTTTAGTCGAATGGACAAATTAAGCCTTTTTGTGGTATCCAATGGGGACAACAGATCAAAATGGTGAGTTAAACGAAAGCAATTATACGAAAAAATCACTCCAGAGGCAAGATACGAACCTACAAATCTTGGAACTCCGACCCAATGCACACCTTTTACCACCTACAGCTTGGCCACCGATAACTGTCGTAAACCACAAGTTCTATACTATTATTGAACACGTGACTTTTTTTTATTATTCTGGAAGATTTTAACTAATAAAAGAATCGCACCTCTTCGCTGAAAATTTTTGTAGCTTTCTCACCATCCCACAATGTTCAAATGAACTTTTCTGATATTTTTAAATGGTAATTTCCAAAAAATACGAAAGTATCAAATAGTATTAAAAAATATTTCAGGAAAAAACCCAATTTTCGGGCAAACTCGGATATTCTCAACATGATTTCTTCCAGACCGCGACCTGAACGACTGAATGAAAATTGTCCACACATTGTGTACAGACTATAATAGATTTTTGTGAACATATCACATTTATGATCAAAACTAAGAACTTTTCAAATTGGTAGGTATGTCTGTAAGATATTTTTTTCATGACGCAAAATTTAAATAATTTCTTATTTAATTCAAGACATTCAGGGTCGGCGAAACACTTTACGTCCGAGTGGGTAGAAAGCGTAGGGTGAGGGGTCCATTAATAAGGATATTTTTCCCATTTCGCAATGCAAACGCTTAAATTACATGCACATTAAATTACGTTCGTGTATGCGAATGGAATTGTGGTACATCGATGTTTTCAAATGTGTAGTGCGAGATACATGCGTTGCACATCTAATTTTTTTGAAAAGGTTCAAAATTTCGAATGGGTAATTACCCACTCGGTTATTTTCGAGTGGGTAGCATTACCCATACTACTCACGCTTTCCGCCGGCCCTGAAGACATTCAAATCGTGTAATATACAGATTATGAAGGATTGGTTCCATATATTATGGATACATATGTGTTGTCGAATAATGCTCATATATAACCCCTTAAACACATCTGGTCTAAATTCGGAATGTGCGGAAACACACTCACCATACTGTATAGAAAAAGGAATAACAGCAAATTCTAAATGTTCTATCTCCCGAAGAACATATCATAACTTGCAGAAGCTACGCTGCTAGAGCAAATATGACTGAGTTGTCTACAATAGAGTAACGACGTGTGAGGTACCGGTCACGGTTCCATAAGCGTCAAACATCGGCTACAAAGTAATCGAAAAAAACGATCTTTCATTCATGTCGACCCAAAGTAGATGGAAGCGGCCGTACTATGCGATATGAATCTACGGAAATGAGTCCGCGTGGAAAACAACCGAACGCCGCGACCAAAAAAAAGCAAAAATAAAAAATATATAGGTAGGTACGCTCGGACGTAAATCGAGGTAAAAAGCTGTTCAAACAGAACACGTTTCCCCACGGGCTGAATGCAACTGTCGAGTAAGAGTGGCTAAGCAGAACTTGGATGGCTAAATGGACTGCAAGAACATGCACCAGAAAAAAAGTTTATTCAAATTCAGTTACACAAACAAATTCGTTGACGGAGTTTCGGTGAGCAGCAGAATATATTTTTTTTCTCATTTTTACGCAGTACGCTTCGGTCTGACTGGTGCAGGAGGTAGCGTAAAAAACGTACACTTGGCGCATAAAAACTACCATCGGAAGCAGGGAGTCAAACGCCTTGAATCAATTCTGCATGCGTCTCGTCGTCGTGTGACCGGCGTTTTTTAGACGAGAGACCTGTTTCGATGTTATGAACTCGATCATTTGTCTGGTGTTCTCTAGTAGACCGGCGTTACAAACTGTACCGGATATTTAATTTGGAACCGGCATACGACCAGTGAATTAACGGCTGAACTCGTGAACTCGTGAAATTCTACGGTTTGTTGACTTTTCCAAAGGTAGTTTTGAATGGGTGACAAAAGTTACGACTTCAAAGTAGTTCATAGCTGTCAAACTGTCACTAGTTTGGATTGGCTGAAAACCACCAAACAGCATTGCGTTCTGTTGAAATTTCTTTGCCTTATGTGTTTCACGGTCTACTTTTAAACATGCGTGGTTCGTATGCTGTCTGTGACTGGTTATTTGAATTAGTAATGATGGATAGAGTCGTTTGCCTATTTTAGTCATATTTGGCAATGTGACTTACGGATTATCTAATATTATCAATTGCTTTATTTTGATTCAAAGAAACATTACAACTATAAAACTAACGAATTAACTTATCGTATTTGAACAAAGGACATATTTCGAATCCAGTGTCCATATTTTCACCCTACCATTTTGAATAACAGGTTCAAATAAGTACACACCTAGAAAAAATAGTGTAAATTTACGTCTCCTGACCCTGACATATACGAGCATCAAAAATGACTTAGTTTTACGTTTGATTTTAATTTTACATGACGTTGAATTTCGTAAATCATGTAATTTTACTCCTCATACAGCGTTTGTTCTGAATGGTAGGAAGTGTAATTTTGTTTCATTGCGCATGTAAAGTATATGTTTCATGTAAAATTAAAAAGAACACGGTAATGTTCCGTCATTTCGTAAATTACGGTTTGTTGAATTGTGTCATGTTTGCAATTACGTCAATGATAAAATTCAGATTTTTTTGGTGTGTAGGATGATTATAGTACTCTGGCCAAAATAAACTCAACACCCTTTGTTGATATTGCTAGGCGCGGCCCAATCATCACTGTTTGAAGAAATTTTGAAAATTATGTTTATCATCATCTTTGACAAACTGGACGTCTTGTGCCTAAATGAAGCCGCTGCGCCCTCACATTGTTTGTGAATCTCTTCTGCTCGGATGCTTGTTTGTGTTTACCATGCACAGGAAGTAGGTGGTTCTCAAGAAGTTATATAGTGGGTTAAGCATACAAACTGCTACTTTCTGTCGATGGTGGAATAATATGATCACATCACACAATCAGACGGTAGTCGTTTGGTATTTGATGAATCTTCTGATAGTGATGTTCAATGGTGCATGCATTGGCAAAGGGAGATTTTTTATCAAAGATAGGTAAATGTAGAAACGGATTAATAGTACGATCAACCTTGAAAAAGTTTATAAACACTTTTTTTGTGATACCGAAAACAATGGCGTGAAAAACTCACTCCAGAGGTAGGATTGAAACCTGCAACCCTTGGGACTCCGGCCGCCGCCAGAATATAATTGGTATCTAGCGGAAAAATTAAAAAAAAACCTTACTCAGGAAACTCCACCCACAGTCGCTTATCAAATCAGGCACAAATCCCCCACTATGTACGGGGAACGTACCTTTTAAGCCAATATATTCGGATTCCTGATTCCTGCTTATCAAATTATGTTGCATTAACATAGCTCTAATCGCAATAGAAAGTTTGTTAACTGGATTTGTATATAGAAAAAATATCAAAACCAAGGAAAACTAGTAGTATTTTTTCTTAGTTTTAATATTCTTTCCCGACCAGGAGAAAATAACACAATTATAACTCATGCTGATATTTTGTTACAAAAATTTTTCTATCAAATTTTGTTATAAAGCAGAAACTGTTAGGTGTTAAAATAACAAAAATTCTAACAAAAAATTCTCAACGAATATCACATTTATAACAAACGTTGATAGCAATATAACACGATCATAACAACATGAGATAGCATAATTGACCCCAACATAGCTTGTATTACTTATTGTATAATATCAACGATTTTAGCGTGCACGTCTAAAGATAGAATACGAGAAAAATAAAGCATACATTAAGGCGCTTTTTGCTTTGGGAGCAAAAAGCTTCATGCATCAAAACCTTTTATAGCATTGCCAAATGATGGCATACCTGCTGGCTGATTGTTATTGTGAATATATGACACGCAGATTATTATTTGTCGATATTGCCGCTTTGAAACCTGGGTATTCTGAGTTTGATGGGGAAGTTTTCTGCATGAACCAACGACGTTGTTTATGACTGATGTTTAAAGTTAGCATAATATTCCACGCTTCCGTCAAGGGCAAAACGATTATAGATGCCGAAGACGTTTCCAGAACGCACACATTGAACTTTGCCCAAGCCGAAGTGCTCTTTGTTTTCCTGGTGCCATACGCTTTGTTTTTATTAAGTTTTACTCACCAATACAGCTGTCTATATGACGATAGACTGAATTGCTTTATAATATATTTTCAGATTAGGAAAGAGGGGCTATTTTTAGATTGCATTTCTAGCAACTGTAAGGGGTCATGCATAAATGACGTAGCATTTTGGGGGGTAGGGAGGGTATACCAAATTTGAGACGAAGTGTGACGAGGGGGAGGGTAGGGTCAGAAATTGCGCGACGTAGCATTAAGTTGGAATTGTTTTGACGGGCATCAAAACCCATGAATTAGAGAAAACCATTTAATGAGCCTCCATTCCCAAGTTACTTTTCACGCTGTTTTTCATTTGGTAAATTCTACGGTTCGCGGAATTTCAGGCTCGCAAAAAAGGAAAGATTTTGCATGCGGATTTAACTTACCACATTAGTCAGCTAATATTGCTAACTAGTAGACTTAGTTTGGTAGCTGAATTAAATTTTCTTTCGGATTCAACCAAACAAAATTTAGGTGAACTTATGCTTCCTACAATTGTTGGCTGCTGCAGGATTGTGAATTTCTCTTCATGCTCCATGACATGTAAGATTCTAAATAAAACTATCATCACTATATTAGTCATGAAATGAGCTTGTTTTGTATGCAATTTGCTGGTATAATGAAAATGTTGATAAAAGTCGTCAAACATTTTGTAAGGACATGCATTTTAAAACAGATGTAATTTTTTCTCACCTTCCGGTCGCGTTACGCCTGGAGGGGGGGGGGGGGGGTAAGGGAAATGCTACGTTATTTACAAGGGGGAGGTTAGAATTTTGTGACCAAATGCTACGAGGGGGGAGGGAGGTGTTGAAAATCGTCGAAAAAAGCTACGTCATTTGTGTACGGCCCCTAACATAATGTCGATGCGACATGGTAACATTGAGCGGATATTTTACGTACATTATTTTACGGAGAATACGAGAAATCTTATTTGGGATTCCGCATAGATTCAAAGCAACAAATGTGTTTTCAGGTTTCAAAATAAGTCTCTTTTGGGGATTTGTTATTGGCATTTTTGATATGGGGAAGACTCAACAAACCAGTACAATTATCTCGCACCCAATAAATTGCTAGAAATGCAAATCTTTCACAAAAGTTATATTTATCAACTGCGAATATAACAGATTTATGAGAAAATTCAAGAAATTGTTGATGTTTGTTCGATGGGACGGATTCTTGAATATTTCATGTTATTTCTGTTACACATTTTTTCCAAATTTGATTAAATTTTAAGGAGGAAATTAACAATATTTTTGCATTAAAGTTTTTAGATATTTCAAGGATTATCTAAAACGCATTCAAATCACTTGTCAGTTCAACCATTAAATATACTCAAGTAAACTCAAACACTTTTTATGCGGAGGATAAAATAAAAAAGTCGCGATAGTTTAGAAATTTAAAAAACGCACAAACTAGAAAGCCTCAAACTGGATAAGGTTTAAGTGTTCATAAAAACCTGCATAAATTGGAGAAATCACACTGAAAGTCTTACCAAGATCCTCAAAATACACTACAAAAATTTTGGAGATGAGTATAATATATCAGATAGTTTTTTGTGACCCGAAAATTCGTTTTCGCAATATGCAGCATAGATTAGAGGAAAATTAATTACATACTCATTAGACTAAGCCATGAAAACTAGTTTTAAAATGATTTTTGATTTCAATTCGCGTATCTTTATTTCATCTGGACTACTTGATACTTCCTGCATATTCTTCGAAATAAGTTTTATAGGAAAATTATAATCTTTAGAAAAGTTCTTTGATAACTTCACGATTCCAAAGCTTGTTATGATAATGGCTTTAACATTTAAATCGTACGCCTCCTACTCGAAGTTATGTGTCAGAAAATAGGCAATGTCATCTCTTAAACCAACTGTAACCAAGTAAGTCAATCAAACACCTCACTGACAAGATCTCCGACCAGGAGCGGATCCAGAAAAAAATTTCGGAGGGGGTCCAAAATTTCGACTTTAAAATGTTCATTGTACAATACGTAATATCCTCATTTAATTAAAATCAGTTTTGGTAATCAAATCTGGTTTGCAAAGATTTTGAACTTACAATGAATTTAAAAAAAGAAACTTTTTTGGAAATTATGAAGATGTTAAAATTTTTAGGGGGGGGGGGTCCGGAACCCCAAGACCCTTCCCCTGGATCCGCCACTGTCTCCGACTAATTGCATCTAAAACTTGTCCATACTCAAAACGCGAAGTTTTGAAAATCCAAATCAAAAAAATCAAAAACTTAGAAAATTCGCTTTAAAAAGTTGAATTACGACGCATAAAAGAGACCTCAGTGTATAAGCATATATACTGTCATTTGTGTAACCGTTAGCGTTCAAAGATAATTGTGAAAGAATATATAACTTACTGTAACATCATCGTTGTATGCGTACATTAATATCATATTATTAATCCAATGATAGCACCAGAAAATATAATCTAGATAAGCTTTCTTGCATTCCTGATCGGTATATCATAAAGATAACACAGAGAGTAATTTATATCAACATGAGATATAAATTTGATAGCTTTCTGTTATGATGTTCTGATCGGGATTCCCTCAATGGGATTGTCGTTCTTTAGTGAACAAGGGACCGTAGAAATTAGTCGTGGCTGGTGGTGTAGCTCTCTTTAGAATTTCTGCTCGTAGCGTTCCTTAAAAGAATACTTCAGTTTTTCCTTCACATAATTTGCCGCGGGGTATGTCGAAAGATCAGCCTCTGCACAGTAGGAAGACTGTTCATGATTCTCTCCACATTTTACTCACCGTGCCTTGTTTCTACAATGAGTAGCTACGTGGCCTAATTGTTTGCAAAGACGGCAGTTCATGATTCGCTGCACAAAAAAGTGAACAGGTAGACGGGCCCAGGTCAAAAGAACAAAGTTTGGAAGAATAGATCCTAATAGGCGAATGGAAAACAAGTTGATTTATTATACTTCTCGATTACTGCTGAATGAAATTGCTTGCAATCCAGAATTTTCACTGACTGATGCAGATGATTCTTGGAGGAGCCAAGCCCATACTTCAGGCAGCTCTTCGCAATTAAGACACCTGTCGGAGACTACTCCATCAATCTCTACTTCCCGGGTGCGTATGTAGACAAAATACTTCGTTGTAGACGACCGAGTGTTGTTTAGTTATAATAGATCACGCTATATATTGATGATGTAAAATGGCTTATCTTTGGTCCGGAAGTAGACCATTCCAGACTACGAATGATTTAATGTGTTTTGAATGCAAGCGCGTATATTGCGAAAATGCCATAAATTTGTAGTAATACATGGACCCCTGCCTTATGCTTATCGTACTACCCACACGGGTGAAAAGTGTTACTACACTTTCAAAGTCAATTCGTTCACTAATTTCGAACATGAGGGTCATGAAAATTTTAGAATATATATTTGCTAAATAAAAACTAAAAAAATGAAACATTTAACTCTTGATTGTTTCACACTCACCGTCATGCACGAAAGTAATGTTCGGCTTCTTAAAGAAAGCCTATTTTTTCGATTGCAGAATTCATTTCACTATATTTTTGGAAATTATTGCACACATCAAAGTCATACGAATAGCGAAAACGTAAAGAGCTTTTGAAAATGTCGTTTTCTACGAACTAAAATAAGAGGATCGGAGCCATGTTATTAAGTGTAACATAAAGATGTCAAAAGTCAAAACGTGTTCATCCTAACCTACAAACACCCGACTTCTACTGCCCGGTCATGTCATTCGGAATTTGATTCGGAATCCTGAATGGCGTCAGTATGGATTCCAAATCAAATGCAACAACCGATTCTGAGTCGGAATCGGTTGTTGCATTTGATTTGGAATCCATAATGAATCCATTCAGAAATCCGAACCGGTTCCGGAATGAGTTTAACTGGGTGGCAGAAGACAAAAGATTTTTCACATGTCATTCGGCCATGCCCATTGAGCCTACCAAGCGAGGAAATATTGATTTTGGAGTTTTTCTGTTTAGGATTTTCTGAATATTTTCTCATCAATTTGCTTAAACTTAACGTAACACAAGTTTATCGAGTGCCGCTATGTTTAACTTTGAATTTTTTCCCTAAAAATAAAAGGTTGGAGGGGACGGAGGGAGGGAGTCTTTAGTTTCCTAGCCTTCCGCCTCTGGCTACGTGATTGTCAAATGTTTTTATAACCGAAAAGGTAACCTACACGATTGTGAGCATCATTTCGCATAGGATAAATAAAATGTTTCAATCTGTGAATGCATAATAGTTTCTACAGTTGTTGCTTGTAGTGGCCGAGGCATTCTTTCGATTTTTTTAGTAGAGTTACTCGACTAAAAAGTAGTAAACCAATCTTCAAACTGCTAACTTCATCGATCGAAAGTTTTATAATTTTTCACACTTTTCCGATTGTAAACAATGTGTTTAATTTTCGACTTTCCTACTGTGCGTGATTATTTGATCAAATATTAGCTAGCAACCGTTTTAAACTTTTGACGGATACTTCTGGACAAGCAAAGCACCCTCAAGTAGCCACAGTCGTGATTCTTTGTGTCAACACTGACGCTTATCCAAACCCATCGCTTACTGTCCACTAGGAAGCACCAAGTGGACAGTTCCAGCACCAAGCTAACAAATTGTATATTTTACACTTCAACCAGTTGATGTCAGCTCGGTGAGTAGCAGCAGATATACATGTAGGGAGAGAAGAAGCCATCAGAGATGACCTTTTGCCGGTGATGATTATGGGTGCTGTATGCGTGTTTATTAGAGCCAGCCAAAAATCAAATTCGGTTCACCAATTCAAAAACAACCCACGCCACGTCTAGTCGCCGCTTATTGGTTTGTCGAGTTAGTTGCCAAACCCGCCTTTCTATCATCAGGTTATCTTCCTACGCGCGCGCGCTCCATCCATTCGCGTCGATGTCGACATGATCATTCAGTCCTCATATAATGAAGTTCCCCGCGAAGCTTGATGGTGCCGCATGCGGTCTTGTCTTACTGGAGTTGATTTTAATCGTTAGACGCAGACCGACTGCCGCGTGTATCTACTGCGGAGTCGCTGGTGGGTGTCTGAAAGGTTTGTAAGTTCTGTGGAAGTCACACCTACGCGCCTGATTTCTTGAAGGGTACTTGTGATGTTCTACGATGATGTGAGCGCAGTTATTTTGCAAAACTAGTGTATGGATCGGTGAGAGATCAAATTAGTCAGAGTGACGCACAACGTAAAAGCTTAGTCAATTTGTTAAAAGGTTCGTTTTTCACATATTCTAAGATTTTTTCGGCTTACTTATTATAAAAGTTTTCTCCCTAAATAAATCTAGGTTTACAATACGAGATCGATCTAATTTTGGATTCACGAATACAATTTTTTTTTTAATTACGATACGAGAAAAACCGCACTGCGTAAAATTATTGAAAAATAAAAGAATATGTTAGAATGAAAAAATCTATATGAAAATGGGTTTAGCCAAATTCCACGATAGATTTCATATTAGATTGGCACTTGGTACAATAAAACCTATGAAGATTGTGATCGTTCTAGGAAGAATTTTAACTGATCGCAACCTAGTCTCACGCATCTAGAAAACAAGGTTAAATATCAGTAACTGTGACATTCTTTAAATATATTAAAAGTTGGTTCATTTGTGTAAATATTCTTTTCTCTGACCCATACAATTTCCGGTGTACACGAAACGAGTAGTACGAGTGTGACAGCTTGTATTCTATGTTTATTATTCAGTCGCCATTATTAGTCACATCAGAAGGGTTCGGTTTAAGTCAGAATTTACAGCCTGCGTTTACTAACTGTCATTAAATTATATGTGGAATGGAAATATATCTGAACCATTGTTTAAACTAATAAATGTCAAGCTAAAGCTAGTAGTATTACTAAAAAGTTTCGTTTGAAGTTTGCGTTTTTAGAAGGGCTAGATTGTTTATATTATGAACAACTTAGTTTAACAAAATATAGTGTGTTACAATGAATGGGCCCAAAATGCATACGTGTATCCTCTATGATGTGATTCATCAGAAACTTACAACAAAGAAGAAAGAAAGTCTCGAACAATATTTATTCTTGACAGTAGTATGACTACACCGTCCAGTTGTTCTACATGCATCTGTGTGTGTGTATAGGCTAATTTAATTAGCACTTACGAGAGGAATAATGTCTTGTTTGCGCAGGCAATTAGCGACACGGACGGATGCGAAACGCATTGCTCGCAACAATTACTGATGTTGCGGTAGTCAGTGACGGATCCAGGGGGAGGGTCCGGGGGGTCCGGACCCCCTCCGAAATTTTTTCACTTACTAGAAAATTTTAAATTAGTTTAAATTTAATATTAGTTTCAAACTCAAAATCATTCCCAATAAAATTTGACCAGCAAAACATATAATCATTAAATAAGGTGATTATGTATGACGAATTGTACAATGTTTATTTTAAAATCGAAATTTCAGACCCCTCCTGAATTTTTTTTCTGGATCCACCCCTGGCGGTAGTACGGCGTCCTGGTCTAATTGAAAAGAGTAGGTATGTATGTTTAGACATTCACCCATTAATTGGTACGATCGGTATGTTCTTCACACAAAGAAGCAGTTGATGTCGAGAAATTAAAGTTGTGAGAAATATTATTTGATTGGTATCCGGATACCAGATATAAATATGGCATTCCAAATGGCTTACAAAATCTGGCTCACACTTGTAAGGCGCACTTTCCTAAGCTTAAACACACCGAGCCTTGTTACTTGACCCATTGGATCTAAATCCAAACCATAGGCGCCTCTAGTCCGCTATCCATCCTGACGAAAAATGTCTTATTCACGATCCCTAAAAATATTTTTTTATTTCATGTATCTGCTCTTCTAGCACGGTTCCTATGAGAGAGTAGCGAATCCTTGAACAAATCACAAGGCCCTTGCAAAAAACAATTCTTAAAACTCTTCTAATCTTCAGGGAATCGATCACACCATTGATTATTTTTTGCCACCAATACTGCGTACTGAGTTGTTTTATTTCGTTTCACTTAATCGCTTTGGAAATTGGAATCAATCGAACTAACTTATCAACTTGACATTTTCTAATGTGACACCAGTTTTTACCGTTTAGGGGATCGCGGCTGGTCTCAGCCCCCGAGGATGGTCGTTGCAGTTCCTGAAGAAAACGCGCTTTAGCCCCAACGCCTGGTATGGACGTTCCGGGGTGGGCACGGAAGGCCTCTTTTGTTCTTCGGGTCCATGGGGTCGTATTTAGTTGTGGGAGGGTTTTCGGATCTGGATAATTGATTCTGAAGGTTATGAACAGTTAATATATTCCTGCTCACAATTTGGTTTATACTCTATTCTACGTGTCTGGTGGGGTGGCGGCAGCTTCGATGACGGCTTTCTCTGGTGATTATCAATCTCGGCGAGGCGAGGAGCAACTCAGCAACGTCACGGAGGTTTATCCATCCAGCGGTAAGTTTTCGATGGTCGTACGGTTGTTGGTCGTAGATGGTTTGCGACCAATCGCCTGCAATGGCGGACTCACGGGTCACGCGATCGTCCTTAGCTTTTAGCGAGTGTAGCGAATACCGACTAACAATCGAAGACCACACCAGCGACCAGGGCTATTACAGCCGGTTTCACCGTATCCAGGTTTGATATAATAACTAGCAGCTAACTTAAGCACGTCTTCTCGCTTCCACGGTCGAAACCTCAAGACCGAGAGTCTCTCTATCATGATAAAACGACCCATCTCATTTCATTTTCCACCCGTTCCGCGATCATGCGATTTGCCTCACTGCAGCCAACCACCCACATAGCCACCTATTGAGAGATACATCCACTGTCACCCACAAGAATTATACCCACTAAACAATACGATTTTCTACCATTTTTTTTTTCTAATAATCTAACGAATATATTACGATCACAACCACCATAACAAATTATCCAGATAAACAACAAAATTTATACAAAAAAAATTTGTAACCTCAGCGGTTACACAGTCAACGAATATATCCAAAAGTTGCAGATTCAAACCATCAGTGTAAAGCAGTTTACAACAAACACCACGCACAAATGCAACACCTTGAAGGACAGCGTGAACAGAAATGTTCCCATATTGGTTCCTTGCGTTATTAATGATTTGACGCTAAACCGAAAATCAATGTGAAGGCCCTTGCAGGACAAAAACTCAGTCCAGCAGTTAATAATATTCACTGTAACTATTTAAAGTGTAATGATCGTCTCACGAAATGTGAAACTATTTGAAATTCGAAATATTCGGGGTAACCTCTGCTTTAGTGCTGGAGTCGATGTTTCCAGACTAAACTTGAATAATGAATTTAGACAACAATCAGCGCAAGCTCAAGTCGAAACAAAGGTTAGAATCATTTGCATCCCAAGTTCTCAAAGTTCTAAAAAAAATTCAGAAACATGTTGTGTACATTTATATAATCAGTTCTATCCACAATCATTGAGACTGATACCACACACATCATCTTACTTCAATTACCTACATGTTTAACTCTAGGAAATAACATACGACAACTGATCTTCGGTTTATTCATCAACGACCTCTGTCAGACGTATTGTTTTTAAGACCTTTGAAAATTATTTATTTTCAATCTAAAAACGTTGATAGCTATATAAATACAAGCGCTAGTAAGTAATCGTCTTTTACAAAGTTATCTATTTCAGTAGTTTACATAACTTTCTGGAACATCCTTTCAGAAATAGCACCCCATATCTGGAAAACCCAAACCACAACAATATTGATGTCTTCAAACAAAATATTCGTGGTAAGTTTCTCTATAGCTCTGCTAAAGTAAGCATGTATCTATCTGAATTTTCGAAGAAAATAAATTTTGTAACTCAGGGATCAGAATCAGAATATATTGGCTCGATTGGCATGACATTCGGAGATTTGTGCCTGGTGATTCTAGGATCAAGATCTCCAGTTACGTATACGATAACAAAGTCGAGGTATTACTATCTAATCTGACACCAAGTACTAGAAACGCGACAATGTAAAGTTTTTACTTGACTTAATAAACTCAAATACAAGCAACTATTTCAACTCAGGCCGCGTTGTGTATGTATCAAAGCCATCACGAGCCCATATTATAAACAGGTCTCACTCCACGGAAAGTTTTTCAGATTAGTTCATTAGCTGTACGCACGAATCAGCACTGTCCGTGTCGCGGTTGGGTCCCAGATTGAGGTATTAGCCGGCAATTAAGGCCAGTTCAAGAATAGAGTTAATTTTGACTATTGTATGAGGCGAGGATCACGAAAGACAAACGCACTAGTTGAAATCATAGGAAAAACTAACAGAAAGCTAGTGAAAAAACCTGCATCTTTTCTTTGCTTTTTGTTTTGGCTTTGTGTGTAAGGTGTGCTGATAATTCAGGATTATCCGTGTTTTGAGCTTTAATTAGGTTTCTTAATTTGTTTTGTGTGATAGGGTTGTGTAGTGAGTTAAAATTTACATGTCAGTCAAGAATTTGTAATCGTAATCATTTTCTTTGTACTATTTGTACTGATGTAGAACCTCACGCTGGTCGTGATGATGAGTGATGATGCGGATGGAACACGCCGCACAGTGGCTCAAAACAGCGTTTTGAGGTACTTAATTCATTGAAGTCAAAACTGTTCATATTAGCGATTTACATATTCTACAATGTTTGTGTGTGTAAAAAGCGCCATCTTTTGGCAACATTATTGTTTTAAAAAATTGATCATAGCAGGCTATAAAAAATTTTACTTTTCAACCGAAAGAGATAGCGCTTGGTCGTCTTCGACAAAGTTGTAGAGGAGAGTATTTTCATAAATTTTGCAGAAGACATGGTGTCTCTGTCACTCACAGTTATTGAGTTATAAGATATTTTCTATGATGAAGTCCTACAACTCTTATTTTTACTTATAACTTTTTTGTTTCTGATTTTTCGCTTTAACAATGTTCGAAGGTATTTTTTATCATTACAAAACACACAACTTTTTCCAAGAAACAAAATAGCTGTGAATGCTGTGTAAAGACTTATGGCTGATTTTGATTTCATTTTAACCTGTTCTTGAACCCGTGTAGCTTTCCTATCGGCAAAAACTGTAATTATACTAACAATTATTCTAATAGGACTGGGTTTTACATACAAAACGAAGGCAAAACCGTTTGTCCATAATCACCTGTTCAGAAGTTATACCTGTTGAAAGCTGTATGTCTGGACTTCTTGAAGCCGCGCGTATGGCTCACTGAACGAGTAGGCGCTGGTGTTCAAAGACGCTTTCGCTTGTTTTTCTGAGTGGCGCACACATCTCGATATTCTATCTCTCTCCGTTGAAAAGTTAGTGTTGGCGCCCTCTATGCGGTCACAGGCGGAACTAAAATTCTCTAACCAAAACATAACTCGTACCACATACTACAATTCTTCTGAACATACTATTCAGCTAAATCTAACCATTAGCTCACAAGAATTATCAGTTGTTGGGAATCGAGTACCGATACACAACCATGCACTGCTAGGCCCCATGCAAAACTGACTCAGACATCACTTCGTTAAAAGTTTAATAACTTTTTTTTTAACAAAGCCGGATTGACTAGCACTCTTCGACAAAGTTGAAGACAATTAAATTATCTTTCTTATTTTCACTTACAGTGATTATTCGATGCATACAGTGCCACCTAGCGGCGAAAATGCGAACTGGTGGGTTTTCTCCATGTAAACTGTCGAAAAATTACTCTATTGCACATCCAAGTAATTTCGCATCTATTCTAATAAGTTTCGCATTATCTTGATATTATGATGGTATAGAACAGAAATGGCCACAAATTGCTTCCTTATGGGATCCTTATTTTTTTGCAAAATTGCGATTAAACGTCAATCCTAATATATTCGTTATCTAAGTAACCGGACTTATCCATATTCTACATAAATCCGTTATTCATTTGAAAAGTCTCAGTGTGATGTCCGGACAGGAAAAAAATCGTAATTCGTGATCGAGAAATGATTCACAAAACCAAAAGTTATTGTTAAACCATTTGCCAATCGATTACGTTTCCATGAACCAGTTCATATCTATACATTACTCCATGTAAAAAAACCCGATACTAAACTCAAAAATAATATATCATGATATCGCGACGAAAAATTACGAAAATCATAATAAAACTCTTGATATCATCAACGTAAGCCACATTTCTTCGCCTGTTCAAATCGATAGTAAACTCAGGATTAAATATCATGATAACTCACAAAGACATTTCTTTGTGTGAAATATCCGAGAATGAATTCATGAAAATGCAAAGAGGCATCACGTAAATCGTGACTAAGCTTCTGAAGTCATGAATTTGAATTTCGACACTCTGCAAGAAAAACTCGATAATAAACTCATGACTAAAACGTTACCACAATTTACAAAGAAATTTCGAAAATCGTTGCAAACCTCCTGAAGCTATGAACTATGTTTAATTCTCAATATAGTTGATTCAAATCAGTATGTCATGAATTATAATCATAAACTACATATGTTCAAGAAACAATCACAGGAGCAGTGCTGTAAAATATCAATTTCAAACGAAAATGTTTGTTTCAAGTGAAACTGCGAGGCTTTCACTGTAAGCATAGCACCACTATATCAGTTGAGTTCTGCTGCCGTCTTCGTTTGAGTTACTCAGAGTTCACTGTCAATTGAATAACAGGTTCTGGTCATTTGACGTTTTTGTCTGTTTAGTTTCTATTGAAAACCTACCTCACATTAGCACGGTCTCAGCTAATGGAAGTGAACCTTTCCAATGAACCACTCACAAATGAATATAAATGAACACTCACTGACATGAAAATAACTCCGACCAAGATAATAAATACATACAGGGTAAAGGCTATGATAAGACGAGACAACTCAAGACGGATACAGGTAGGAACATTTTCTCTCTGTATGAGTGAGGTTGTCATTTTTTTCGATGAGGCTGATAAATCAGGAGGATATGAAAAAGAAAAGAATAAACAAATGACGTAGTAGGCTTTTCTGTTAATATAAGTTTTGTTTTTTTTGGTAATAATTATTTTTAATTAGTAGTTTCGAGATAAAAAGTGTCTCTAAGTAATCGAATCGGAAGATCCGAGGTGAAACCCGGCCTTTTCTCTTATTTCATCGTGCGCCAAAGAATCGGGATGCTCGTCCGGATGATTATGTTTACTACCAGGGGCCCGGCGGCCATGCTTAATTTTACAAGTATAAAACAAATACACTTAAAAATGACAAATGCTCCTAACCTTTCTTTCTCTTCATCTTGGAGCAGTTGTCTCTGTATTTTTAGGTTTCTTGCCTTTCTTGTACCCTGCTGAATAATTGTTGACAGATGACTGTATGCAGCTAGCGAGGTCGGCAGTGCAGCCAATTTCTTTGTCATATTTAGATATTGCTATAATACACATAATAATGACCGCTTTATTAACTCACATTTCTCCAAAATGTATTTGGAACTAATCAATTCAACATTATCATCACAGACTACATGTTTCTAGCACCTTTGGCCAGCATAACAGCCTATTCACCAGAACCAAATTTGCCACAGCAATTGATATAGAGATGAACGTACTACCAAAATACAGAAGTATACAGAAATCGTATTACTAGTTGCCTTGTCTTGTCTTAGGAGTAAACGGTCGAACTAGTTAAAGGTCCAATATGATAGATAACGGAAATCGACGGTTAAAGTCATTTTAAATAATGGCGCAGTTGGTTGAGTGGTAAGCGTGACAGCCACCCATCCCAGTTAGTCTGGGTTCAATCCCAATCGAGGTCGTCGAGATTTTTCCTACCGTCCCGTGATACTTGTGGAGAGCGCAGTAGTATATACGGCCTCTAGCAAAAGCAAGTATCGGACTAACGTTCCTTCCGCGATCTACGTTAGGGCCTGACCGGCCAGCCATAAACACTTTAGGATTGCCAAGAGTTGCACATTGAAAGATGTTTCCCTAACCCCAAGCATAATTATCTACTGATTCCCTGAGCAACTTCAGCTAGTCCAGATCGATAACGGAGTGGCAGCCAGGGGTGGTCGCACAAGGTCAAGCTCAAGCTCAAGCTCGATGGTTAAAGTCATTTTAAAATCAGAGATGAGGACAACATGGTTACCATTTAAAAGGAGGTGACATTTTGAAATCCAAGATGGCGGTTTCCGATAAGCACCAAAGGAAAATAATAACCAATATATTTCTTTATCGCTTTTGCAAGGCTGGTCAGTAGATGACGGAAACTGATGATTGAGGACATTTTGCAATCAATCCAATATGGCGATTTTTGGTTACTTAGAATCAATAAACCCACCATCGATATGACCTGTTGATAGCATTCATATCGAGCAAAATCTTTTCGAATTCTTTCTGAAAGAGAACATCGACTATTCTCGTATGTGTAGGCTGTGCTCGTGATGTGTTCCTATAGAACCAGTGTGGAAGTGTTTTACCCCTTTTCTATGTCATCGGAATTGTGTACAGGAAAATATTGGTAGAGGCGCAAAGAAAATAGATGAATTACATATTTGGTTTTAGCATGACCATGACCGTGCATACCACAATTATGATAGCATACTGCGGCTATCATATTTATTTAAAAAAAATTAAATTCGCAGATTTCAGACGAAAAATAACGAATCTAGTAATAACAGCTTGTTGGAACTGGTTGCAATGAAAAACGTATTTGGTAGTACGTTCACTGCCGTTCTACGTATAATTGTCCCATGTATATAGTGAATCCCATAGAACATGGGACAATTAAGCTTATAACGGCAGTTCATCTCTATTATATTTTTGTTGCAAATTTGATTGATGAATAGGCTGTTATGCTGGCCAAATTTGCTAGAAACATGAAGTATGTGATTAAAATGTTGGATTGATTAGTACCAGATAAATTTTGGCGAAATGTGTGTTTAAAACGACCATTATTATGTGTATTATAGCTACATATCTTAATATGGCAAAGAAATTGGCTGCACTGCCAACCTCGCTAGCTGCATACGCTCATCTGTCATCTGCCACAAGAAAGGCAAGATAACCAAAAATACGAAGCCAGTTGTCTCTTCTTGTCTTAGGTTTACCCGGATCTCATTTGACTGGTGCTCAGTGGGTATATTGAAAGCGGATCTATTCATTTGAGAGGATCAAACGAAGGAGGTTGACTATTAGGTTCTTTACTGACACAGCCAACCTCACTTTTCTTGACAGTTCGCTTGTACTGTTTACATGGACTTAGAAAAATTTGTGGACGACTAGATTCGCTCGAAGCAAATCGCAAAGAATTTTTCTAAGTCCATGTAAACAGTACAAGCGAACTGTCAAAAATGAACATCGAGTTCATTTTTGACGTCAGCGTAAAGTATTCAATTAATTGCGACTCATTTGAAAGCGACAGTGAGTGAAGAGCCATGAACCGAGCTTCAGATCAACAGCAGCTGATACGTTAAATGAATACGAATGCTACCGTATACGACTGATTGACTGCGTTCATTCAGTTGCGATTGAATGAAATGAAATTTTACTGCACTGCACAGGAGTCCAACAAACAGTCGAAAGTAACGAAATGTATTGAAACTTCCATCTTCAATATGCAGGATCATTGCGAGGTAAGCTTTACGTTGATGCTAGCCCTGAGAAACCATCGTGGTCGAGATTCGGCCATACATCGGCTAGCGTATGAAACCAACATCTCACCTCTTGTATTGACAGACAAGGTTTAAACTTATTAGAAAAGGGTGCAAGAGTAGTTGGTGGATGCATAATAAGTCGATAACAATCACTATTGAAAATTCAAGAAAATTATATTATATATTCTTCACAAGATACCGAACAACGAATCGATCTTGTTTTTATACGTTTGCCCCAGCTCAACCAGTCCTCGATCATTGTCAACCACTTAGCAATCAGGTTAACGCGGACGAAAAATAAAATGTGAAACTGGTGGTGTTGCGTTGGAGGCAATAGAAATCCCTTCTCACATCACGATCATCCAGTACAATTCCATGCATCATCCGCCCATACTTTCTGTCAGCTGTGATGACGAACTCGACGGGACGTACAGTCGTACTATACACCAACTGGATGACCGACGACAGCACCATCGACGGCTGTATTCGATCCCCGCCAGCAGCAGCGTGAGGTAGGACAGAATGTTCAAAGATTTAAAATGCAAACCGAACATGCACTTCTTCGCTCTCGTTTGTCTTGGGTGCATGTCCTGGCGCGGGCGGCTTGGAAACGACGTTGTGCGAAGACACAGCAGCAAAGGGGACATGAAGAACCAGGGCGTTGCGCAAACAATGGGATTGATTAATTCAACTTTCCCGTACGTACGGCCTGCGTCTTCTATGGTTGGGACACAGCGACAGCGAGTGATCTCTTTTCAATCAGTTTACGTCCTGCAGATCTGCGCGCCCACTCGGCCGACCGACATACACCCGGGGCTCGTGTGGGACTCGAAGAAGGATGCGAAGGGAAGCTGCAAAGTCATTCGCATGTAGGATTAAGCCAATTTATAAGAGCAATCTAATAACAATAGAATGAAATTTACAATTACGTTTGCGGTCGGCCAAGTTTTTGCACGTCGTTGGAGGTAACGAGTTTGGGTGGGTGGATTGAGCTGCGATTGCGGAGGAGTTGACTATGGAAACTGGAACCGATCGCGTTTGGGAAAGGCAAAGCACTGGAACATTGAGGTTGACTTTCAACCACCACAAAACAGGTTCCGAAAATGATGGATATGATTTTCAAAGGTAACATTGGTACGAGGCAAAATCTATTCCTAAATTTTATTTACTTGTACGATTGAATGGGGATCAACATAATTTTGAAAATCGGAATTGCCCATTCCTGTCTGTCTGTCTCGACACGAGCGCACAATTTACATTCAATTTCTACTTCCTTTCCAATCCGCCTTAACGTTTTACTTGATCGTTGCTGTTATTGTGTGTAAATATGATCACCTACGTAGCCACCAGCGATGACATCCACTTCGATCCCTTTTACGATTTAACATACGCTGCATAAAGGTAGGCAGGCACATCGCACCGAACCACCCTCGAAATGGGACAGGAAAAGCTCTCCGACCGACCGGCACACAGAAGTGTTTATCTTTCGCTTTTCTTCCTTCTTTATCAGTCTTTCCCTACGTCGGGTGTGCGTGTTCTCCACGGCTCTGTGCTATCTTGCAATCGACGTTCGGCTGCACCGAGCATAATTTATTAGTCATACTTTTTCCGGGTATTCGGTTGTTCGTCTCAGCGTAAAACCATGACGATTATGATAAATCACAAAAACAAATATTAAATCTAGGCTCGTAACGGGGCGTCGGAATAAATTATTATTCGTTTGATGATGATTCAAAAATTGTTAGAAAAGAAATGCAGAGTCAATGATATATGCAGATTGTAGGAATACTTTCACCTCGTCAAAAATTTGGCCTTGTTTTCGAATTGAAATACGACACAATTGACTAATACATTTTTTTGTATGTAAAGCATGCATATAAAATATACGACTCTTCACGATTCATGAGTTCTTATATATAATATATTTAAAACGCTTTGGATATTCTACGAGCGTACAGCGTGTAAAATATGCGTTCGTCAATCCACCGTTTATTATCTTTTCAGTAAGAAGTGCTTATTTTCAAAAAGTACTAGAGACTTAGCCAACGATTCCGATATTCGTAGACATAAATGAAAATTTAAACATAAATAAAAGTTTTCATCAAATCAAAAGAACTTGAAAATGGTTGTAGTTGTACTAAGAGGCCAAAGTGTCATCTTTGCTTCGGTTAATGTCATACTCACTCAATTTTTACCGATTTTATGCTATATATTTAACAGTAGAAATTAACTACTCAACTGTGAATTGTACTGTTTATTCAACATTTAACTAGTAACATATTAGACCTTACTAAATCACTACCCGTTTGACTCAATATGATGCAAAATTTATAAAAAAATCCAAATTATTGAATTTGGATTTTTTTATAAATTTTGTATCATATTGAGTCAAACGGGTACAGTTTTTCAGAGCATAAATATGCATAAGTATATGAGATCACCATTGTGTTGGTACTTCGTTCTTGGCCAGAACTAATTAAGACTGCACAATGTTCATTGGAACAACATGTTTGGGAATAACACGCCGCACAGAGGAGTAACTAGAACAAATTTTTGGCCAATAACCAAACAATTTTTTTTTTGATTTTTTATTAAGTTATATTTTTTTAGATACCTAAAAGCATACTGCATATTGTGGCAAAATAAAGTGGTTGCCAAAAATTGCTACAGATTTTTTGCATGGATGCAAAATGGTGATATTTTAAGGGGGTTTTAATAATTTTTTATTATATATCCAGCAAAATCGCTTTCTAATGATGATGACTGCATTAAATAACACAATATTATAACAAACGTAATTGAACACAACTATTTGTGTAATCTCAGCTTAAAAATAACTAAATAACTTAAAAATAGTAGTGTTTCTGTGTATTGGACCAGCTTTAGAAACACCCTTTTTAAACATTTTATTACAAATTTGGATGATAAAAAAGTTACATTATACGGCAAGATCCGGCAAAGTTGCTGAAACAACATTACAAAACAAGATTCCGGCTATCCGAAAAACATTCAATCTCTTCCGATCTTTTCCGATCCACAAATTCCAAGCGATTTGAAAAGATTGATATTTCCACTAATTTGAGGTACGCCAAAATGCTGTAGGGCCAAATACTATGTATATCTATGAATATGTGCACAGGTTTCCCTTTTCTTCTCCCTTTTCCACTGACCAACTGTTCATGCAACGGGAAAACAAATGTATTCACAAAGATTACCTCGAAAATACTAGTAGTCGGAAGGATCTAGAAAAATGACCTCCACACTGGTAGGTGGATAGATGCCAAGTTGTCCCAAAAACTAGTTATTTCCTATTTTTAGTTTATGTTAAGGCATAATAACAGCAATAGCCGTAATAAATAGTTTTGGCCAGGATTCGACCCCAGTTACTCCTCTGTGCGCCGATCCTTATTATGCAATCTGCATTGATTCCTGCAATTGCCACATCAGCATATGCAAATGCAGATCTTCTGGGGAAGGAAGGAATGTTAGTCCGATACATGTCACTGCCAGACACCGAGGAATCCTCTGCAACTCCACATGGATCACGAGAAGGGGATAGTTGTTACTAAATGCGCCATCGGCGGTATCATGTAGAAATTGCTCTGGGAAGCCGGTTGCCGAGAATTTTGAGGATTTATTGGTGGATGTATTAAAGCGAAAGTACCCGAATCGCGAAATATGCAACCTAAACTCCATGCAACTCGTTATGCGAAGTTATACTTGCATTGTATTCTTTCAAATATTATTCAAACGGTGTCGGGCTATTCGTCTGAAGCCGTTAGGCCGAACGCCATTAGCCCGAATGGGTCATAAAGCCGAATGCCATTAAGCAAAATGGGTCATTTGGCCGAACACCATTCGACCAAATGGGCCATTAAGCCGAATGGGTCAATAAGCCGAACGCGTCATTAGGCCGAATGGGTCATTAGGCCGAACGGGTCCTGTGGGGGGTTGTTAGGCCGAACGGGTCATTAGGCCTAATGGGTCTGTAGGCTGAATGGGTCTTTAGACCGTATGTACCATTGGGCTGAATGTCATTAGATTAAAAGCATCTTTACAAGGACTAATTGAGACGACGGACTCACGAGTTTCCCATGGCTCTATAAGTACTAACTCATGTTGTACTAGAGGGTCCCTTGAAATTTCAAACAGAAAACGCGTTGATAATCGAAGATGCTTTGCTTTTCTTTTGAGAGTGCTGTATAATCCTTAACATCGCATAGTGGCGGATTTGTCTAAAAGCCTGGCCAAAAGTCGAAAATTGCATGGTAGTACTTTGGGTTCTAGTACATATATTGTCTTTCAGATGATGCAGCCGCACTTAAAAAATAAGTGAAACGCTCCAAAATTTACAAATTTGAGATGTTGACACATTCAAACAGTTGAAACCATCGCGCTTTGCTCATATTTTTTATGGAGTGCTCGAAATATCAGTATTATTCAAGTGAAGCTGGATTTTGGTAAAAGTGCCAGTTTCGAAATAAATGCAAAGTTATGTTGGAGATATGTACTTTATTTATATGTATTGATGTCAAAGGATATTGTTTTGCTTGTTTATAGAAAATGTCAATAACTTTCACGCTATTATAGCAGACGGTTTCAACACACATTTTTGATAAATTATTGAAATACTTTTTTTGTCCACGTATGTCCACTATGTTTCAAGGCAATTTGTGTTCCTTGAACAATTCTCCATTTGGAACATTATAGACTTCTTGCCCGAATTTGCCCGTTTTTGAGTAATCTTTGATTAAGTGGAGACGGATATGGATTATAAGATTTTCATCTAAAAATTTGAACTCGAACTTTTAATTACTACTGCACCTCTGGTTATCGTAGTGAATCGCACAACACTGCATTTTGATCCGGAAGAATTGTGTATTTAGTGGTAAAAATTTCATCGAGATTTATAAACATAAACATGTTCAAAAGTTATCAAAGGTGGAACGTAAAAGACAAAAATAATTTTGGTCGCTCATATTGAAAACCAATGAGGTCAACAGAAGTGATCACCAAAGGTTCCAAATTTCAAAAATCGATTATGAATACCATGCTTAAACGTTACCACGAAACACTGGCTTCAAATTTGGACGTTTGATCATGCAAAGCAAAACAAATCCAGAGGTGGAATATATGACTGGATACTACGAGCGAAATCAGTAGAGTAGTACAAAAGAATACTGGGATCTCCGGCCGTGATTTGGCCAAAAACCCACTTTGGCGTACACTTCGTGGCGAATTTGTTTGTGAGAAGGTTGTCAGTCGTAGTATGCCAGCAAGCATGACAACAAAACGTGGTTACTCAAATCTACACCAGGAAGCAGTACAAGCATGTCCTGACCAAGTATAACGCATGAATTTAAATGGACGCTTCATAGTAATAATGGACTTTGGACAAATCCTCGGTCTAACAATGTAAATAAAACTATGAATTTTAGTGAATTTCACTTGTTTTCGTAAATTTGTCCTATTCATTTTTAGTTACTGAAATTTGCATGGAAACTTGTTGTCAGTTTTCACTCCATGCATTTCGTCGCAGAATCGGCTTATTTTCTATTATTTATAAAAAAATATTATTTTCGCTCTTTAAGAAATATGTGCATCGGAGAGCAATTGAATAATAATCGTAAGAGAGTTTAAAAGTTTTGTAACTATGTTGTATAATATTTCAAAATACATAGTTAGAAATGACTAATAACATTAATTCTCATAATATCTACATCATGTAGACACCCAAACATCTTAATGCGTACAAATCAACAAATTGCAAGAGATGTTGTCATTCAAATATGGCTAATACTATAGCTTTTTACCACACTGGGTTAGGAACAATAGCATATCCTTCAGTTTAAGCTCTCTGTACATAGGTTCATCTATGTATGGAGAACTAAAAATCCGGATACGTAATTGCATTACTACAGGGCTGTTGCATATCCAATGATATGATGTTCCGTAATCGGATTCACAAAGATCACAAGAATAATACTCAGCGCGCTAAATAGTAGCCATGTGATAATTGAGTTTGCAATGTCCAGTTAGTGCCCTGACTAGAATAATATAATTTTGATTGGAAATATGCAACAAATTTTGGACATTTTCATGGACTCATATCCGGCAGAAAAGTAGTTGACACGTTCGGATACAGCCCAGGAGCGAATCTTGGACTGGATAAAGTGGAAGAACTGGTTCAGGACCAACAAAGTCAGTCGCAGCGCCTGCTCTAGCCAATTCTTCCACCCTTTAATTTCTAGTAATACCGGAATGACCGGGTATCCAGATAGCATTTGAAATGCTAAGTTCTTCTACTTCAGTTCGACATGCGATTACTAATTTCGATCTCGAATCTATCAAATTAAGTGCTATCAGGGCAAAAATAGATTGTTTTACCGCAAATCCCTGTTGAAGTACCGATTGTACGCCACACAGAATACGGTACAGTATCTACCAAGCGAATGAGACTGGTTTAATATGATATTACGACAATAGACAGCAGCACCGGCTCGGCTCTCCAACAAAGAACCGTCAGCACAACAAACTACGTATTCTTCAAGTTGTCGCTCCATCCAGCCAGACAGACATTTCTCGCAAGGAGGAATTCTCACATTGAAAGTTTCAGAAGGAAAACGACATGTGAGTGTAAGGTTAGTGGAAACAAGTATATAACCATTCAAAGTACAAACTTAGTTGAGCTCGGCGATTTCCCGCACAGCCGAGTAATCAGTAAATCTTTATAGTGAGATCTCGGAAAAGTATCATTTTATTGCTGATTATCAGCTACATATTTTCCGAGTCCCAGCAAACAATTGCAGCATTCACTGAGACCTCAGCGAATTTTCCGGCAGTTCAAATCTCGGCGAAAGTTTCAACAAATACTGAGATTCGAAAAAAATTAATCGTGTAGCTATTTGGGGCCACAGTCGTGTGTGGCAAATTGTACGATCTATTGGGTTACTGTTCCAAAGCCCAGTAACTTTAAGACGAAGTGCACAAGAAAGTGTTTCTTGTTTCAGAAACACATATAGTGGTATTAAGTTCAAGAGTGCCTCTAGATTAGCAGTAGGTATTATTCTCGACACTAGTTATCATCATCAAGACCATTTTCTGAAAATAGTTTAACTTTGATTAGATTGTCATGATTTCTCACTTCTGCTGCTAAACAAAGCACCCGTATGGTCTAACAATTGTTGTGTAGATCCACTGAGTGTACTTGGGTTTGGGCCTCCAAGATTTGCCGAAAGCTCGCGTACATTGGCCGAAGGCCATGCAAGCTCTCTTGATTCTGAAATCGATAGTTTTTGAGTCAAGAATAGCCTCAACTTGATCTGCGACAATAATTTCAGAGTCAAAGAACTGCAACGGACGAGCTCTGGCTGTAATACTTCGTAGCGTGAACAGGACCATGGAAGTTTTATTTAGATTAACTGATAGTACAACGTGAAGACACCATTGCTCAACAACACATAAGGCTTTTTGTATCAAATCAAAAAGTGTGTTGATGCAAATAACCATATGTCGGAAACTCAAACTCATTAAGCTTCTTCAACAAGCCAACATCGGCGACAAGGTTCCATAGAAGTGGTGACAGCACACCACCTTGAGGACATCCACAGACACTCAGTTTTCTTATTTCTACTTGACTCAACGATGAGCACAGATATCGGTTGCTAAGCATTGCATGTATCCAGTTCGTGATATATGAAGGTACTGCATGACCTCGTACTGCTTCCAAAATGGATTCGAAAGACACATTGTCAAAAGCACATTCAATATGGAGATAAACTCATAAACTTGTTTGCTTTAGTGAAAAAGCTATTTTAATGTTGTACACTGCTGATACAGGGCGGTAGTAGATTTGCCCTGCTGATATGCATGTTGCATTGCATGCAGCGAGTGCTCGCCCAGTTTAACATCCCAAATATAGTGGTCGATTAAACGTTCCACAGATTTGAGAGGGATGGAGGCCAGACTGATCGGTCTAAAGCTGTTTGTCTCCTCATTAGTGAGGCGGTCACTTTTGGGAATGAATTTTACAGTTATTTCCCACCACGCTAATGGAATGTAACCTGTTGCAAGACTACTAGTGAGAAATTTTTTCAATATATCTGAACTGAACTGTTCATATCCTCTTTGAAGTAGAAATGGAACGATTCCATCTTTCCCAGGAGACTTTCAATCGCCCAATTCAGAATCAGAACTACCTGAAAAGAACTCAGGGGTGGTCGTCGGCGATGGCTCTGTACAGCCTGGAAAGTGTGTATCAAAAAGACATTTTAGTACTACATCTTCGACAGACGAGTATTCACCATTAGCAGTTCTAATGGAACTGACATGAAAGTCTATCGATTTCGAAAGTAACTTATTTAATCTACTAGTCTCGTTGAGACTTGAGACATTTGTTCAAAGACTTTTCCAACGACTTCGCTCAGAAGATTGTCTACGTACCCGCCTGGGAAGTAGAGATTGATGGTTTGTCTCCGACAGGGGTCTTAATTGCGAAATATGCCGTTGGTACTTTCCAGAACGCTTTGCTTCAGTCAGTGAAAATGCTGGTTTGCAAGTAAATGCGTTCAGCATAAATCGAGGAGTATAAGAACTTATTTTCAATCAGTCTCATGTCAAGACTTTCGCCGGATCTAGTCTTTTAAACTTTGTTCTTTTGAACGGGGCTCGTCTACCTGTTCGCCTTTTTGTGCCTCAGGCTATGCCATTACGAACAATTGGTCCATACAGTTACCCAATGTAGAAACATAAAAACCACAACTAATTTCTACACTCTCTTCTCCACTAAAGAGCGAGAGTCTGACAATCCCATTGAGGGAACATGTTCTAATGGGCCTATAAATTAAAAAAAAGAAAAATCATTTGCTCTCCCAAGCTGCCTCGTACATGCCTGAGAGTGTTCTTTGATGGGTGCTAATACCGAAGTAAGTTGCTCCTCGTCTAGGAAATCTTAGAAACTAACAGGAATTTCTTCATGGGACATCAAAAACCCCAATTGTCCCTATGTTTCATTCCCATGGTTTTCCTAGGTTTAACACGAAACGTTTGGTTAACTTCCGTCTTCCGACGTAGATCTTCCACAATTTTACCATTATTCGCCAGGGCCGAGTTAATCCTCGGTACCATATATTGAAGTTGTCGGTTGTCAAGTCCGAATCAAAGGCAGACATTGTTCTCCTATATATAGCACCTCATTTGGTTCAAGACGACTTCAACTCCCACGGTATGCCATAGGATTGTCTTCACGTTGATGATCGATCTATCTTACTGCATGATATTCGCGACAATTTCAATATGATCATGACTACTTGAATTTAATTTGTATTCGACCTCAATTAGTGATTGGAACAGCTACGCGTCCACAATATCCGAAACAATCGAATCAAAACACGAAACTCCTCCGGTGTAAGCATACAAGGTTTTAACTGGCTTGATTATCGACACTACGATTAAAGGTCAGACGAAACGAGATCCGGTACAGGACGGTCTCTTTTCGCGCTCAGAGTTGTGCGTGAAAAGGTCATATAAGAACTTTTTGAATGTCGGATCGCCTGATTTTTTCCGAATATACGCAACGTTAGAAACGCAAATGAAAAACTTAATGAATGCTGGTAACGCGGTTATTGACACCGGTTTGTCGAAGGATTAACAAGAGAAATAGTGTTTCATCTGGCGGCTAGGTCCTACGTTGTGTATTCTATTCAACCGTTGATCGGAATGCGCGGAACCATTGTAGTGCGCATTCACTGTAGCATTCGTTGGATGATGACAGCTATGCATCGCTTCTATGCTAATTATTATGGCAGTAGTGGTGAGGATGATCATAAAAGAGACTGTGCTGCATACATTCTCCCCACAAATCTGATGGTTTTATATTTATCCATCAACAACCATGCCCACATTATTACAGTTCCAAGGATGTTCTCCATTCGATGAAGTATGGAATGCACTCTTTGCATTTTATGGGGAAAACATGGAAGTTTCTTAGTTATTTGTGTGATAAATCATATCAGATCACCTTAGTTTGAATTATTTTACATTGCTCCATTCCTGATAATAAGAAGGCGGACACTTAGATTAGAATGGCAATGAGAAAAGGCGTACAGTTAGGCATTAAAAGGTGATATTCATGAAAGATCACATAGCTTCAACGAATGTTCCAGTATTTCTTATCAGAGGACGCTCGAAATTTCGTGGAACAATGGAAGGTTAGGAATCCCAACGGCACAAACAAGCATTGGTTCAAGGAGATGGATAAGGCTCGTGACTTCATTGGGATGATTTCTCGGGTCATGTCCTGTCATTATACGTTGGATGAGCATCTCCGGTGTAGTGGAGTCGTGGGGAGCGTTCTCAGCGCTTATGATGACAATTATCGCAACATTAAACATGTTGTTTGGTCGTGCGCCTAGTGCCCTAACGCCAGATCTTCGTTAAACGAATTCCTTCGGCCTCGTTCCAGTCCGAGATGTGCTAGCCATCCTCGATCTCCCTATATGTCTCTCATATACAGATTTTTTAACGCGATAGATAGCCAAATTTAGTTATCTCTTCTCATTTAATTGATATGCTGTCTGCTACAGAGTTCCCAGCGGATCCAAGGAGGGCAGTCGGCGATCCGGTTCATGATGTCCTGTAGTATTCTTCCGTATACCAAAAATCTGCAAGTTTAATCTCTTCTTTTCCCTAACATTGATGTCCGGCCTCTCTTCACTTTCCCTGATACGGTCTCTTCTACTCTTATGTTGAAATCAATTCCTCTTGTGTATATCCTTTGTCTTTCTTATAATAAGCCTAATAGAGTTTCTGCTTGTTTCAATTGTTAATCAAATAATAGTTTGTGCTAAAAAATAACAAATTGTGTGTTACAGTATATTCCCCCTAGAATTACTAAAAAGTTTAAATTTTAAACAAATCCTAAATATTATACCATATTTTCAAGAAATTTAAATTGTGAGCCAAAAGACATTTGTATCTCAATAAAAAAATGAAATTATTGTACATCGATAATTTCAGGTGCATGCATTTTATGTGCAAGACAAATATGCGATTAATTTCAGGTTTTAGTTTGTTCCAAACTTTCGAGTGGGTATTTCCCGTCTCGGTTATTTTCGAGTGGGTAGTACTACCCATACTACCCACGCTATCCGCCGGCCCTGATTGCACAAATATCGCGAGTTGTGAGATTAGATACAAGACATGCATCGCAAGTACACATGCACGAGGCATTACACGTGGATTTGTCATGCCATTTTTGTTGAAAACTACAAATACGGGGTTAAGTAGCTTTTCAACATAGAAGTTTTCTTTATGAAAATATGGTTCTTGTCCCAAAGCTGTGGAAGCTTTTTCTTCCTGAACAAGGCAGTATGTATTTTAACCCCACGGACATCCTCCGAATGGACAAGAACTACGTTCAATAGAAACCTATTCGGCCATACTACAGCGTGATCTCAAAAAGGCCAAGCGGTGAGTAAAGGATGCCAATTGCATATTTAGGAAGTGGATAAATAAAGGACAAAAGGGCTCAGATTTGACTGGCCAGAAAAATAATGAATTTTTGAAAACTCAATCGGCCCACCTCTGAGTCGTATCCTAGCCCCACCAGAACTACTTGCTCTAAATTTGAAGCAAATCGGACAAGTCTAGCTATAGGACCAACGGTCGTGAAGTTTGTATGGGATTTTTCGACAAATTTCATGGATAAATTTTCGCCAAAAATATGGAAGTTAATTTAATTGTCTACAACTTTGTCGAAGACTGCTAGTGAATCCGGCTTTGTTGAAAGAAGTTATTAATCTTGTAACGAAGTGATGTCTAAGTCAGTTTTGCATGGGTCTTAACGGTGCATGACTGTGTATCTTACTCGATTCCCACGAACTAATGGTTTTTGGTGAAGTGATGGTTAGATTTTGCTGAACATTAAGCTTAGAAGAATTGTAGTACATCATACGAGTTATGATTTGATTAGAAAATTTTAGTTCCACCTGTGACCGCGTAGAGGGCGCCAACACTAACTTTTCATAGAAGAGAGAGGTAGAATATCGAGATGTTACTGGTAAATGACTGTTTTACAACTATGTAGAAGACAACTAATTTCTATCTCTCCGGTCAAAAGTTAGTGTTGGCGCTCTCTATGCGGTAACATGTGGGACTAAAATGTTCTAATCAAAACATGACTCGCATTATTTACTAGTCCCACCAGAAGTACAGCAAATTTTGACATTGAAAATGTCTTACTGCACTATCTGGGGCAGGGTGTCATTCTAAAATCTAAAAGCAAACGATGTTACGTTTTTGCGTCACTATTTTGGACGCTAATAATTTTGTTATTTATGAACGGATTTTTGTCTGGTTGTCACCAAACAATTCGGAATTTACTGAAATTATGTTTTATTGCCGTAGTGTTTTTGTATTTCAATAGCACACTATTGAAAAACAAGCACAAATGAATAGATCTCGGAAAACGTAAAATCTCCCATACATCAGTCAATCTATTCCCGGCAGAGTCGACAATAGGGAGCACCTTAGTGACTCAAACGAACTCGAAAAGTTATAAATAAATGTGCAGCGTGCCTGCTTGAATCAGTTAATGCTCTTTTGCCAGACAAGTAACATCGTGCCTATAGTATCTCGTACGACAGATTTGAGCACCCAGTACACTACACTTCTATGAATGACGTCATCCTCGACTATTTAAAAAGTATCATTCCTCGAGCGAGTTCATTCTCCCGTCGATCGTTGGGTCGTAAAGAACAGCAGTAGCAATCAGGCATGTTGACAATGCGCTGCGATGAGTGCTGCATTTGATCACTGCTAGCGCTGGGAGTGGGGACGACGACAGGTCTAGCCATCCAGCGGCCAAGCGCTCGTGATGTCTCCTTTCCATGACTCTGATTGGCTGTATTGATTTTGCCGATGACGTCATCCTCGGATATAGAACTTTCAGCATTGCTCGGGCGAGCTCATTCTCTGGTCGAACGTCGAAGCGGAGATGATAGCAGTAGCTGACAGATATATTTAATGTATTTACACCGCCACACTCTCTTGCTCATTTCGATTGATTTAGGTACTCGTTCCGCATAAAGGATTATAATTTGTGCATATCGAAAATGTTGAGAGCTGAGGCACAAATCCCCGACTATGTACGGGGAACGTGCCATTTGAGCCAATATATTCTGAAGGCCGTACACAAATGACGTAGCTTTTTTTCGGCGAATTTCGACCGCTCCCTCCCCCTCGTAGCATTTTGTTACAATATTCTTTCTCGTCACAAATATGCTGCACCCCTCTACCCTTTAAAGTGCTACGTCATTTATACATGGCCCCTGATACCGTACTGGCTGTTATTTAAAACGGTATGCATTGATCGAAACGATGTAAAATGTTTGAAGTATTCGTAAAATATAACGCTGTTTTTTACATTTCATATAAATTATTCCACGCATGCTTGTATATATCCAAACACATAAAATATGTGCACGTTTCGTTGGCATCAAATAACTCAATTGATCTATGACAACTCGGTTGTCAACGACTACTCGACAAAATGAATACTTTGTCCGACCATATTTGTGAAGAGAGTAAATGTGCGATATTTCGATTATTGAATCGGTTTAGTGGGCTGTTTTTAGCAAATTTAAGACTAAGTGAAACGAAAGCAATGAAATTGAAAGATAGGTATTCTAGAGCGAATCAGTTACAAACATAAGGGATCATTCATAAATTACGTAACGCAAAAATTGCCCAAAATTGACTCCTCCCTTCCCCATGTAACAAATTGTCACAAATTTCTCCATCCCCCCCCCCCTCCCCTATTACGTAACAAATTCCCGGAAAAAAAATTTTTCTTCGGTGAAAACATGTTACGTAACTAACTCCCCCTCCCCCCTATGTCACAACTTGTTGTACCCCCTCCCCCCTTCTAAAAGCGTTACGTAATTTATGAATGGTCCTTAATACGGAAAACTAGGACTAGGCAGGCTCATATGGTCATGATCGAAAGGAAATGTGAAGAATCCATTGCCTTCTGCTGGTAGAAGTTGGGCTTTCAACCCAAGTTTACCGGATAGTCGTTGATAGAACATAGCTCAACATCATGGTTTACCGCCGACGCCGCGAATTACATTGCACAAAAAATTTTCAATGTCGCCGTGGTCGTGTCCAGCACACAATCCTTGAATTTTTATTTTATCAGATAAATACAAAATATTAGATAAACAAATTTACTGTGTTTCATTGATGTTGTGCTATTATTTTATTGTATATAAATATCTTTAACCATGGATAAGAGATATTTTGTCAGAAAAGAGTTACAATCCGACTCCTTCAATTAACACATTGAATAAAGGCTACAATTGAAAACTGTTGAAACAGTTGAGCTAAGCTGTTGCTATGATCAAAAGAAATAAAAACAAATTCATTGAAATATAAAAATCAATTAATGTGAGAGCCGCAATGGAGAAAGTGCTTACCTTTAAATACAAGGTGAATAGGAACTACCGTCCAATAAAAACTTCAAAAGACGAGTACTTTCATGTGTCGTCCAACCCATTTATTAGCCTATACAACACTATAAAACTTCTGCAACCAAAAACCCGTTATCGAAACGGTTAAATCGTAAAAATGTCTTCCCAGTGAAATTTCAAAAATCCATTTCGCTCCTTTCTCACTTCAAAATTCACGCACAACAATGTCGTTTACTGCCGCATTGATCATTTCACCTCTGCGTTTTTATTACTTACTGCCACGATTGTTCACATTCTGAGCGAATAAAGCGACAATATAAATGTATGTAGATATGTAACCCGCCCCTCCCACCAGGTCACACTACCTTTCAAAAGCCATCAGTAAAAGAGAAGCAGCACACCCACACGCGGAAGAAGTGGAGTCCGCCCGACAGGCGAAAAGCTCGATCTGTCGTGGCGCAAAACACTTTAATTTCTGTTCTTCATCGTCGTATGGACGCCACAGAGGATAGCAAACAGGAATCAAAACTTCATGCGTGGGTTGACATCGAAAATATGAGTTTTCGAAACAAGCTCTGTCGTGGGACCCTTGGACTAACTGCCATCGGTCTGAGTGGCATGTCAAACGCGATGACTTTCGCGTGATTTCAACTCTGGGATAGAAATTCGTGAACCCACGCAGCTTGAACTGCGAATCTGTTCGGTGAGTTTCTCTACTGGAGAGTAGTTTCCCAAAATTCATCCGATTCGGAGGTTAACTACAACCTTTGGGGAAAACGAAACGGCAATGAAATTATCCTCTAATTAGGTTAATTTTCATGCATTAAGGTCTAGCAACATGCATACATCACTCTCGAACCCAAGCAGACCGACTTGACTTGTGCAATCAAGTAATCAAATGTGCAGCACCTATAAGTAGCTATCATCATAGACCACCGTCAAAGGAGTCGTACCACGATCAGTGGTCTTCCAAACGCGGGCCGATCTCGTGTAGTCCTACTGTGCTGTACGATAATGTTTGATGAAGTTTAACGTGAAGCAATCCTGCCCCCTTAAATCCGAGAGCAACCGGTAGCGCCCACGCAAAACTCGAAACATATTTGCCATTTGTGAGCCTCGGCCAGCTACCTAATGGTAGAAAGACTCGTTTTTCACCACGGTACATTACCAATCATTGACGGTCGACGGCGGCGCTGCTGCTGCTGCATTGGCAACCAGCGAGTACAGGTTTTCGGCATATCATTAGTGACCATGCCAGAATATGTGCGTAGCCCGGACCGGAGGCGTTTGTTGTATTATGTATGGTTTGTTTTCAATTTAAAATTTTGGGAAATGCTGATTTCAATAACAATGGACAATGTGGAGGACCTACATGAGACAGAAGGTGTTATGGTAATTTCGTAAAAAAATGTGGCAATGTTAAGCCGGTGTGGCACCACTCTCTGACAGGAAGGTTTCACCGTGTTGGGTATAAACTAGGTTTTTGGTAGATGCTGACACATCACACGCAATTGTTCTGTTTTAATTTGGTCTATCGCAAATCAGTATTTCAACTTGACGCATGTTTTTCATCGCGCGTTAAAAAAACCTGCACGCACCTCACTTTAAAGATGAATGTATGTTTGATTTTCACAATTGCTCTACTGTTTGAATTTGACTCTTCAGTTGTGAAAATTTTATTGAAGCAAGAAGAGCAACGAAACAAAATTTTGCTCGCACAACGCGAGAGTCCGAACAACTCGCACGCCAAGTTGGCAGAAATTGTTGAAGCTGACCAAATCAACGGTTACCAACGCAATAAAATTGTTCGGAAAACATTTGTCGACGATTAGTTATGGAGTTTGCGTTTCAACTTCGTCTCATCAGAACACTACACTAACTTAGTGACAGGACTAACCGAGCGCCGGATTGACGCTAGCTCCAAAGTCGGAGACATAATTTGTAATTTTTATTATTATAGAGGTTTTAACCTTAGGGTCATTCGCCTCTTTTCGGGTTAGGGAAATCTCTTTTGAAAAAATCTCTAACCCTATGTGCGGGGTTGAACCCAGGTGAGCTGCGTACAAGGCAATCGATTTACCAACTACGCTATGCCCGTCCCCAACATAATTTGTGTATCTGAGCAAACACCTGGTCGAGCGTGATGTCCCGCATGAGAAAATGCTTTGTTTAAGCTGTTGAGAACAAATAAAGTCATGACTTGCTTTTTCGCAACCGGGAAAAATTGATAGGGAGGTAATCGAAAGCCGCGAAACGACGAAAGCTTGTCCGAGATGTCGCAAGAAAATTGGGAGTGACCTGTCGACTGTCGACTTATAAGAAGGTGGTGACCCCAAATCGTGCCAATAGGCGAAACAAGTTGTCCAGAGAACGATCGCGTAAGCTATTCATGAAAATGCTGACGAATATAGATTCCAGCTCCGAGCAACTTTTTAGGTACCATTTGGGTCCTAGAACAACTGTGCAAATTCTTAGCTCGATCGGTGCAACTATATTTTCGCGCCCACTGTTTAAAGTTTACATGGGATTTTGTATGGGAAAGTTAACTTTTACAAGATAATTCCTCCAGGAGTCGCCCATTACTTCCTAAAAATAAATCGTTATGTGGCTTGTATAGGAAATTTAACAAAGAAAAAAAGTCTCGAAAACCACGAAACGATCTGATGCTTGTGGAAAAAGTTATTAAGCAAAAACCAATTGATGCTCTGACGATTGAAAAAATATTCATTTTTTCTAGCACCACTGCTGTTGGTTGTACAATTATACGCAATTTTGTTTTAATCCTCTCTTAACGTATCTAAATCGTTTATCTATACTATTTGGCCACTTCGCAAGGTTTTGAGTTATAAATTGAGGCTTCTTTTGTACATAATAAAAGAAAGTTAAAATTTTTGTATATAATAAAACCGTCAGAAGCAGTGATGCTATGAAAAGTGAAATTTTCATCAATCTTCAGGGCATCAATCGGTTTTTGCTTAATAACTTTTTCCACAAGCATCAGATCGTTTTGCAGTCTTCTAGACTTTGTTTCCTTGACAAATATCTTAAAATAATCAGACATCTGTTTATTTTTAGGAGATAACGGGCGACTCTTGGAAGAATTAATTTGCAAAAGACAATTTTCCCATACAAAATCCCATGTAAACTTTAAACCGTGGGCGCAAAAATATAGTTTCACCGATCGAGTTAAAAATTTGCAGAGTTGTTCTGGGAGCTAAATGGGACCCAAAAAGTTACTCGGAGCCAAATTTTATTTTTTCATATAACCATGTCCCACTCTATTGCGTAGTACAGGACGACGAAACCTACGTCAAGGTGAACTTTAAACAGTTTCCTGGGCAGGAATACCATAGTCTACTAAAAGACAGAATACTATACGTCTACTAGACGACATAGATTTTCAAACACATTGAGCTGTCGAAGTTCGCAAAGAAATATCTCGTGTGGCAGACCATCTGTTTCTGTGGCTTGAAGAGCACCATTTACATCACAGACGGGACCATCAACCAGAAAATTCATTTGCAGAACTAGCTGGACAAATGTCTGTAGCCTTTCTTCAAGCAACAGGATTGTTTTTCTATGTTTTGGTCGAATTTGCCATTATAGTATGCCGTGAACAAAGTCCAGGCGGTACATTACGGATTCCAGAAACATGCAAACGAATGCGATTTTCATGAAATTCTCTTTGTGGTTTATTCTCAGATACGTAGATTAAAATTAAAAAAGAAAAAAACAATTTTTTGAAACGGCGAAAGTAAATGACCCCCGTAAAAGAAAGTAATTTTCAAAGGAGGTCGCCAGTTTAGAATCAATAACCTAGCGATTGATTTTAAAAGTTGCAAGATTTGGCGTTCTGTTAGCGAATTAAACGATTCGAAAAGATGTGATTTTTACCGTAGTTGGAATTCAACTTTCTCCATTTGCACCATACGAGCAATGTTGTGCTCATTCGTCACCGAGGGTTGTACCAAGCAACAATCGATTTTTTTATTTTTACGGAGAAATCCATCAAAGATGATTTTTATGGTGACGAGGATTGGATATATAGAGGGTCAAATTAATAATGAATTGTATACAAAATATTATTTTCAATATCGCTTGTTCCATGTTTATACTTTTTGTGCTTGACACCGGGTCGACAAGGCTTTGTCTTTTCCAGTTCTTCAAGATTTTCGAGTAATAACTAACTTTTCTGTAAAACATTAGGTCCCTGCTCATTTTCAAGGAATTATCTCCTCTTAATCACCAATCAAAAAAGAGCGGTTTGTGCGATTGTGATTTACTAACGTTTATTGAATCAAGGTGTGGTTTTTTTTTTTTTATTCATTTCGTTTATTTGATAGGCACAAATGCGTTAGCTTGGCGGTGCCGAATTCTTTTGTTTTTACATTTTGAATATCTTAAAACTAGGAGGTTACAATGTTGAAATATTTTTTTAAAAAAGAGAAAAAATTTACAGCTATCTTAAGACTAGAAAAAAAAAATTCTATATATAAAAGAGGGGGCAAAAGATTTTTTTTATGAAAAATTTTAAAACAAGGAATTCAATACTAATAGTTTTTTAGGAAATATTTACAGTTATCTTAAAACTAACAATATAGTTTGGTACACAAAAGGGGGAACAAATATTTATGAAAAATTTCACAGATGTTTTAAAACTAGGGATACAATTCTATTTACAAGATGGGGGACAATAGTTTTAACAAAGAGTAGAAATTACAACTATCTTAAAACTAGGAATACGGAATACAAATTTGATTTTTTATCGGATACTTATGCTTGGTCATTTCCAAAATCGGTGTAGAAGTAGTTGTATCAAGGACAGGGGAGAGAAGGCGTAGATGGTGACCGGTAGAGAAGAGCAAAACTTGCAACTTTCGGGCAAACGGGAGATCAGCGAAACAAATTTGCGCCTCAGTCTAGTAGGTCGGATTGGCGGATGGTATTCTTCGGACCCGCGGGGAATCCTTCAAAGGGAATCCTTCGGACCTCGAGTCGCTCTCGCTTCAGATTCCGTAGCGATAAGGGCGACGGCGGTTACATAGTGGCAGTCTGAAGCTTATCGGTTCCACACGGCAAGAGAAAACTTCTAAAAACGAGAAATAAAAAGAGAGGGGCTAAATTGGGATATTTATCGTTTTTATGAAAGTATAAATAAGGGACATATAGGGGAAATCACGATTTGCCAGCATATCTCGGACTGGGACATTGGGTGGTCTACCTCGGGCCCGAAGGGAATCCTTTAACTGAGACCTGGCGTCCAAATACCCGGCGCATACCCAGACAACGTGCTCGATGTCGTAATAGCCCTCGTCACAAGCGCACAGACTACTCTCCGCAAGCCCAATACGCCGCAAATGCGCATCCATGGTGTAGTGATTGGACATAAGTCGGGAAATTACGCGAATAAAATCCCGACCCACATCCATCCCCCCGAACCAAGGCTTCGTTGATACCCTTGGGATAATCGAATGTAGCCATCGTCCAAGTTCCCCGTTGCTCCGCGAGGTTTGCCAACTGTTGAGCGTCCTCTGACGACAAATACTAAAAAATTCGTTGAAGCAGATTGGTCTTTCGTATATGTCACCATTTAATGCGCCCGCCTTTGCTAATGAGTCGGCCTTTTCATTGCCCGGGATAGAACAATGAGAGGGGACCCAAACAAAGGTAATCTGATAAGATTTTTCAGATAACGTACACAAGGACTCCTGTATCATCCCCAGAAAATACAGGAGTTGCTTTTTAGGCTTCACCGCACGAAGAGCCTCGATAGAGCTGAGGCTGTCCGAAACGATGAAGTAGTGATCTGTGGGCAGAGTGTCGATGATCCCAAGGGTGTACTGAATTGCAGCTAACTCTGCGGCGTAAACTGAAGCGGGAACATTGAGCTTGAATGAAGCGGTGATAGTATTGTTGAAGATACCGAAGCCAGTGGACCCATCGAGATTTGATCCGTCAGTGTAAAACATTTTGTCGCAGTCGACTTCTCGGAATTTATTATAAAATATATTGGGGATCACCTGCGGGCGTATATGGTCCGGGATTCCACGAATCTCTTCCTTCATGGATGTGTCGAAGAATACAGTAGAATCAGAACTATCTAGGAAACGGACACGGTTGGGATTGTACGAAGAAGGATTGATGCTCTGTGCCATGTAGTCGAAGTACAAGGACATAAAACGGGTTTGAGAATTAAGCTCGACGAGCCTCTCGAAATTTTGAATTACCAACGGGTTCAGAATGTCGCATCGGATGAGCAATCGATATGAGAGTTCCCAAAATCGATTTTTTAGCGGAAGAACGCCCGCCAGCACTTCGAGACTCATCGTATGGATCGAGTGCATGCAACCCAAGGCAATGCGCAAGCAACGATACTGGATTCTCTCCAGTTTGATGAAGTGTATGTTCGCAGCGGAGCGGAAACAGAAACACCCGTACTCCATCACCGACAATATCGTTGTTTGGTACAACCTGATCAGGTCTCCTGGGTGAGCACCCCACCATGTTCCAGTTATTGTTCGGAGAAAATTGATCCTTTGTTGGCATTTCTGTTTCAGATACCTAATGTGACATCCCCAGGTACCTTTAGAGTCGAACCAGACCCCGAGATATTTAAATGTGAAAACCTGGTTGATCGTTGCACCCATTAATAAAAGCTGGAGTTGCGCCGGCTCACGCTTCCTAGAAAAAACAACCAACTCAGTTTTCTCCGTGGAGAACTCAATACCCAACTGAAGAGCCCAAGCAGACAAATTGTCCAAGATATTTTGTAATGGTCCTTGCAAGTCGGCAGCTTTGGGCCCTGTAACAGAGACCACCCCGTCGTCTGCAAGTTGCCTTAGCGTGCATGAATTGGCAAGACAATCGTCAATGTCATTCACGTAGAAATTGTAGAGCAGAGGACTTAGACATGAGCCCTGGGGAAGACCCATGTAGCTAAATCGCGATGTTGTTAAATCGCCATGCGAAAAGTGCATGTGCTTTTCAGACAACAGGTTTTGCAAAAAGTTATTTAAAATTGGCGAAAGACCATGCTGGTGCAGCTTCTCTGACAGAATGTTGATAGAAACTGAGTCAAAAGCCCCCTTAATATCCAAGAAGACTGATGCCATCTGCTCTTTGTTAGCATAGGCCATTTGGATTTCTGTAGAAAGCAACGCAAGGCAATCGTTCGTCCCTTTGCCTTTGCGTAAGCCAAATTGTGTATCTGACAGTAAGCCATTTGCTTCAACCCAATTGTCGAGGCGAAACAAGATCATTTTCTCGAACAACTTCCGAATACAGGACAGCATTGCAATCGGCCGATACGAGTTGTGGTCGGAGGCTGGTTTTCCTGGTTTTTGGATGGCGATGACCTTCACTTGCCTCCATTCATAAGGGACAATGTTACCCTCAAGAAACTTGTTAAATAAATTCAACAAGCGCCTTTTTGCTGTGTCAGGCAGATTCTTCAGCAAGTTGAATTTGATTCTGTCCAACCCTGGGGCGTTATTGTTGCACGATAAGAGAGCAAGTGAGAACTCCACCATCGAAAACGGTGTTTCGTTCGCGGTATCGTGAGGAGACGCGGCGCGGCACGTTTTCTGTACCGGGACAGAGTCCGGACAGATCTTCTTGGCGAAAGCGAATATCCAACGGTTTGAATATTCCACGTTCTCGTTGGTACTATTACGGTTACGCATACGTCGAGCCGTACCCCAAAGAGTGCTCATCGCTGTTTCTCTCGTTAACCCGTCGACGAACCGGCGCCAATAACTGCGTTTTTTGGCTTTCATTAGACTCTTCTATCGCCTTTCTAACGACGCGTACTGTTGATAGCTAGCGGGTAACCCGTCTTCCCGGAAGGCCTTATATGCAGTGGACTTTTCCGCGTACAGCTCTGAGCACTCTTTATCCCACCACAGGGTGGGAGACCGTCCATGGGTATTCGCGCTGGGTACTGGTTTAGTCTGAGCTTGATTCGCACTGTCGAGAATCAAGCCAGCCAAAAACCTGTACTCTTCCTCCGGAGGAAGTTCTTGAGTGGATTCGATTTTAACGGATATCGCGGTCGCGTAACTCTTCCAATCAATGTTCCGTGTGAGGTCATACGAGGCATTGATTGTTTTCGATGGTCTTGAACCGTTAGCAATTGAAATCACGATAGGCAAATGATCGCTACCGTGGGGATCAGGGATCACCTTCCACATGCAATCTAACTGTAGCGATGTCGAGCAAAGCGACAAATCCAACGCGCTTGCGCGTGCTGGTGGTGTAGGAATCCGCGTCATTTCTCCCGTGTTTAAGATGGTCATGTTGAAGTTATCGCAAAGATCTTGGATTAATGTTGATCTATTATCATCATGAAGACAGCCCCATACCGTACCGTGCGAGTTAAAGTCTCCCAGAACTAGCCGCGGTGCCGGTAAGGATTCCGTGATATTACAAAGCGTTCGGTGCCCTATCGAGGCTCTAGGAGGAATGTAGATGGAAGCAATGCAAAGGTCTTTACCTTTGATTAAAACTTGACAAGCGACAATTTCAATGCCTGGTGTCGAAGGGAGGTTAATTCGGTTGAAAGAATAGCACTTTTTGATCCCCAAAAGTACTCCTCCATAGGGGTTTCCTCGATCCAGACGAATTATATTAAAGTCGTGGAAGTTGAGATTTATATCGGAAGTTAACCAAGTTTCACATAATGCGAAAGCATCACATTTTAAACTATTTAGTAAAAAATTAAAGGAATCGATTTTCGGGAGGATACTTCTGCTGTTCCACTGTAGAACAGTGATCGAATCGGTGACCTCGTTCGATGACTTAGCCATCGAAGGATACGATCGCTGCAAGGAGGGGCCATTTAGTAGTCAACTGCTTCAAAAATGTTTGCACTATAGGGAGAAAACGTATCAGAAGGCTTTTAAGAGGATCAGTAACATTGAAAGCTGTGAAAATTAAGTCCACTATGTCAGAAAATTTCATTAGTCCGCTACTGGACTGAGTATCTGTTTGAAAAAAGGGGACACTTGGGGTTTTGGATGTCCCTGGAAGTGGTGGGTACTCCTTGTTAGAATTAATATTTCCAAGTCCTGGAGCAAATTGCTTCGGCTTTTGTGCATCACTTCCGTTGGATTTATTGGTTGTAGATGGCGCACTCTGAGTGGACGACACCTTGGCACCCTTACGAGGCAATGTAGGGGAGGCTGGATTTCTCCTCTTCCTGGATTCCCCTGGGTTAACCAAAGATGTTCCCTCTCGTGGGTCGTCAGATTCTTGCTCAACGTTAGCCAAACCAGCATAGGGATTTTCGGACAGGACAGATGGCGAAACATTCTTTAGCATTTCTGCATAAGAACGCCTTGAGCGTTCCTTAAGGGAGCACTTAATTTTATCCCCGCGCTGCTTGTACGCAGGACATGATTTAAGAGCATGTGAAGGGCCCCCGCAGCAAATACACTTTTCAGTTTCTTTGTCGCAAGAGTCATCCTCATGCTCTCCTTCGCATTTGCCGCATCGTTTCTTATTTCCACAATATGTGGCTGTGTGGCCCAACTGCTTGCAATTGCTGCAGTTCATGACCCGCGGTACGAACAGGAGAACTGGTACCGCGTAAAGCGCTCACAGCAAGCAATCGCGTTTGCCTGGCCGAGATCACTCACTAGAACACGTATCTTGTTTGCCCGAACACGTGTTATCTGAGTTACGGCCGGGTAATTAGCAGTCAGATCTCGAGAAAGTTTTAATATATTAACCGGTTTCTCTCCGGTCCGAAAATATACCACCCATGGCCCAGAGGAACCTTCTGAGTACTGCTTTATACGGGGAGCAATGCGAGTATTAGGGGGATCAGGGACTTCCATGATTACATCAGATGGTATTTCGCCCTCGGCCATTTAAGCACGAGGGCAGAGCGTTATATAAACGGGAATGTGTCTTATTATTTGATTACAAGGTAGAGTAAAAGTAGGGAAAAGGAAAGAAAGCAAACGAGGAAAAAAAATAAAGCAAAACTTATCTGCAAACAACGTCGATTGTTCCGCACCAGCGAAAACAATGTACTGGATTTACTGTCGGCACCAGCAGAACGGCAGCTAACGAACGAACAAAGGATGACCTTGACTCACTAAAATTTACACACCGAACACCACTGTGAAATATAACGATCCGTTCCGTTCAAAGGTTGGGAGACGTATGATTATTACGTTGTTGTTCATGCCAAACTGCAACCAAAATTTAAACCAAAGCCTTTTTCGCATGCTGATGGTACGCCTTTGGCTAAATGAGTCTCGGTCCGTGTCGCTAGACAAATTTTGCAAAATGGATGCAGTGGCGACTGTCTGTGGTGGATTTTGCTCATAGGATGTGTCTCTAAGAGCATGATGGCTGTTCTCTACTCCCATTAAACGGTCTTCTGCCAGCGTGTTTAAATCGTCACTAAACAAAATTCGGCGGGTCAGCTTTTGTCTTGTTCCTATTCTTCTTTTTCATCTCCTATGTCATTCAAGTGGATAGATATATTCACTTTGAAGTAGGATCATAAATCCACCAATCAGTCCGTACACACAATAATAGACCATGCCAGTCGAAAGCCACAGACCAAGGCGCAAACCGCACATCTGCATAAAAATCGTTGTGCCTCTTCCGAACTCTACAAGGCGCTACTGAATATTGCTTGATGAAAAAATAAAACTCTAAAACAATCAAATCTGTATGTTCCATTGTTGAAATTCTATGCATAACTGTCCCACTAGTAAAATATCCAAAAAAGTAAATATTAAGTTTGTGGAAAGAGAAAGTTTCATTAACAAAGAAATGGGTTCGATATTAAGGGAAGCGTCTGGTGTAGTGGGCAAACAAAGTGACTTCTTTTTTATCCGTTTAATTGTTAGTATTGAACCTCTAGAATAGGGTTCGTCGCGGTGCGGATGTGGGCGGTAAATGGATAGACCGCACCGCAACCGCAAAAAAATAATAAAACCGCACCGCTTACCGTAACCGCATTGCATTTACCGCACCGCGCGGTAATGCGGTAAAAATCATGAATTTTAAAAATTGTGCTGAAAAATTATTCATTTGTTTTGTATAGCCATATATAGTCCAATGTTATTCTTATTTACATGAAAATTATCTTTGACGGACTCCTCAGAATGTAACATTTATGAAAATATTAAACTTTGCAAGTTTTATTAAGAGGGGTAAGAGTTTTGGCGTCAAAAAAAACACTTTTTCTCGATTGTTTTTTAAACTTTGCGTGAAGAGAACTGATCAAAACTTTTGTACATTATAGCGTATCATTTCAATAACATGCTGTAATATCGATTCTTCAATAACATGCTGTAATATTCTGTCCATGCAGAAATATCGACAAAAGACTCGGTGACGAAGCTTTTTGTAGAACGTCTCTGGAAAAAATGATTTGCGGTGTTACCTGCCATTCAAAAACTACTTAATCGATTTCTTTCAAGCTTTGTATACAGATTCTATGTAAAAATACCTAACGCCTACGTTAAAGTTTCGAGATAAATTTTCAATTAAGGTAAAAACTGTCCAAACTATGCAAAATTTGGCATCTGGGCTAACTTTGACACTTGTAACAATATAAAGGAACACCTTGAGGGAGACTTTGAGAAACACAAAAAAATCGCAGTGCCCTACACTAACTTCGAAAGCTTTACTTTCAAAAAGTTTCAAAATACTCCTAACTGAAAGATATTATTTGTTAATTTGGTAGAAAATATTCCCAGTTGGACTAACAACGGACTCACGCGAAAAAAAAGTCCTCCAAATTCGTTTGGTTTGATGATGATAATTACATTCTTTGGATTGTTTTTAAGTCGTAGTATCGTTAGTTCATCTCTAAGTTCTCCAAATTAATCAAAATTCACAGTTGAGAAAATGTCATCGAAAATGATTACGATTCCACGATTGCCAAGAGGAATCAGGAGAAATTATGCATGTTGTAATTGGATTTGACAGTGCGTTTTATGTATTTGAAAAGGTTCGTTTGTAAATTTTTTCTTTGAAGTATAAAATAAATAGTTTTCAAAATATGTCGTAAAAATAATGGTGCCAAATTATATTGGACACAGCTTATAGATTCTATTTCTTAGTAACAGTATGTTTTATCATATTTGAATGACCAAAATGAAAAAAAAATCAAGTAGAGATAGGTCGAATACAGATTATATTCGGATTTATTTTCAAATCATTGTCAAGTCTAAGGAAATTAGAGCAATTAAATGTTTATCGTGTTTCTCTATAGGGTAATAAATTAAACCTCGAACGTTCTGACAGAGAGATGTTCCTAATAATGACATTGCTAAGCATTCGTTCAGAAAATAAATCTAGTTGCGTCCTTCTCAAATGGTAAAAGTCATAGTTTTAATTCACTTTTCAAAGCAGACTGCAGACTTTGTCAATTATTTTTTGAAGTACGGTTGCGGTAATACCGCGCGATAAAAGCTCATTTCCCGCACCGCATCCGCGGGAAAAAGTGTCTCACCGCACCGCAGTTTTTGTGGTGCGGGTGCGGTAAATACCGCGCGGTTGCGGTAATTACCGCAACCGCGACGAACGCTACTCTAGAATAGTCTCCCGCTATCTCGGTGACCATGCTAACCTTCTTTTGTTTTAAATAGCCCTGCATTCCCGGTGCGTATTTGCTATAACACACGCAGATTTCTTTTTTTTTTGTTTGTGTTGTCAAAGTGACGGCTAAGACCGCGTGGTCCATCTTGCAACACGCAGATTTCAATCTATCGGCAACAATTCCATATTAAATTTGCAAAAGGGCGAATAAGATTTGTAAACAAACTTTTATTTTGATGGTTTCTCTTAATTTACTATAATTTCGAAGCAGAAAGCAATTAAAACTACTTCTACGAAGGGTAAAAATTTACATTTATGCATATTTTTCATGAAATTCCACTCTGCAGCAGACCAATGAGTGAAACAAGTTTGTTTATAAAAAACACTTTCGCCCTTTTGACGAATTAATATTGAATTTTCGAAAAACTGACAGCGGTAAAAATACAGTGTAAACAATACACACTAAACTAATTCTACCCAAATTTTCAAGTGAAAATACTCAATGGGTTATTTTCTACAGCGTTTCTTCCGTGGTGCAATTTTATATGGGATAGCGTTTTTTTTTCTCGAATCCGCGTTTTCAAATTAACGAACACGATACCCCAAAAACTAATCAACGAATTGACTTGTTTTTTTCATGAGAATGCACAATACATGTAGCCTGTGGATGAACAATAGAAAAGTGAATAATTTTTTTTTTCCCTATTATTTTAAAGAAAAGTGGATGAATTTTACAGTAAAATATGAGATTTTTCGGTTTTCATGAAACCATTTTCCGAAACTCGAACTTTTTTTTATTTTTTAGGTTCAGCGAGTAAGTACAAGTCTAAGCTTTACAAATCTTATTGGATTTCCTGTGCCAGATAATTTTATCAAGTGTTATTGTGTTCTCCGTGGCACTCTTCGACGTGGAAATGATTGCACGTCTACTCCTGGAACGCTCGTATGTGACTGCGTGACAAAAATAATTTTTTGTCATGCACAATGAATGTATAAATAGATCTTAACATTACACAAAAGATCCATTGTTGCCTTACAAAAAAAAAACTTTCGGTTACAGGTACAAAAAAAAACTTTCGGTTACACTTTACAGACGCCCCCTCAACCTTGTGAAGGCAAGCTAAAATCCTAACTCAAAGCTGAATACTCACCCTTGGAATTAGCTAGTGTAAGCATTGGGTGAAGTCAAAAGCTAAAATATGTAAATAAATAATTACCACTGTTCGAAAATGTCTTGTTTGATCACAGGCTAAAAATGGAGAACTTTGTCCTTAGAAAATGTTCATTCACTTTATTTTCTGGCAAGAAACAATTCAAAATTATGGCGCAATTTACAATTTTGACAGTTTTCGCTTAAGAGCAAAAGAATAGCCGAGCAAAATTTTTGCTTTAAAAACACATGTCTTAAACTTCTGTACTGCCCATGATTGTATATTTGTCCTGTATTCTATATGATTTCCTATTATTATGAAACTGATTTGCGATCATAAACAATATAACTGTGTCAAATCATAATTGACATTATTTTACCCAAACTATGAATTCACAGCTTGCTACAACGCTATGTAATATAACGGTATTGCCAAAACTGTTATTCTGCTATGTATACCACAAAAACGGCAACTCTGTTCTTGAATGAGATTTTTCACAAAAAAATCTCTTCAGATACATATTTCATTGAAGAAAAAATTGTGAGGTTCTGCTCGAAACGAACATTTGTTACTGCGATATAACTCCTTGAGTATGCATTGAGTTCTTTGCTACCGGTCTCACGAACACTAATGAAGTTTCCTGGTTGAAAACAATCCCATTTACTTTTGCCGTCTTTGTTTATTATTTTCCACCAGCTTGTAATGTAGTATTTGTGTCATGTGGCGTGTACGTACATGAGCCGTAGAAAAGGCCATTAGACCGGCAAAACAATTGACTTTTTTCGGAACACCGCTCAATCGAATGGTAATTGGCTCCAGACGCCCCATTCTTGTTCGGATGCTTCTGGTTTACTCATAAGAATTTTTAAGTTTGTGTGCAAAAATATATGAAATATCGGTAATGGAAACAATAAATTCAGTAAAAAATGTCAGTATCATCTTATTTGGTTCAAAATCCTCACGTACATAACTAAAGACAAAAGGATTAACATTGCAGAAGACTGCATATTCATCCGACTTTGTGGTAAAGAGATATTGTAATATAATGTTAAATGCTGCCTCTCTTTCTCGCGCATGCTTAGAATAGGACATTTTCAAAAATTCTTCTTATCTTCGAAGTTAAATAACTTTATCCGGTAACCTTCAATCATTATGCAAATTTCAACAAAGTTGTTTGTTATTAAAAAAGATACACCAAGTTTTGAGGTATGCAGAATAACTGTTAGAATTTTTATTGAATTTTGATTTCCTTTTTTCGATTTTTCGTGTATTGTACCCAAGGATGCAAAATGCCTACCTTTTCCACGGCTGTAATTTTTCTGCCTACATTCTCATTTCTCTCTCGATGCTGCTGTCATTCGCTAGTGCAGGACGCTCAGCGCTGTACGGCTGCCTGTGTGTAAAGCAGTAACATGACAGAAAACTACTGTCCCCAGTACAGCCACCAGACGCGAGCGGTACAGCTTCGCTTTCCTTATTTTACATTTTTTAATATTTTCAATCTTTTTAATATTTTTATTCAAAAATGACTACAATGAATGCGGCTCATTTACGCCACGGCCGGCATCAACGCTTTCGTGTGCGGGACTCTCCCTTTGACTATGCAGAGAAAAATGTACAAAGCGAGAGAACAAACTTTACTACGCCACACTCTCACCGAGCAGTCGGAGTACAGCAGCAAAACAAAAATGTATTCTACTGCTCTACGGGAAAATGTACTCGGTTTGACTACTGTTCTGGCAAGAGCTGTAGTGATGCGTCGCTGTAGCGGGCTGTACGGCTTGTGCAAATGTAAATATATCGAAAAAAATGTAGTTTATCGGTACCGTTGGCATCCCTGATTGTACCACAGAAACTTCAAAACTCTTGTGAGTGAACTAGAGCTATAAAAAAGAGCTCATAAGTGACATATGGTTTGTAGAGCTAATTAACACTTCATTTAGCAGTGTTTCATAAAAGTTCCAAAAAGTTGCCGGTCTAGTATGCGTGCATAGTTCTGGGTGTATTGGAAAGGGTTTACGTGAGAAAAATTACCTGACACAAATTAATGGTAAATGTGTTTTAACTTAATCAAAGATTAGTTCGCCAAAGTTTAGGAAATATTTGTAAAAACTGAAATGAATCCATCAAAATTGATTTCTTGATGCAAACATACGTGTCAGGAATATTATTTGCATCACCAGTATGCAAAGTTGATGTCGAAATACTTTGCCTTTTTGTGCATGTAAAAAGTTTATGCGAATCTATGAAGCATCTATGTGATATTTCCGTAATATCTTACTTTTTCAATGAATTTTAGCATCAGTTAATGGAATTTTCATGCTCAAGCTCTTGCTGCATGTATAACGCTTTGTAACTAAGAAATCGATAGCCGCTTGGGCCTGGAAAACGTGCGTGCCTTTTTGAGAGTTAATAATAATAGAACTGAGATCGATCCTGTAAAAATATGCATCACTGTCATCGCTTCCAAATACTTAAAATATGGCGAACGCGTCCCTTTCCGATTTTAGTAAAACCAAAAATCGTCCGCTTAACCAGAAAGTTCTCGGCGCCTAGTGTATGCCGAGAGCATTGTAAAAACTCTCTTTGAAATCTCAAAAGCCCCCCTTCGTTTTGTGACAAAGGCTCGGCAATTTTCCAACAGCCGTATAGTTAGCAAATCTGGAAACTGATATCTCAGTAAAGTGATACTGTTTACTGATTTTCGGTGAAATATTTTCCGTGTCTCAGCTACCAAATGTCACTTTCACTGAGATCTTAGCAAAAAAGATATTTGCTGAGATCTCAGCTGTTGAGATTTCGGCAAAAAATGCAAATAAGCTGAGATTCGGCAGAAAAAATTAAGGGTGTGTCAAAGTAAACTTGGCATCCAAAATTTCATATCATTTGGACAATTTGAGAATAACTTTTAAAGCAGCATTCGAAAAATTACAGCTTATATCTTCATTAAAAAGAAAAAAAATCGTTTTTCGCATAATACGAAAATTTGGAGTTTTGGGTAATTTTGTCACAAAAGTCCCCTATTCCTCATAACCTTTCTCCTTAATACTGCAAATCCTACATGTTTTGCCATTTTTCTAACGTGAAAAAATCTCAGGAATCTACCGGAAGCTTTGCGCGACCTTTATCAGAATACGAGAAGTTGGGGTTCTAGAGCATTTTGGCATTCATAACAAATTTTATCACTATGTCGCCATTCACCTCTGATACAGAACTCCTATCCCTTACCTCCCGGCGTGTCAACCGGGGTACGAACTGCCTTACGCCGTTGTTGCTTGAACCCGGGGCTGGAACCAATTGCTGTCAGTTCATTCTTATAGACAGCGGTTGGGGTTGGAGCCTGACTCAGTTTCGTTTTGAACGAAATCGGCATTAGTTGTTGTTTACGACCTTCGATTAATTTGTTCGCGGTTGTTCTTGTCCTTTTGTTAGAAGGCCTTTTCGCACAAGCTCGAATTAAATGAAAACTAAAAATTAATGCTAAAAAATCAACCTAAAAATCTGAAATCGATTGTTGAAGTATAAATAAGAAGTAACACTCCCGATGGTCGGCTGTCATGAGTTCAAGTCGCTCGATAAAAAAGTTAGGAAATTGATCGCGCTGGACTTTCGTGCATATTGTTAAGATCGTATTGTCTACCAAGACATCTCCTAATATTTTCCCTCTCCTACTAACACAGTTCCTTTCCCGTGATACTCGTGGAGATGCAGAGTTAGTCTCGGTCTCTATCAACAGCGAGTATCGAACTAATATTCCTTTCCTTCCCCAGTAGAACAGCATTGGACGTGGCCGGCGTCGTTATTTATCATTTTATGAAAGGGTTGAGTCAGTGAAGCATGCACAGTGAGAATGATTTGCTCATCCCAAGCAGCATTTTTTTGGTTCATTGTGCATTTTCACTTACCCGGTCAATCACGAAGTGCAACTATGGGCAGTCTACCCAAGCAACATATGTAACAAGTTTAGGTAAAAAAATCAAGCTATTTGGTTGAATATCAGTTGTAGGAAAGTGTCAATGTATTTTTTCAGACCATTAATTGTTATTAATGGACCACAAACAAGTTTTTTGCTGCTAATCGAACTGTAAAACGCGGTTGTGTTGACTAAAAGAATTATTTTCTATTTAACAACACCGACTATAAACGATGCTTAGTAGGTGGAGCCTTTTATGTTTGACAACTGTTAGTTGAAAGTAACTGAATGCTATAGTGGATAGCAGCTGTCAGTGTTTGTTTGCAATAAGTATCATATAAAGAACAAAACACTTGGAAACTTGTCAAATACTTGCCGACACTTTAACAAAACAAATTTGCAACAACGAGATGGCGTTATCGATTCATCTGTATTCGTTGTTTTTCTTCTGTCAACGAATCAGCCATAACGAGAAGGTGGCCATGATGCTTTTCAATAAATTTTTGCATCATATTCGAATTGCATATTGGTAGGCGCAATCGAAAACTGCGTCATTTGCCTGGAGCGCTATATCTTATCGTTATATTTTCATCCATTCCTAATTTTATTTGAGGGCGCATTGAAAATATAAACGTAAAATCGAAAAATTCACAGTAAATCTAGATGCGCCGGTGAAATTTAAGTATAGAAGAGCAAAATATTTGCTTTCAAATATTCCAAATTATCTTGCAAAAAAACAAATCGCATTATTTCAACACCGAAAATTATCCAAACATAATTGAACTCGATTTGAAACTAGGTGGCAAAATTGATTTGCAATATAGCGTACGTTTTCATGACATGTTACAAATAGACTCCGCCTTGGGGCTTTTTTGGTGATGAAACAGTTGAGATCATGTTCACCCCGGCTAGATTATTACACGTGATTTGGTTTCATTATTAGTTGTTAATATTCTTTTACTACAAAATATGTTGCTTGTGTACCTAAGCTAAGCTAAGCTAAGCACAAATTTTTTTATCATTTTCTCGTGCATTCAACTCTATTATTCTTCAATAATTTTTTTTAAATGTATCTTGTTGAATGTGGACAATTCTTAGGAATAAAATAGAAATAGATTCGTTACCGATTTTTTTACAGTTAGTCTAGAAACCGCATATTTTTCATCAAATGCCCTTTACGAGCATTTGATGTTTTGCACTGATAGGGCATTAAGTTTAATTTTTTTTTATAACTGGGCCACTTGAGATAGTTCTCAAGTTGCTTCTAATTCTAGAGAAAATTTTCAATAGGACGTAAGTAACAATGAGAGATTCTCTTTGGGGTCTTTCTCTTCTGTTCATTACTCGGCCATTTCAACATTTACTACTAAACTCTTTGCATAATATTCTAGTAAAAACCGTCGCCTTTCGATATGTACCGGAAAAATTAGTGCAAAGTGTTGTAATGACGTCGTAATAAACGAAAGAGAAAGTACACAAAGAGAGGCTCTCAGTGTTACTTACGTCCTATTGAAAATTTTCTCTAGAATTATGTTGGATGGAAAAATGAAATTCCCGATTTTATCAATTTCCACGTTTTATCAACCAAAATTTTTCTCTTGGTTGATAAAAAACGACTCATTGGGCTGTTCGCAAGGATGTGATGTAAGTTTGTTCCAAAATGATAAGCCGTCGGATAATTTGGATCTGTCAAAATACATCTATAACACGGTATCCCAATGCGATGATTCAGCCACCTGTTCTGTTCAGCATTGCGATCGATCTGTTTTAGTCGGTGATGTATTGTCTATCCCGAGATAAACTAGCATTTCGTCGATTTGTTACTATATGTGACACAAATGAGTGCGAACGAAACAAAAATAAACATCAAACCGTTTTTTCGCTTGCACTAATGCAAAGTGAACATGCGCGTAATTCGGCGGACGGCTTGGTGGCTCATGGCTGAAACGTCACGATGTGGATTTTAGAAAAGATTCGCAATGAAATAGAACAACACATATAGAATACATTAGCGTCGCGAACAATTCATAAATTACGTAACGCTTTTAGGGGGGAGGGGGTATGACAAGTTGTGACACGTTGTGACATAGGGGGGAAGGGGAGTAAGCTAGATCGTTACGTAACATGTTTCCACCGAAAAAAATTTTTTTCAAGGAATTTGTTACGCAATAAAGGAGGGGGATGGAGAAATTTCTGACAATTTGTTATATGGGGGAGGGGAGAATCAATTTTGGGCAATTTTCACGTTACGTAATTTATGAATGGTCTTCTAGTGTATTGCCAACAATGCACACTAGTTTAAAGTAACTGTTCTCTATCGTTCGCTTCGCGTTGGATCGCGCAAAAGACGACTAGTTTGGTTTTATTGTCTAACTGGCCCAAGTTGGTATCGCAGTTTCTAATGAGTGGCACACAAAACAATAAAATCAAATTTAATTCTCATTGTTGGGGGTATTGATCATCAAATATTTTATAAACGAGTGGTATCGAAAATCATGTTAAGGGGTTATATACAAAGTTGCAACTCAAGAAATTGAATAAAAAAATCTATTGAATATTCCGAAAGTACATGCTTTTGAAAATATCTGTGCGAAATTTCATTCAGATCGGAGCACCAAATTTCAAACTACAGCCGTTCGCACGGCGTTGGTTAACACAAAACTTTAAACGCAATTACAGTAAGATTCCGTTTTTGGCATTCTCCCATTTTGGCACACTCCGATTTTGGCAACAAATGGGTTCCGTTTTTGGCAACATTCTTGTTGTACATAATAAGTCTTTTAAAACTTTGCAATAAATATTTTTTTATATTAATTGACATCACATTTGACTTTATTTCCAAACATGGAAGTCATATTAACCCTCAAAGGGGCAAATCATTTTTTTTTTAATTTTGTTAAAATTGTCTCATAGTTTCAATTCATTACTGTGATAATTTTGAGATGTTTTGCGCAATGTTGTTTTGAAACAGTGTTATGCATTCAAGGGTTAACTATATTGTACACTATGCGTGTTGTATTTAATGATCACAATAAGTATAGAAATGTATAATTTATGCATAATATAACTGGTAACAGTGTAACTAGTGTCTCACGGAATAAATTTTTATAGTAAGACCCAGAGCACTTTAAGAGTCAAGTAAAAAGGAATACGCTACACTGCATAATATGACTAGTGCTGGAGAAAATTTTCAATAGAACCTTAGTACCATTGCGAGCCTCTTTCTCTTTGGATTATTACGACGTCAATACAAAACTTGGCACTAAATTTTCAGTACATATCGAAAGCTGACCATGGTGCATCCCCAAGAAGTATTTGGGAATACAAAACTGATGGCCCCAAATAGTTTGGTTTAGCTTTGGAACATTTGTTTGTTTTTTTGGCGATTTTTTCAAATGAATGGAATTAGGGTGGTCCTTGTGGTTGAGGTGTTCAAAGTATCGACTGTTTAGATGCGTGCATTTTACCTGCGAAATTCCCTACAATATAATAACATAAATTAATTGAAGCAAGTTTGCTGAATAAACAAGGCTATCTATAATGGTTAATCTGTTATGATTTTTTTTAAAGATTTAAGGTAGGGTGGCTCTTGATAAATAGGGTTGCTTATATTATCTTTTGATGTGTTAATTTCTCGCAAATGCATTGTTCTAGAGATTTTTGGAATTTTTTTTGGAAAACATTTTCACAGTACCACTCATGTTTCAATCCCTTTTGTTTGCATAGTTGCAAGTGATTTATAGTTTTTTTTAAACCTATCTTCAAACATTGAAATTTGATTTTCAATCTATCAATTCCAATTGAAAGATCGACGATTGCTTAGTTATAGAGAACAAAATTTATGTATTTGTTAAAAGAGCTATGTTTTTTTAACAAAATTGTTCATTAATATTCACGAAAGAAAAGATAACAATCCCAGGAGCGAATGTCATAACATTTATCACACTTTGAAGCTTTTTTATTATTGCATTTTTTGCGAAGATAAAATAATAAAACATTTATTTCTCGAAATATTTTTTATAAAAAAATTTTAAAATTCATTTTCTCAAGAATTTTTTAAAATGTCATGTAGCGCCATCTACATAAGTTATAAAGTATAAATGTCTTCAGTACATATGTTAAAAATATCAAACAAACAACTTTGCCGAAGAAAGTTTTTTGATAGAACATCTCTGTCAAAAGATAGAACTGATCAAGTTTCTACTTATCTAGATCAAGACCAAAGTTGTCAAAATAATTCCATCTAAGATACTTTTCTAAAGACACTAATTCTCCAGAATATATACTCAAGGTGCTAGAGGTTTTGTGCGTCGAAAGTAGCATTCTACCCCACCGTACGACGTCTGAATTTGATAAAAACTCGAATAAAATTGAATTTGCTTATTTTTTCTTTCATCTCATTCCATTTAACATATGATTAAAAATCTTTGAAACATTTTTGAAATCGTAAATTGAAAATCCAAAGCTTAAAATAAAGGTTCCATTTTTGCACGGTTCCGGTTTTGGCAACTGAAAAAATAAAATTGTTGCCAAAAACTGAATCCTACTGTATCTCGGAACTAAGTTTTTGGAAAGTACCGTTGCGGTGAACGTGATATCTCATAAACTATTCATCCGATCTTGATCAAACTTTTTTTGAATTGTTTGTATTCTCGTGTACTTGAATGGTTTTTTTTTCATCCAAAAATTTTCGATTCTTTGCAATGAATTTTTGTTTAAAATTTTGCATGCCAAAAAACTCAATTTTTTGGTCAACATGTTTTGTTGACAGGAAATTTTTTTGGGATTTTATTGAGAAACCGATCCGTTCAAGTACACCACAATACATTTTTCTTCAATAAACTTTTTACTTTTCTGTTGAGTGGTTCGGCTTGGAGAGCGTTCACCGCAAACCTCTGCCATAAAAACTCGCTTCGGAGGATAGACCACAACTCCACCAACCTTGAATACTTTTTTTAATTCAACTTGTTTTTTCAAACTTCGATAGTACTGCTAACGAACTGCCTTTCACTTTTTCAAATAAAATTTACATAAACCACTTTTAAACAATCACGAACTTAGCTCACTTTTTCGCCACAACTTTGTATATAAATAAACCCTTAAAACCAATGTCAATCACATTTTAGCCTCATTGAAAACACTGTGCGTCGTGTGACAAAATAATCATAAAATACATAATGACTATATGCTGTATAATTAACGAGTAATAAAATAAATTTCAAAATGTTATTCAGTCATAAAATCAACAAACTGTTATGTAAACAATTTTATTATTTTTTGGATCGTTGTATAGTAAATGAATTATATGACTTATCATAATCAAAAATGGCAAGAAAAAAAGTATAATTATTATTTGGTGCACGGTTTATGTATTATTTATGTCTATTCGGGTTCCAAGACATTGATTCTTAAACTTCTTTCTTTGTTGTTTTTTCTTGGAAATTGTCAAATGGCACTTGTGTCGTAAGAAAGGAAAACGGCTTCGACACATGTGTGAGTCTAGTTTTAATCGCATATTTATCAGAAGATTTATTTCACGGACGTGAGATGAAGTCATCACTATGAACTAGGGTTCGTCGCGGTTGCGGTAATTACCTCAACCGCGCGGTATTTACCGCACCCGCACCGCGAAATCTGCGGTGCGGTGAGACTCTTTTTCCCGCAGATGCGGTGCGGGAAAGAGCTTTTACCGCGCGGTTTTACCGCAACCGCACCGCAAAAAAAATAATTGATAAAGTGATAATTTTGATTATTCTAAATTGATAAACAGACTGACGCTATTATTTTTACTATGTCGTAGTAAACTAGTAAACTAGGACTAGTTATTTGATACTTCTAAGTAAAAATTCACAAACTAACCATTTCAAATACATAAAATGCAAGATCCAAATAGAGACAAAATTATTAGATCATTTAAAAACAATAAATTTGTACTCTTAAATCCAATTTAAAAGTGCATCACTTCTCCCGATTTCTGTTGGTAATCGTGGAATTGTGAATCGTTTTCGATATCAATCTTTCAATTGCGAATTTTGACTAATTTAAAGGAATTAGAGATGAACTAATTATGCTGGGACTTAAACACAACCCAAAGAATATAATTATCTTCGTCAAACCAAACGAATTTGCAATAATTGGCAGTAAAGGATACAAATGTATAAAAACGTCCAAAATAAGGAGGGGTCCAAATTTGGATGATTATTCTATCATTCGTTCATCAGTATCGTATTTCTATCTTCTTTGATTGCTGTGTAAATTCAATGTGAATTTTTCTACAGTCAATTTTAATGGACTCTTTCTCAAAAAGTATGCTACATAACTTCTTTTCGTGTACTTCCATTCAAATTTACTATAATTTTTACCAAATTAAGTCCTAATATTTTTCAGTTGAGACTAGTTTGTAACTTTTTTTGAAGCTTTTTTTGCAAAATACCACATAGTTTGACTCCCGTTCACTGCAATTGAAGTTTTTGCCTTTGGCTTATTGGCAAAATATTAGAGGAAAATACATTAAATGCTAGAACTTTCGAACTAGCCTTAGGAAAATTACACTTCATACATTTTCAATGGGAGCAATCTTAGTTGTTGAATGAGAATACATCTGTTTCTTGAAGAATGCGGAAGTTAGAGTTTTGAGATATATTGTCCGTAAAACCCCCTATTTTTAAAAATCATTTCTGCTGTATGCTACAAATCATACATTTTTTGCAGTTTTTCTAATGTTCAATAATTCTGTACCGGTTGAGACCGGACACCTGATTAGATGTAATGTATAGACACATTCCACGTACTTGTATCGCTTACCTCATGAAAATAAATCTGCTAATATAAGTAAAAGTTGTTCTGAAATATGTTGGTGTAGGTTTAAGGCTCCCAAAACATAGATATGTAGAAATTTTTTGAAAGAATTTTGTGACGGTCGTCAATGAAAACCAGTAATACATTTATGACTCGTTTTTAATAATTGAATTGATTTTTCCGTACCACACCGACAGGTTTGTAAGAAAATTTATTTGGAATAATCTTAAATTCCATTTTATTGTTCACATATTGTACAAAGGTTTCATCTTCGGATGCAGATTTATTGAGTGAATTGATCATCGGATACAAGGGGGGCAAAAATTGACCATTTTTGCGTTGTCCCCTAACGTAAATATCATGTTTTTTCAATTTTTCATGAAAACAAAGCACGCTATCTATGAAATCTTTTTAGAAGCTATTAGTACTCATCAATACCTTTCTAAAAATATGCTATTTGTATATAACAAGCTTTGGAATCGTTCTTTCAGAGGGGTGCACTGAAGTGTTGTCCCCTGACGCTTTCCGTTGCAATACGATAAATCCTTCTGCAGAGTTACTTTGAGAGCCTACAGAACAGTATATGGACATAAAAGATATAACCAACCTATTTCAGCAAAAGCCATGCAGTGTCATAGGTGTTCTCAGGGGCGGGGAGAGGGGTTCATTAAGGGGGAGGCCTTATAATATCGAAAAATTATCAAGTTTTTTATTACATATATCAGTAAATAAGCTATCTAAGGATAAACAATTTCAGAACAGAGTTCGAAGTGATTTCAAAGATATAGAATGGAACGCATTAGAATACCAAATAAGTATGAGAGCGCGCGGAAGAATTTGGTCATAGGGAATAACACTCACTCGTCGTCACATTCTTTCAAATTAGCGGGTTATTTATTGACCACTTGGAACTAACCCGGTTTGTCTTTTCGGGATAGATTTTCTTCAACATGAACCAAACATCGTAGTTTAATGCAGTTTTTTGATGTTTTTATACGTTAAATTCAAATTGTTATCCTGAGGGAGCGCATTTCTTAGAATTCGCTAATAAAAGATACAATTTTACGAAATTCTCCAGTTTTCCATTATTTAGATTATTCAATAACAAGCCATAAGACCGCAATTGTGTGAATGTTTTTAACGAATTTTTTTGCACTCTAATATATCAAAATTTTCAAAAAGCTGGATCTTACCCTTCTTTTCCAAAAATTGCGTAAAACGGCTACATTTTGATTAATTTCCGCAATCATCACTAATAAGTGTCGTTTTGCAGATCTATGAGTAGAAACAGTTGTGCAAACGCCAGAGGATGAACGATTTTTTTTTTTCAACCGTGTTCCTCGTATTTCGCGACAACATTATATACAATATGTAAAAAGAATATCTGCTCGACTGAGTATAATCGTTTGACAGTCTTTCCTTTGTTGAATTGCTTCTGAGTCACATTTGTGTATTTGTAACGTAACAAGAAACTAAATATTGAACAACCCTATGGCGTATTTTATCTGCCCTAATCACCAGTAAATTTTATTTTCAAGATTTTATAAGGTCAAAAAACAAAGTCAGTGCACCAAACTTACATGAAAAAAACTTAGTTGGTGAACGAAATAAAAAAATTGAGTCACCCTAAGAAACAGTCAATTTTATTTCATATATTTTCCTATGTCAATCAGGAGCGGAACCAGAAAAAAATTTCGGAGGGGGTCCAATATTTCGACTTTAAAATGTTCATTGTACAATATGTAATATGTAATACCCTCATTTAATTAAAATCAGTTTTGGTAATCGAATCTGGTTTGCAAAGATTTTGAACTTAGAATCAATTTAAAAAAGAAACTTTTTAAAAATTATCAAGATGTTAAAAATTTTCGGGGGGGGGGGAGGTCCGGACCCCCAAGACCCTGGATCCGCCACTGATGTCAATAATATATTAAACTTACCAAAACTACTTGAAACCACCTTTTTCGATCCATTAGAAAGTGGTGATTGTGGTCTACAATCTCTTCTATACCGCGCCACACTGTGGTATGCGGTGTGTCCTGTTCTCATTTCATATTAATTTGATTTCTTAATAAAACACATGAAGGTGAAACTAGAAATACATCTGGTTTGGCATTTCAAATCTTTATTTTGAGTTATTCACAGGTTCAGAGGTAATATACATCGCTTTGTTTGAGCTTCAACAAATTCCTCAGTCGCGTTAGGGGACAACACTTCATATGCAACCGTTTGTGTTCATTTTGGTGTTGTCCCCTAACGCAGTGTTCGCAGCGGTTGTGAAAAAAATTTCCTAAAAACTCGAAAATCTAAGTATACAGTATTGTTCTGTGACTATCGATGATCAAATTTCTAGAACAAATAGATGCTCTAAAGTTCGAGACAGAGCAGGTTTTTTGATAAATACAACTGTAGGTTGGAAAATCAATTTTTTGCGCTGTTGTCCCCTAACGCGACATTTTCACCTCTCAGAAAAAAAGAACAACCTAGAGAACAACGAACTCATAACATTATCGTTGTGTTAGTACTTTTAAAGTATTCAATTAAGTTTTTTGAGCGTACATCGTAGGATTTTTCAAACGACGAGCTGTTAACAGTTGCAAGATGCGTGCAAACGTTGTCCCCTAACGCTGGAATGTGTCTATACACGCTCATTCAGAACTACTCAAAATTTGAGTTCGGAGTACTCAATAGTCATAGCAATGTGTCAAAAAATGAGTTTTAATTTGAGTAGAACTAACTCATCTCATGAATAATCATTAAATTTTCAAAGTTCTGAGTGAAAAAACTACTTGTTCTCAAAAAAGTGCAGAGTCAGACGTCGACTTAAACTTAAACAAGAGCTGATCGTTCATAAAACTAGAAGGTAGGTTTCATTGAATTCTCTTGTTTCCAAATCTAACTTCCAGTTTTTTGCAGTTTCTGCAATTTCTTCAAGATGCCGATCGCCATGAAGTAGATGTAGAGAAAGACCCTCGGATTATATTTCCTGTCGTCGTAAACGCATGGACAACGGCCTGGAGGATCAGGTAAATGACATTTGAAATAACAATGAATATATTTGTAGTTTTATTAAAATGCGGAATGATTATTTTTCGTTTTTGCCTTTTGAGTAAAATGTACTCAAGTTTGAAATTTTTATCCCAAACTCAAAACTGAGTAAAAGAGAAAAACTCAATTTTTGACTACGTGCACTTTTAATGAAATTGGGTGGCTGGCAACTCAAATTTGAGTTTTTATGAGTGAGCGTGTAGAGCATTTTTTTCGTCAAATATGGCGCCGTTCTTATTGATGAAATACAATATGTTTTTATTTCACTGTATTGGAATATATGCGCTACTATATAGAAGTACTGGTATTTTTATTGGGGAAAATCCTTTAAGAATGAAAGGTGGTTTTACTACGTAAATGCGAAAATCATACATTTTATGTTCATATGTCAAAAGTATTGAAAATATGAAATTTTAAGGAAAAAAATATGCAACTTCATTTCTTATTACATTTTTATTCCCCTTTTTCAATTAACTGAAAGGTTGCTAAAATAAAAGTTTTCCTATTACTGCAGTAGAACGTTTTTGAATGTATAATGTTTGCCTTAAAATGAACGGAATTTTATTAATAGAAAATGAAAAAGTTGATTTTTTTTATAAACAATACATTCTGAGAAGTCGTGTTTCGTGTGAATAAAAATAACATTTTATTATATACTGTTACACAAATGAACAATTTTCCAACACTATTTTTTAAAAATGCGGTGCGGTGCGGTAAATAAAGTGCGGTTGCGGTAAGCGGTGCGGTTTTATTATTTTTTTGCGGTTGCGGTGCGGACAATCCATTTACCGCCCACATCCGCACCGCGACGAACCCTACTATGAACAGTCAACAAGAATAGCAAATAATATCTGGTTTATGGATTTTCCGATAATTGTTCGTATTTATTAGTTCCAGCTACTAGCATGACTGGTTTTGGTGCCGAAATGAGGGCAAACAAAAATGTAGCATTTTATGGCAAACATTAATGCTTTTAAATAATATGAAGATATTAAAAAGACTGGAATTCATAGGGCACCATTTTCACGCACCTATCTATACTGGCATAAAGCAAAGTTTGTTAGCCAGGAATAATCCACCAATAAATTCTTGTATAAAGTATTTGTTGAAACACCAATACACATATGTTTGAGTTAGCTATTTGATTCCTATTTTTCACTCAAAATCAATTCATCACATAAATCATAGTAAACATTTGCCATTTTTCCCCGGCGTTGCACTCACCCACACCCTTATCCAACTTTTCGACGAACCACTGATAGATATGATGGATATAGAGCCACAAACTAGCTCCCCGCAGCGACGAGAAAACGCTAATTGCCTACCTTGACGATTGTGGCCCCACACAGGCGATGAAACTGTCGCTTCGTCGGCGGTGTACGGCACCATGATCCGATGATGCCGTTTGCTGCGGAGGAGTTGGTCTTCGACTCGAGGACCGGTTCTCCCGGTACAGCCGATCCCCGATGGCCATATCTTGCTTCCCGGCAGTGGAGGTACCCATCAATCAACGCCTTCTCCTCCACCAACGCAATTGAAATCGCACGCGCGACGATGCGGTTGTTGTAACAGAAAACGATTTACGTGCTAATATGAACGCATGTTTAATTCTCATACTGTACGTATCTTGACACTTTTTATTAGACTTCACTTCAGCTTCTGATTTTCCTTTGATAACACTTGTTATAAACTATAAACAACAATTCATCTACACTGCATTGCAACACCGAACGCCCGCCCTTCTTTCCATTCCACAGCAGCAATGGTGAAACATTAGCATATCACGAGCTGATATCAACAAACCACCGAGAAAGGCATTCGCTCCTTGTCAACTGTTTTGCTACTTCAGGTCACCATTCGAAAGTTGTCTTCGTAACGATTAACATTTCCAACTTTTCTTACGCGGCACTGCACAACAATTGACAAACTACCAATCATTTGTAAAAACTCACTAACGACAGCTCATTTGTTGCACCTCTGCCAGTAGGTATCAAACACCTTAGTTGAGCTGTTAACATCCCATGGCGCGTATCAGCTGATAAGAGCTCTCGTCTCCGTCCCACCGGTGTGAGCGTAACAATGATCGTACCCCGCGGTGTCGTTCCTATATCGATGATCGCGTTTCAGCGGCGCATTAGCGACTGACTCTAAAGCTCTTGCGTTGGTTGAGTTGGAACCGAAGTTTTTTCCCCCGTTCCGTCACTATAACTGCCGCTGCTGTTGTGTGTTGTATTTTCTGTTTTGCCCCACGACAGTGCTGTCCGCCGCTTTTCGTGTGGGCTTGGTCGATTTGGATGTTGGTTTTGCGCCATGCGTTGTCTCACATGCGGTGACTCTCTGCGATCCTCTCCGTCTGTCTCCGATGTTGACTGTTGACTTCATTTGACTCCGGAGCGTTGCCTATGGAGCGCAGTGGGATCCAAAAGAGCACGTTTTCTGCTTCAACACGTAGCGCGGCGGCGGGTCGGATCAGGTTGTGCGGCGGCCGCTCCTCAAGCAGTTCAACAACAATCGCATGGATGTAAATATACACAAACTCGCCCTGGGGGAAAAGAATTTCATTGCTAGTAGGTGTACGACCACGCACGTTTTGTTGTTGCAGATGGTTTATCGTTTGAGTGACACTATTTGCATATTTTTGAAGCGCAATTCGTTTCCTCTTGTGCCAATCCTGGTGCAATTGCGTTACGTTACGGGATATTATTGATATTCCGGTTTACAATTAGCTAGGTCAATTGCAATGGCAAACCAGTGCGATAAGTTTATGATTTCGGCACATATTCTCTCGATAAGCTGTGTTTTTGTAAAATAGCATTTCCACGACCGTAAATCAGTACAGCACGTCAACGAAACGTCTCCGTTCCATTAGGACAAATTGGATATACATACTTTCCAAGCGCGCATTCACACGTTACGTCAGAACATTCCGCGCCGATGATGTTGTCACGGTATGATTGGTAGAACAAATTTCTTCGGAAAACTCGTTATTAAAGTATGAACTTACGTATGCGACCAAAGGTGACATAATCAATCTAGGGGTTCAGAGCAACTTTTCCAGTTTATGATATGAATACTGTATACATTCGAACATTGGTCCTTTGGTCTATAGTAAGTAAAGTTATACAGACTCCTATCGGATGACTTTCGCCGGGTCTGCTTCGCCAAATTATGTCCTATTTGATAAGGTACGTCTGTCTGTTCGCGTTTTATGTACCACGGGTCATGAATAGCGCTAAATGCTAACAATTGGGCCACACAACCATGCATTGTAGCAAAAAGGACAAGTACGGCAAGCGCGAAGGGCATAATAGAAATGATCCCTACACTGAGAATGCAGAAAGTGTTGCAACCAGGCACGTAGCCAGTATTTTATGTTGGGAGGGGTTTTAAAATGGAATGCATAAATGAATGAAGTCTAAAGACTTGAGATAGTCACTAAAATTTCAATAAAGTTTAAAATGTTTGTTATAGAAAACAAAACCAAAAATCTTAAAAATATATTTCCAGATAGATTAAAAGCTGTAGTATAGCGTAGAAATATATATTAGAAAGTTTGAATGTGATTTTTGTTATTTTTTTACCTATAACGTTAGTTGAAACAATAGATATTCAATAATTCAAAGAATCGAAGAATGGTCGAAAATCATCCAAAAATTAATGATATGGCACGCAATTTGTGGATGTGACGAAACAGTTCAACTCCATTTTGGCCTGATCTTGTGTCACGCTAATTTGGCACTAGTTGAATTTATTGAATTTCACAGTGTGTAAATATCGACAATATCAAATTTGTGAAAAAAAATTAAGGAAGCTTACAAACAACTACTAATTTAACTAATTATTCAAGCTTCCATTTCTTTATGCGATTGGAAAAAACCAAAATCGTGGTATAGGAATATCATTTCACGGGCCCTTTTTCATTAAATTGATACTCTTTATGTCACTGTACTTACGAGTTGAAAAGATTGCTGACATATTTTTCTCATTCAGAAGATTTTTTCAATCGCTGAAACACAGACAAACGGCTGACCTATAATTGAATTCGCGGAGTATGCCGGAACAATAATAATTTTTCTATATAGCAAATGTAAGAACTTTTGGCTTTGAACAATTTTCCAAAAAAGTTTATACTTGATTTTTATTTGTTAGTTATTGTAAAATAAGTCAAGATCAAGATAGGTACTTCTCTAGCAGAGGGATTCCATGAGAAACCTGCCGACCGCAAAATATGACCATTGTCGATTCAATTGAAACTTTGCAGTTGTGATCGGTTTCTGAATCTCCATGATTTTCTCTGGCAATTGCAATATTTTGATGCAAGAGCAATTTTTTAAAAGGGTGTAGACGTTTCATTTGTCACAAAAACAAAAATTTATGTAAACATTTAAACTGCAAAAAACCTTTTTTAAATTTTTATGTTTTGTCAACAAAAACCTAAAAATTAAGCAAAAAAGAAAAAGTTGGAATGTGGTTGCATGATGGAGAACTTATCGGTAATTTTTTTTCTTGCAATAACTTTATACATGTTTTTAAATTTCATACTAATTGACATACAAAACTGTAATTTTGAATTTAATTAAAATCTTCCAAAATGCGATAATTTTCGAGATATTGGGAACTTTACTTTAGCAAAAACAATTAATTCGTGTAATTATGCCCTTTTTAAAAGTGATTCGCGTTATCTTATCATAAAATGTCAAGATTTTAATGATTATCATTTTAAAGACGTCAAAGAAACTTTTTTAGTGTATTTGGATCATGGAGTAGCTTTCAATAAAAAGTTTTCCTAACAACAACTTTTGACATACTTTTATAAACCATACTACAGTGAGGACCCGTTTTCATCAGCCCCTTGGTGAATTTTAGGCTGATAAAGCCGGAACATTGATAAAATCGGGACATATATTTTTCTTTCTTTTTAAGAAACCGAAGCTCTTAAAATATTCTTCTTTAGTCCCTAGATATAGCCTCATAACCTCTCCTAATTATTTAGCTTAAACATCCCTTAAGGGGGTCACAGTGCAAAATTTAAAAAAATGCATATTTCGGATCTCTAAGATAAGAAAAATATGCTCAAGAAAGGATTTACTCGAATTCAATTTGGTTCGTCTGCTAGAGCCCATCAAACTACCAACTATAAATTTTCATATGAAGCTGATGAAATCGAGTCAAAAAGCTGATAACATCCGGAGTAGATAAAATCGGGGGCTGATAAAATCGAGTTCTGATAAAATCGGGTCTTCACTGCCAAAAATACTATTTTATTTTTGAATATGATTCTAAAAGCCATTTTAAATCAAAATGCTCATAACAAAAATTTTCTGATATGTGGTAGTTCTCGAGATAATTTAAATTTTGTTTAAACAACACAATTATTTAGTTTCATTACTATCTTTTCATAAGTTATTCGCGTTTCTTCTTCAACAACAATTGGTTTTTCAAAGGACCCATACCATTTTCTGTAACTTTCCCATTGACATCAAGACGATTTTGTAAACCATTTGAAAGTTGTACAAAAACAATCAAAATATTATTCAACCATAAGAAGGTCTGATTATTAAACTTGATAGTTGAATCATATTTTGATTGTTTTCATGTAACTTTCAAGTGGTTTACAATATCGCCTTGATGTCAATGAGAAAATTATAGGAAATGTTAATGGAATTAAAAAAAACTATTGTGGTTAATAAAGAAAGGCAAATAACTTGTGAAAAGGTCGTAATAAAACAAAATAATTGTGTTGTTGAAACAAAATTTAAATTATCTCGAGAACTACTACATTTCAGAAAATTTTTGTTGAGCATTTTGATTCGAAATGGCCTTCAAAAACATATTGAAAAAATTTATTTTTGGCTGCAAATAGTATGAATTATAAAAATATGTCAATAGATGTTGTTGGGAAACTTGTTTACTGAAAGCTTCTCTATGATCCAAATACATTGAAAAAAATTCTGACTGTCTTTAAAAAGATAAACATTAGATTCTTGACATTTTATGATAGGGTAATGCGAATAACTTTTAAAATAGGCATACTTACACGAATTAATTATTTCTGTTGAAGGATAATTCCAAATATCTCGAAAACTATCGAATTTTGGAAGATTTTTGTTAAATGCATTTTATTTTTAAATGACACTTAGAATTACATTCTGTCAAAATTTTGTATGTCAATTAGTATGAAATTTAAAAACATGCAGGTATTAAATTATTTTTTTTAATTCGTTTATTTGGCACGGCTCAAGGCGTTAGCTTCACGGAGCCGTGGATCTTTTATATATTTACATGATGCAAACAATAAAATAATAAACAATTAATGCTAAGATCGATCCCGTACGCGCGACTTGCCATTGCGCGCAGAGATCTGTTTTCGTGTCGGGGAAATCCTTGCATTCACATCAACTATATCATGGGGGTCATTTGTATCTTTGTCGTCTTCGCACATGTCCGGGTCATCATCGGGGTTACTGCCTTGATGTTCGCGATCAGGTGTTGTTCCTAACTTCTTCCCCTTTCGGGTCACGACCGTGAACCCTCCGTCATTGCTAGTAGCTCCCTCGTTGCTAGAATTAGCTGTTGAGTTTGTAGTACTTGACGCGGCTTTCGCAGTTGTCATTATTGCTTGAACAGCAGCCACAAATTTAGCAACCGTTTGTGGCTCAGGGAATGATATTGGAGACTGAGTGTTGGTATTTCTTTCTGTAGATGAGCTTTTCTTAGCGGTTTCTGGGCAGGGTTGTCCGTAATGTGCCGTTTGTTCACAGAACTGGCACGTGTTAGTTTGTCCTTGATAAGTACATAGAGTTCGCTGTATAATGGTGTCACCCCCTTCTGTTGTGTACTGCAGGGTAAGGTAGGAGGGAATGGGTTGGTCTAGCCGCATTCTCACCACAAAAACGCCATTTGAAATACCTGGAAAGTAGTTCCTCCACGTATCCTCCGTAATGGATTCCACTTCTCCGAAATACGACATGAATCTTTTAATGGCCACTTTGCAAGTACGTGGTGCCAAATCATGTAATTTAACTTCCACGTTTCCGTTATCCATATACACAGGGATCTTGATTTTTGCGGTGTCACAATCCAGAACGTGTTTCAAGTTGTTTTGCGAAATGAATCTTTTTGCCTGGGCGAATTTGTTGAACGTTATCAGCACCGCGTGTCTGACGTGCTCCAACTGAATGAAACTGACGTCTGAAAATCGAAGCTGCATTTTCTCCTTCAGCAAATGTTCCACATCACCAATACTCGGTCTTATGCGGAAAGACCGGAAGTCAATGGCCACCGTGTTGGCCCGAAGAATCACATTTTGTTGTCGAGACTCAGTCATCTTGATAGAATAATAGTAACGGTTTCCTTTGTTCTTCAGACAAAGCACACAAGAAAAAGCTGGTTTGGGTAGCAGCAGAGAGCACACTGGTATTGTGACTGATGCCTTTGGTGGTTGAGAATAGACTTGATATTAAATTATTGTTAGAAAAACTTTTTACCGATTAGTTCTCTATCATCTCATCACATACAAAATGTTCCTTTTCTCTTTTGGGTTTTGTTGACAAAATAGAAAAAAAATTAAAAAATGGGTTTTTTGAAATTTAATTTTTTAATATAAATTTTTGATATTATGAAACATGACACAACATTTTTTTCAGTGTATATTTTTTTCGTGGAGAAGTATTCATTCCCTGTAACTCGTTCTCAGATATTTTTGCTGTATAAAATAGAGTAATCGAACAAAAAATTGAAATTATTACACGTAGAAACGTTTACGATCTTTGAAAAATTGCTCTTGAGCTAAAATAATCTTATTGACTGTGGAAAATGTTTAGTCTAGCATGCCGGTGAAACCTATAAAGTTTCATTGGAATCTAAGATCGTCGGTCACGATTTTAGAGATTTTTGGGCGGATCTTTGTGGAATTCCTCAGCAGTGCTAATAGTTGCTCAATTATTACATACCGATCCTTAATACACCTTTTCTGCAAAGTTTTCAATAGTTCAATTGGGCAAAAATGGTAGCCGAAAGCAGCCTAAATTGATGAGATTTGTCAGTTTTCAAAAATATTTGAAGACAACGAAGATAAATCAAAATATAATTTTTCACCGGGGTGGGCGTAGCTTAGTTGGTAAATCGATTGCCTTGTACGCAGCGCACCTGGATTCGAGTCCCGACCCTGCACATAGGGTTATAAATTTTTCATAAGAGATTTTCTAAACGCTAAAAACTAATTTCAAGTTAGATATTGTGCCCTCCTGCACGAAAAAAAAATATATTTTTTGCATAGTGCCAGGCGTTTTGGTTCGCAAGCCAAAAAATTATTTCGGATGCCGCATTCTCATCAGCAAATCAGAGCTTCTGTGCTTGTCTTCCAAGCCATCACTTGAAACATGCCAGTTGCTTAGTTAATGCAAGACGTATGACTTTTTGGATTTAGGATTGAGCGTCTAACTAGTGCCAGCTTTGGCGCTAGTTTAGATTTATCGTTTAACTAGCCCAAAGACTGGTGCTAGTGACTGATGAGGAGAATCCTAAACGCTAAAAACTAATAGCTAATGTTGCTAACTAGTAGACTTCGTTTGGTAGCTGAATTAAGTTTTCTCTTCGGATTCAACCAAACAAAATTTTGTAAATCAGATGAACGTTTGCTTCTTAGAATCATTGGCAGTTGCAGGATTGTAAACTGAGAGAACTTCTCTTCATGCTCCATGACATACAAAATTCAAAACAAAACTATCAATACTAGATTTGTCATGAAATGGGATTATTTTTTACGCAATTTGCTGCTATAATAAAGATAAAAGTTGTCAAACATTTTGTAAGGACATTTGTTTATTTCATCTCCCGGCCGCGTTGCGTAGGATGAGGGGGAGGTAAATCCTACGTTATTTACAAGGGGAAGGTTCGACTTTTGTGACCAAATGTTACGAGGGGGAGTGAGGGGTTAAAAATCGCCAAAAGAAAGCTACGTGATTTCTGTACGGACCCCAATATGAAATCAACCATAATTTTGCGATTTTTCCATGAAAATTATGAAAATTACTCAACATTCTTCTAAACAAGCGTATTTATTTTAATAAAATTTTAGAGAGAGCAGAAACTTGCTCGCATGAACTCTTAAGGGGTTAGCGAGGCATTGTCTCGCACTATAAGATACTATAATTATATCTTCCGTTATTTTTTTTCAATTTCCAGCTAAAAGTTCACACATATACTTTTGAATGTATACGAAATCGAGCAAAAAAATCTTGTTTTTGTAAATTTTATATAAGACTTCCCCTTAACCGTTATGTGTCCAATAAAAAACACCTTTAACAGGCCAACGAGGGTACCCGGGTACCCACAAATTTAAATGCTCATAACTATGGCTTTCTTTAACCGATTTGGACACTTTTAGATGTTTTGGATTCAGGAACTCGTCTACTTTTTGAATCTGTAATATTGAACCGGGTCAATGAATCTGGTTTTTGGTATTCCGGATTTTCCGGAGTAATGTTCCAGTAGTAGAGTATGATTTGTAAATTTTAATAATGTCCTAGAAATGCGAGTATCAAAACTCTTCAAATTGTCTCGGAAGTCTATTATTTATTGTTACGGGACCCTGCGGCAATCAAAAAAATGGAATTGGAATGAAATGGCCACTCACGGCCTCACGGGAACCTGCACCGGAATGGTTCCAGAATTACGAGATACAGCCTACTGATGCAATTCCAGGAATTTTTATACCCATATTGCTAGTATTTCATTGAAATCCACAAATAGTATCCCAGCACTGGAACCTGCTTCCGGATATCCGTATTACCGGGAACCGGATGAAGCAACCCGATTCATTTTTACTAAGTCTAAAAGTTCATGAGTTTCTGCATCCAAAACACCCAAAAGTATCACAATCGGTTGGTTAGTTATTGGCATTTTAGTTTTTTGGGTACCCCGGTACCCACGTTGGCCTGTTACGTACTGTTAGCCCCCCCCCCTTACTATATCAACAATAATATTAACCCAAAAGCTTGACTTAGTGAAGTTCTAAGATGTCACAAAGTTTCAATTTTCAGCTATGGATAAAACATGGGAATTTCTTTAACCTTAGAACGTTTCACTGGGGTAAAATATACCCCACGCCATCTATGGAGCCGTGTGAAGACGAGAATTCGGCATTTACTGACCTGGGACCCTAACCATAATTCAATTTAGAGTTCCTAGTAAGAGTATGAAAAAGTGGTATAGCCAGTTCACTTATAACCTTCATGGAAGCAGGTGTCAAAGTTGGCGTGGGGTACATTTGCACCCCAGTGTACGGTTGCTGTTAGTGTTTCGTCAGGTAACGTGCTGTTAGTGGAAATGTGATTCGTCACAATACCAGTTTCAATACTGGTTGTTTTACTATGTAAGTAACAATTAGTATTATATATTCGTTTTTAATCATTTATTCAATTAATTTAATTTAATTTTGAAGTAGAAAAAAATCGTTCTCATTTTTGCTGATTTTTATTGTTTATTTTCAATAGTTTTTCAAAATAATGACTCGCAAGTATAATTTGCGCAGAGTATCTGCTGTAACGGTAACGTTGCGTGTTACAATTGTATTACTGATCAGAAATATTTTTTTCATTTCAATTTAATTTTTTTTGTTCAAACCAATTTTTGTATCATTGATTTAATAAATTCCGTATTTTTTTCTTACACAGCTTTTTTCGCAATTGAAAAACGAAGAAAATGATGTATTATACATTTCTTTTGTTTGCATTTTTGTTTCTAATTTTTAATCATATTTTGCCATTTTTACTAAATTTTGTTAGGGTGCCTACCGACTACCGACCACATTTTTCTAAATGGCAAAATATTATCATTTCACCAAATTGTCAGTAACATTTTTCATATTGACCGAATAAATTAAATTCCTTCACCAGTTATTAGCTAAGGGGCCGTTCATAAACCACGTAGACTCATAGGGGGACGGGAGGTCTAGCAAAAGTCTACGTTTGTCTACGAGGGGGGAGGGGGGGTCTTTGAAAAGGTCTATGTAGACTTTTGTTTTTTGTTATTCTCGTATTACTAATTATAAATGGGATTTAAAGAGAGTTGTATTCAAAATATCGGTCTATTCTGCAAGGTGTATTTATGCAGACACTTCAAAGCTAGTACACTATTGAGGTAACTACTCGTTAAGCGACCACTCAACCCAGAACCCACGATTTTTTTGGACAGCCTCACACGTTGTTGTTTCTTGCGTATATTTTGATACAGTTATGATCTAGGAATAACACAAAATGACAGTTCTAAAGGCGATCGCTCAAAATTCCTCTCCACGGAAGATATTGACTGTAAAATCATCTGAGACACCACTAATTAGCAGACATGCATGGACCATTAAATGCATGAACCATAAACAGTGAAAAAATTGTCAAAGTTAAGCATTGTTATAATAAAACACCCGATTTTTAATAATAATTGCGTTGCGTTGCGTTGCGAAGCACGGTGCTATTCGTAGATTGCATACTAACGATTATCATGTTGCCTATCGGTAATTTAACTCATGTTGCTTGTGAGATAAATGAACGGGAATGAGCTTTATCTCTTTTGAATCAGTAAACCAATAGCATGAGAATCGTTATTGCCGGCCACGACCATCTTCACCGATACTTAGGATAGAGTAGGAAACGTTGATGTAATATCTACTTAAGAAAGGCCACCGACTCAGCGACGCTTCCATAGGTATTACGGAGTTGGATTGAGGGACAGGTATAGGTCTAGGATTCGCCACAAGCAGGCAATGCGACCACGAAATGAATGTTTTTATGCGGTGAGATAATTAGACTCAGAGTATACGATTACTCAGAGCAAAAAGATATTTAGTTATGTTTTTCTTGTGTTTAAACTCTGGATAGCCGGCCATCGAGAGTGATTTACCTTTTCCCTAAACTACAGTAATTTGAACTCCAAACATCCGGCCGTGGGAGTACTGCTAAAACTGCGAGCTAATCTGATATCTTTAATAGACAATCGGTACGATCGCGCGTAATGTGGACAAAAACTGTGTATAGTGCAAAATGATGCCGATATAATATCAAGAATACCACGCGTAGTTTCCTAGTTGGTCGACAAACAAAGAAATTTGTTCTCAGAGTCCTAAAAACTGTCAGCCCGACCGGCATCAACCGGCGGACACGTGTTCCCCACAATGCCATCAAATCAAAAAGCATTTAAAATTACATGCAACAAAATATGTGCAATTCAGAATGTCACGAAATGAAGACCGCTCTATTATTTGCATCAAAATAAGGTCGGTAAAATTTAGTTGCATAACCGAAGTGGTTCATTTTCAAAGACAGCACTGCTGAAGAATCACCTTACAAAAACAAATGATAAGGGACACAGACGATTACAGCGGACAACCGCCTATTATATTGATCTGGTGGGAATGTAGCAAAAGCAGTGCGCATTAAAGCGAGGGCTGAAACCTCAGGTTGAAATAAGATGGAATCCTAAACTAATAGAAAATCACGATCATTCGCGTATTTGTTGAAGCATAAAATGAACTTTCACTCATCTTCGTATAACCTAGATTCTACCTGGGGCCCCATTCCCACAGCCACGCCTCCTAGCGACTAGAAGGAAATTTCCTTCCAGTCACCAAGCGACGCGACTGTGAGAACAGGGCCCCTGATGTCATCATTTAATCAAGGCCGAATAATCATCGTCCAATTACTGTCAAGTATACTATCATTATATTTCATAAAGTCATCACTACCAGCCTGTGAAACATTAAGTAAAGCAAGGTTTCACCTCCAAGCCTCAGCTCAATCGGAATGACACCCACAACGCTGCCCGTCCACTGCCTCCCGGTCAAACCACTCGGAATTTGATTCGGAATCCTGAATGGAGCCAGTATGGACTCCAAATCAAATGCAACAACCGATTCTGAGTCGGAATCGGTTGTTGCATCCGACCCGGAACCCATGACTCCATTCAGAAATCCGAACCGGTTCCGGAATGAGTTCAACCGGGCTACTGGGTGATCAAATGTCTGCAATATTGAACAGCTGACCAGCAACATCAAAGAGCGCAGAAACTGTCAAATATGGGTTCGGAACAATAACACTAACACCACTTTGCTTCGTTCAAAGGTCAGTCACAACACTTTACTTTTCCGGCCTCCCAAGCTGCAACCTTACGTCTAACGAGAAATATTCAAAATCCTGATCGAAAACTCCAAAAAAATTGTAATGATTAGCAGTTCTTAAAACCTGAATACATTACATCACACAGTCGAGCATGTACAGAAACTTCTAAACATCACAGTGATTTATTGACACCACAAAACCAAATGAAAAAGAAAAATATGTTTTTAATCTTGTCTACCGACATGCTATCCACACGCTCAACAAACTGTGATCACCCGCATAAATGTGTACCATATGCCAACCATTGCATCAATCGTCTCAAAACCATTTTCAATATGGTTCGTTCAACAATATATTAACCATTGCCTAGTATAATATCGAACATAACCAGTGTCGTTTTTCCATACTCGACCGTACAAACAACGGGTTGTTAAGAACAGTTACCATACCAAAATGTGCTGTTTTCCATATACATTTTGACAACATACGATTCAAGAACCATACAGCTTATGGTGGCATGCATATTTTAGGTTTAGCGATGGATAAAATATTAGCTGGAGAAAAAATCTCTTCCCCTTCACGTTTCAATTCTATCGATTGATGAAATATTATTTTGCTCTCGCCATCTTCTGAAGAATGCTTCGTTGACACTAAGTGGACTGACACTTTATCCAATTGAGCTATCTCCGTAATATTGTTAGACGAGGATTTTTGACCGTCTTAAACTACAAATTTTTGGAGCAGGGTAAACAGATATACGAATAACAAAGCCCACCAGAGCAATATTAACCTCTGGCGCCAAAGGACAATGTAGTATACAAATCTCCAATATAGGATACACGGAAGGTATTGGAAATGGTAACTAAAATGGGTATGGTAGTATAACAGTTCAATTATAATGGTGAAATATATCAGTAGTATTCCCAATATGGTGAGCATTATACGAATAGTTTGGAAATGGTTCCGAAGATTTCTGGAATGGTATTTATTTATACGGGCAGCTCTTAAGTAACGCAAACGCAAAGGTAGTATTCAAAAATTCAGTCACAATCAGAAAGTCAAAGTCAACATCTCTGAGTAGGCGCACCATTAGTTGATTAGGACAAAGGCGTCAGTATTACGGTACGCAGAGAGAAGAAAGTCCACTCATCAAGCAAAACCAGAATCCAATCTTGCTGCAGAGGTATCAGAGATGGACTCCAATTGTGCCCGACAGGCAGACTCCACTCTCTGCGCAACTGTTCTCTATAAACTGAGTTGAATTTGGTGAGCGTGTGGAGGCTATCCAAAAATCAAAACAAACATGCGACGAGTAGATCAACTAAACCACGGAATGAATATGCAACGTTGAAGGAATTCCAATTGGATTATGTGATTAAAAAATACTCCCTTGCTTATTACTGCAGAAAATGGCGCATCGCTCTTTTCTGCCAATCAAAATTTTCCAATCACTTCTTGTGCACCGAAACTATTCATCCATTCTCAAATTTCACAACACACTTGAAGAACTCTTTCAAAACTGGTCACTACTAAGTTTCTATTCAATTTTGACTGTTTTATGCATCTCAAATTTATTTATGGAACGGAGCGATAAAAAAAACACTTCATCACCATTGCAGTGATGCCAAAAAAAAAAAAAAAAAAAAACCGTCCGGAGGGACCGTTTGGTGTAGCAGGTAAACAAATCGACTTCTTTTTTAAATTGTTAGTTATCCGCATGAAAATCTAACAAAGTAATGAGAAAAACAAAATACGCAAGATATGGTAGGTAAGCCTAGATATGCATTTTCTCTTGAATCGATGTGAATACTTTTCTTTTGAAAGGACAACATCAACAATTGGTGATGGGACTATTTCTATGGATGTTGAAACAACGAGAACTGAATCGTAATCTCTTCGAATACACTGATTTTAATAGTCAAGATATTTTTTCAAAACCTTAATGTGGCAGATTCCTTTAAGTTTAGTTTTGGGTGGTTCAACTATTTTAAGAAACGGTATGTGCTACGTAAGGTGAAGCTGTGTGGGGAAATATTATCCACTGATGCCATACCGTTTTACCCAATGCGTTGAACAAAGATGGCAGACGCTGCCAACGGCTTCAAATGGGTAGTGTGATTATAGAAGCATGGCAAAAATAGGCCCATTACCCTACAATGATTTATTCTTTTGACTAACTTGACCTTTTCATTACTTTTTGTTTATTGAAATACATGGGTTAATGCTTGAATGTAATTTTTTTTGGTTTGTTTTGAATATATCACGCTTCAAATATATCACGCTAAAATACAGACCGACCGTGATATAATCGAAACATTACTGTATTAACGAGTCAAGAAGACTGTCGTATAAAATATGGGATATAATAAATTTTGCAAGGTTGTTTGCAAGTGTAACACATGAAAAAGATGCAGTCGAAAGAGGAAGGTTGCGAATAAAAGTAATCTAAATTGAATACATGGAAAAAGGGCAATCAGAATTAAGGTTGCAAAACACTGATAATAAAATCGAATACAAGAGATGGTCAGAGTTCGAGAAACCTGAAGCAAACTAAGAAAAAAATACAGAAGGGCCAGAGTCAAAGGACCTGAGCCAAACACAATGTTATAAAAGGAAAATAAGAGCCAGAGTCAAAAGGACCTGAGCTGAGCACAATTTTATTAAAATGTTTTAATGCACCTAGAGGTGCAATTGTGCCTTTCTCATTTCTATAAACTATGATTTAATAGCTGGTTCGTACAATATAACATTATGGAAATGTCTTTCATTCTTATTACACTTGGTAAGTATATATAAGAGCACCTTTTTGCATTCATCGCGGTATCGGTTTGAATCGGAGTTCCCTATGTGATCGCACTCCACAACCCGTAACTCCGGAGCCGGAGGTCGGATGGAGATGGAATTTAATATCAGTTTACGACGACGCAACACTTTTCATTTGAGACTAAGTTGATCAAATCGGTCCAGCCATCTTCGAGAAACCAATATAACCGTTATTCTGAATTCAAATTCAACAGTTGTGTTTACATTTTGGAAAAAAATCACCTTCCCACATTCATCGCAGAATTCGTTAGAATCAGGATTTGCTGCGTGATCGTACGTATCACCCTGTAATTCAGGAACCAGAACTCGGATCCACACAAAATTCAACAGCAGCTGATAGACCTTTCATTTAATATCAAGTTTGCCAAATCGGTTCAGAAAATTCCGAGAAACCGATGTGGACAAATCAACAAATTTTGTTTTGTAACGACACTCTTCAACTCGTAATCCGGAACATGATGTCGATTGAAATGAAATTCAATAGCAACCTATGGGAATATTACACCTTTCATTTGAATCTTAGTTTGTAAAAATCGGTTCAGCCATCTCCGAGAAACCGATGTGGACATTTTGTTAACAAATCCGCACATACATACACATACACACATACACACATACATACATACATACATACATACATACATACATACATACACACATACATACACACATACATACACACAGACACCTTGCGATCCCGGCGAACTGAGTCGAATGTTATATTAGACTCGGCCCTCCGGGCCTAGGTTAGAAAGTCGGTTTTTGGAGCAATTGCATAACCTTTCTATATGAGAAAGGCAAAAGAATAATATTTAATTAGCTTAATCAGCATGAGTTCAATGTTATCTTCATGTGATTATATTTTGAAATGTTGGTGGAATGGGTTTGAAAGTGGAGGGAATGGGGGGTTAGTAGAATGGGAGTGGAGGATGCGTCAGAAATCCTTCATATTATTTCGGTATACGGGGTGGATGAAGGAAATGCGGGCGTGAGGGTGGTCCAAGGGGAGGGGAGCGATGAAGCAGGGAGGTGTAAGGGTAAGGCGGGAGGGAGGGGCGGCGACGCAATACTCAACTGCATATTTTGCCTTCCATTTGAGACTTGGTTTGAGAAAATCGGTTCAGTCATCACCGAAGAACCGATATGACTTTAATTTTGGAATATGCCCGGAATTCCGGACTTCCGGAATCGTCGATAGTGGACAATATATTCAAAGAATGTTTGATTGGCAATCAGTGATCTAGATCTGCGATTAGAAGTAATTTGGTGACCATTTCAATAGTTTTTAGCCTCTGAGGTATTACGATTGTACCGATTTATATGGGAAATTCCAATGTATCCTTACTAACACCCCTGTAACTCCGGAAGCAAGAGCCAGAACCGAATGAAATTCAGCAGCAGTCAATGGTATTACTGTATCTTTCATTTGAAATCATGTTCGTAAAAATCGGTACAGAATTCGTTAGGGAATGGGTGTGATATTAGCTTAGGAACCTGGCGGGTTCTCCGGGGGCGTCAGGAACCGTCATAGGTGGCCAATGTGATCAAAGCTGCTTTGATTGATCATTAGTGATCCAGACCCGCAAACTAGAGCAATGTTACATCAATCTCAATATGCTTTACATCACTTGAACATCATGGTGGTACCAGTCCATATGGGAATTTGCTGTGTGACCGCACTCTTCAACCCGTAACTCCGGAACCAGAAGTCGGATCAACTAAACATTCAATAGCAGCTTATGGGAGTGATACCTTTCAGATGAAACTAAGTTTGCGAAAATCGGTTCAGCCATCTTTGAGAAAATTGTGTGAGTTTAAATGACACACACACACATACATACGCACACTCATTCTCAATCCTGAGATATGGCGTACCGGCCTGGGCTGCTGCGCTGAACTCAAAGCGGAACCGGACGAAGTTGACAAGCACTTTTCGCCTAATGGCTGTTCGTGTCGCAAGTGCGTACAGAACGATATCGTCGGAGGCGGTATGCGTAATTGCCGGGATGATTCCCATCTGCATCACTCTGGCTGAGGACGTAGAATGCTACCAGCGGAGAAATGAACGTAATGCAAGGAGACTAGTTCGAGCGGACTCGTTGGCTAAGTGGCAGCAAGAGTGGGATTACGCGGAGAAAGGAAGGTGGACCCACCGACTCATCCCAAATGTGTCTACTTGGGTACATAGGAAGCATGGAGAGGTGAATTTCCATCTGACGCAGTTTTTGTCCGGGCATGGATGCTTCCGGAAATACCTACATCGGTTTGGACACGCTTCGTCACCCCTTTGCCCGGAGTGTGTGAACGTGCAAGAGACACCGGAACACGTGGTCTTCGAATGCCCCAGATTCGAAGAAGTCCGAAGGGGTATGCCTGATATAACAGTGGAAAATATCGTCGAAGAGATGTGCCGCAACGAGCATATCTGGGACGCTGTCGACCTAGTTGTTACGAGTATACTCTCCGAGCTGCAAAGGAAGTGGCGAAGGGACCAACAAAGTAACGACATTGGTTAGAACGCCGCAGTGGAACCACAAATAGGGTTTCGGGAGAAATTCCGCCGCCGGGAATCTCACCGACGGTGTAGACTGGGTCCACCGCCGGGGACCAGTTGAGTAGTACGCGATGTAGCACCGAGCTCGGGTCGTCGGGGCGCCAGCGAACCGGACGTCAGGCTCCACCGGAATCGCCGGACCGACCTCGACACTCTACCGGGTAGCTCGTGAGTAGCCTAGATCCACCGTCGGGGATTATACCGAGTAGACCGCGTCGAATAGCCAGAAGTGGGTCGTTGTGGCGCCAGTGAATCGGAAGCTACGCTCTACCCGGAATCGCTGGATGGACCTCAGCATCTGCTGGCTGGCCGTTGAGTAGGCTAGATCCACCGCCGGGGACTAGACCGAGTAGACGAGGCGGGGAGCTTAATGGCTCACATAAACGTACATCGGTATCGGGAGCGGTCTGCCGCCGGGGAATTCACGATAGCTGATTCGGCGCCGTGGACTACCCGACAGAATAGTGACGAAAAGGGGAGCTAATTGGCTCACGAAACAAACACTGGTAACGAAAGAAATTCCGTTGTCGGGGAACTCTCAATCGGAGCAGGATAAGCGGTAAAGCTGGAAGATTTTAGTAGAGCTAAATGGCTCAAGAAAGCGGGTATCGGTGTCGGGGGAAATTCCTCCGTCGAGGAACCATAGGTCGGAGTAGGATGAGTTCACCGTTGAGCACTATCCAAGCGGATCGTGATGAGGCCGTGAGCTGAATGACTCACGGAAACATGAGCTGAACGGCTCAGGGAATCAGCACCTAAACGGCTCACCACAGGGACGAGAAATAAACGGCGACGTAATGGATGGAGAAAAGAAGCAGGAGAGGAATTCAAAGCTCATAGGTCGTGTCACTCCATGAACCAAGCGAGGCTCCGAGATAGAGCAGCAGAAAGAGGTGCGACGAAAGCGCAACGAAACCCCCCCCCCCCCCCACGAAGTAATACGATGACGTAGTTCCGTGGGGAAGAAGGGCGTAAAAAGTAAGGAATGTTTTTAGTGGTTAGGCACGAACGTGAGTCGTGAGTCCCACACAGTTCCAATACACTACAGGCCAGGCTTTTGAAGCTTTTTTAACATTACTAAAAAAACATACACACACAGACATTTGCAGCTCTCGACGAACTGAATCGAATGGTGTATGACGTTCGGCCCTCCGGGCCTCGGTTAGAAAGTCGATCCTTACAGTGATTGCATAGCCTTTCTTTATATGAGAAAGGAAAAAAACGGTGTTAGTTATTCCCCTTTCAAAAAGCCACGTAGCATGACATGACCCCCCACACCCCCGTCTTCACACACGATCACAAAATGCAAAACTCCCCCTCCCCCACACAATGCTACGTCATTTATGGATGGTCCCTTATACCTTTCATTTGAATCTTAGTTTGTAAAAATCGGTTCAGCCATCTCCGAGAAACCGATGTGGACATTTTGTTAACAAATCCGCACATACACACATACATACATACATACATACATGCATGCATACATACATACATACATACACACATACATACACACAGATATTTTGCGCAACCGATTTTTAATAATAATTGAGTGACTAACCTTGAAAAGAAGTATTCCGCTACACAAACGTTGGAAGGCACCTTGAATCGGTATTAATTGATTTGATCAGTCATAGACAAAAAACAAATGTGATAAAACCTTTCTTTAACATTTAAAAAGCTTGAAATAAATATGAAAGCTAATTTTTATTTGAACATTATACATAATGTGCTTCTTGCTAATTTCACATTTCCCGCGAATAAAAAAAATTAAAAGTCTACGTAGACTTTTGTCGTGGGGGGGGGGGGGGTGGTAAAAGTCTACTAAGGTCTACTAGGGGGGAGGGGGGGGTTAAAAAATCTCTCTAATGTATTTATATTATGCAATTGGAGAAATGTTATGCGTTGCGTTGTGTAGTGACGTCGTTCACGGGGAAGGATAAAGGATAAGGTAGACGGGAAGTGTTGATGTTCCACCTACTTAACGGAAGAACGACGATTCATCAGACTCTTCCATAGGTGTTTGCGGAGTTGGTAGTTTGGAAGGGAATAAGGTCTAGGATTCGCTCCAAGTTAGCGATGCGACCTGCAAAGCATAGTTTATTAGGTAGTTGTTTAATTAGTCTTCGAGTACATGATCACTCGGAAAAGAAAAGATCTTGTTTAGTTTTTGGTCCTTTTTAAACTCTGAGTAGTTAGCTACAGAGAGTTGTCGTATTCAGAATTTTTTTTGTCCACAGAAAATGCGACTATCTTCTACGGTAATAGATCACAGAATGAGGCCTGAACGCATTCTTTTTTTTCGCATCCGCTAAAACACCTCCAACGTCCGGTCTGTAATCCTGCTTCAAATTGCGTTTTGTTTTCTTCTTTTTTTTATTAGTTTGCGTTTCAATTCCTTGATTACACACTTCGAATTTTTCTAGACAATCAATTAATCAACATTATCAATACTAATTACGCTATAAAAGTTAATATCAATTATTTTATTTCTAAGGATTGATATTACTTGTTATGCATATTATCTTTTCACGAAGTCTTTTTTTTTAAATATATATATTTTAATATATCGTACCTAGATTATTTCACAATATTTTATTTTCAACTCGATGTGATCAAACTCTGATAACAGTGTACCGTTTCAATGCGTTTGCTCCATGGGTGTCTGAGCGTTGTAAAGATAATACATCTTATGTCGACTCACATCTCCATAATGACGTTCAAAAGCATAACTGTCAAAGTTCCTGTTACTTTTTATTATTCATAGTCGTCGTATTCACTACATCCTTTCCCTTCTCTACTCTGAAGTTGTAATTTTGTTAGTTGCTTTTCTCGGTGGTAAAGGATTCAAAACCCGTCACAAGCTACTAGAATATGTTTAAGTGAAACATCAATCCTGTGCAAGAAAATTATACTCTTCTAGCGGATGTTTCGTATATCGGAAAGAAAGTGATTTGGAACTCTAGCATATGCATTGCCCTTCCTGATGCGAATTATTTTCACAGCTTGAAAAGAGGAGGAGGATGTAAATTCGGATGAGAATGCCTAAAAGATTTTTTTTGTTTTCTTTGTTTTTTTTTTTGGAGAGATTGATTTTAATCAGTTTCTAAGGCAACTCCGATCAACAAATCATACATTTTATTCATTTTTTCTCTTAAAGAAATCTTTTTTTTTTTTAGTGGAACACGCGGTACAAATATTCGTCATCAAATCTCGAAGGACGGTTAATCTTATCTCTTTGTCGAAGCATACGAGACTGATGCGAAGGGAAAAAATCAATTGACGGTTCCGGAGATTTTCGCTGATAGCTCGTATCGTGAGATGTACTGGCAGTTACTGCCCCGTCTTCAGACGAATTCCCGTCGTTTAATTGAGGAAGTTGCTCGTTACTATCTGTAGTGCTGCATGCGGGAGCTCTTTTTTACTTCCCGGACATTTCGTGCGTATTGTACCCCAGCTTGGCTAATAACCACTACTTTTGCACCATCTCTAGCTACCACTTTGTAGCGATCCGACGAGAAAGTTGGATCGGTTTTGTGTTGCCTCTGCCTGGAAAGTAAAACTGTATCACCAACCCTGATATCCGACTCTTTTGCGCCGCGCATAGAGTCAGCGTATTTCTTACTAGAAAGCTTCATGTCTGCATCCCGTTCGCGAAGATCCGTGCGGTCAAGTTTCTGTTCGTTACCCCAGAGGCTAGGGAATGTGCCACGATAGCGCCAGCCGACCATCATCTCGAAAGGTGTAATGCCAAGTCTTGAGTGTGGAACAAGAGTGTTGTGTCGATGAACATATTTCTGAAGGGCATAGCGCCAGTTTATACCATCAAGTCTGGAGGCTGCCAAAGCTTTTATTAAGCCCTGGTTTTGCCTTTCCACAGCACCATTTGATTGTGGGCTAAGAGGTATGGATTTTCTTACATCAACTCCTTTCTCTTTCCAGAACGAAGTGAATGCAGTGCTTTGGAATGGGGGCCCGTTATCACTCTGAATTATAATAGGGCATCCCCACAGTTTAAACGTTTCGCACAATGCCAAGTTCGTGCTTTCTGCATCCATGGCTTTCATTTCTACAACAGCCAGATAACGCGAGTATGTATCAATTATAATTAAAAACTCTGCGGAACCAAAGTTGGGCACTGTTAAAAAATCCACTTGCAGAATCTCCCATGGTCCGTCAGGCAATTCTCTGGATGTTATCGGTATCGGAGGATTTCGTTTAGACAGGAGAATGCATGTTTCACAGTCTTTGACATATCGCGTTACTTCCGTAGACATCTTTGGCCACCAAAAGTATTGACGCATTATACGCTTCATTGCGACTTCCCCCACGTGACCTCCGTGGGCTGAGCGTAATGCTTTCTGACGTAGAGATTTCGGCAATACAACTCGGTCGTCTTTGAAAAGTAGGGGTCCAAAACTATGTAGAAACTTCTTCTGCGATTCGAATGCTCGAAGTTCATCAGGCCATTTGTTCAATTGCAGAGATTTTTGAACGAGTTGTAGCTCGCTATCATCTTCAGATTCCAATTCCACCTCACCCCATGTTATTTCCATACATCCGGAGTCCAGTGAATATAAAAAGTGCTTTTCTTCGCATTCATCAAATGGTTCTGATGCTTGTGTCTCAGGAATAAGTCGAGAAAGCACGTCAGCTACATTTTCATTACCTGTTACGCATCGTATTGAAAAGTCGTATGGTTGCAGTCTTAGAGCCCAACTCTCGGCGCGGGTTACAGCTCTTTTTCCCATCCTGTGGTTGCTATTGAAAATGAACTGATTGGCTACAGCGTCGGTACGTATCACGAAGGATTTGGCAAGTAAATAGAAATTAAACCTCTCTACTCCCCAAACAACAGCTAGAGCTTCTCTCTGTGTCTGTGGGTATCGTTTTTCCGAAGCGGTGAGAACCTTTGATGCACATGCTATAATTCTGGGATTACCGTTTTCGTGATACTGAACCAGCACGGCGCCGAGTCCTATTGGAGAGGCATCGACAAACAACTCGGTCCTGTCCGCTGCATTATAATATCCCAGCCGTTTTATGGTATTTAGCGCTTCTTTTTTCATAAATTGAAACTCTGTCTCTTCAGCATTCGTCCAATAAAATGTATCTGAACTGGCCAGTGAACGAAGATGCTCAGTCTTCGTCGCGCGGTGTACAATAAATTTATCGACGAAAGTTACTAGACCCAAGAAACTTTTGACTTCTGAACAGTTAATTGGAGTTCGAAAATTCTGGATGGCCGCAATCTTCTCTTCTTCAATAAGCCATCCTTTGGGTGTCAACGTAAATCCAAGGAATGGCACCGATTGGCTTCCAAAAACACACTTGCTTTCGTTAAGTCTTACATTGTGGTTAGCTAGACAGCGTCGGACTTCCTCCAAGTTCTCGTCATGTTCATCTTTAGTTTTACCGTATATCAATATATCGTCCAAATAATTTTTGCACCCTTTACAACCCCCTAGTACTTTCCGCTGTAGTATTTCTTGAAACAGGTCCGGGGCATTCGTTAAGCCGAAGGGCAATCTCACACAACGAAACATGCCAAATTCAGTACAGAAATTCGTGAGCAGTCTAGATTCTTCGTCTAGTTCTATATGGAAAAACGCATGGGAGAGGTCAATGATAGAGAACCATGTTGCTCCATTCAATTCAGCCAAAATCTTTTCTAATGTTGGCATTGAAAAGGGTGTGCGATAAATATAGCGATTTGGTCCTCTCAAATCGATGACCAATCGTATATCATCTTTACCCTTCGGCACGACTAACATGGACGAGCAGAACGATGTATCCATACCATCTACTACTGGTTCTATAATATCCGATGAAACAAGCTCCAGAAGTCGCTTCTCAACCAAAGGCTTTACAGCAAGCGGAATATTAAAAAATATATTCCGACATGGAGGTTTAGACTTATCGTAATGAATTTTGACTGGAGGAACGTTGAATTTTGGGAAAATATCTTTCGTTACGATAGACGCAATCTCTCCTGCGTATAGTAGCTGATCGAATCTAGTGTTTTTAGATTGCACAGGTACTTTCAGACCTAGCATCAGGACGCTGTACCTGGAAGCTGTTGATCTGCTTAGAAGAGCTCGTAACTCATTGACGACATAAAATTTCTCCAGCGAGGTAGGTCTATTATTAGAGATATATAGGTATGCATAAAACGTAGCTATCACTTTAATTTCGCCGGCTGAGGCATAAGCTTTAAGAGATCGATCCGTTTCAGATCTCAGATCAAAAATACCATTCTTGTAAATGGGGTCAGAAGTCAACGCGCTGAACATGTTTTCAGTGAACGTATTCACTTGAGCTCCGGAGTCAATTAAAAAAGAACACGGCATTCCTGCCACCATCACAGAGATAATACCATCGTCGTCATCAGACCTCAAAACTGTATTATTCTGTAGTGCATATGAATTTCGTGCCTATTTAAAGAGACAGGTGATGATTTGAAATAAAAAAGCACTTTATATGCTTAGTAAATTTATACTTACTTCGTCGATATTGTCGCTTTCAGATCTGACCAAATCATTTATCCTAGCCTGTCGAAATGGTTCCGTAGCGTTAAGTTTACCAACTTTGCTTGAAAAATTTCCAACAGAGTTCCACTCTTTAGATTCAATCAAGGACACGTTCGAGTTCAAATGAAGTTCCGAACTGTTGGATCTCAGTTGGTCTGAGCCAACATTAGCTACCTGTTTAAATATATAATTTTAGCGCTAGTAAAAAAATAAAACGAATCACAGTTCAATTTTTTTCTTTTCTTAATTTATTGATGCTTTTTTTTTGTTGTAATCCAAAATTCACTCGTTTCAATGGCTTTTCTCTTTCGAATACCAAGTTCAAATTACAGCATAAGAGTAGCCATATTGTAAAAAAATCAGTTATTAATTTCACTTACTTTTTCATCTGCATTTGTTATTTCTTCTGTCTTTTCCACAATAGCAATCTTCTTCGGAGAGATATCCAAAGGCTCCGCCGCCTTTCGCTTCAGTGGCTCGCGCGAACGACACGCACGCTGAATGTGTCCAAGTTTTCCGCAATTGTTACAGATTTTATCTTTGACGCTACAGTCCGTAGCAAGATGGAAAGCGCTATTGCAACGCCAACATCTCTCACCGCGCGAATACTGAATACGTGAACCTCTATTTTGGGTGAACTGTCTGCCTTCTGATACACGCCAACCTCCACGATAAGTTGGATTGCCACGAGTTTTCCGTGAGTCATATCCATCCAAAGATCTGAACTGACGGTTCCTGTCCCAATTTGAATACGCTTGAACAGGAGCAATAAGTGTCTGTTCCATTTTGCCGTGTTTTTGCGCCACAAACTCTTCATTCAGTCTGATCGCTTCAATCTCGCGGACCTTATCGACGAGATCTGTGAAACAGCCTTTCCGACTGAGCATTCTTAAAGCAGTTGTTCGCACGTCCCGACTTCTAGCGTGCTCAGCTACCGTCGCCACGATCTCCTCGAATTCCTTCTCATGATCGAATTCACAGAGCCGGGCAATAGAACCAACTCGAGATATATATGATAAATCGGACTCTGTTGCCTTTTGTGTCATCAGTGCTAGCCTACGCCTTAGCAGCATAAGATCGGAACCTGATCCGAAATAAGATCTTAGGCGGTGTATTGCATTGGAAAACGGCTCTGTTGTCGAGTCCGGAGCGTCAGCTTGCGATTTTGTGTTTTTAAATATTTCCAAAAGGCGAGGACCGGCTTTCACTTTAAAAACGGTGTATTTGGTTTCTTCATCGTCTATCCCAGCCAGTTTTAGAGAATCCGTCAGTAAATCTTTCCACATCTCGAATTGTTGCCGATGTATATCGTCATCATCCATCGGTTTACACTCCGGGACATTGATTGATGCCACCGAAAGCTGGTTCATTGACGACAAAAATCTGGATTCTTCTATGGTGTGACCTGTCGTCATGCGCTGAGTGCTGCTAAAGCCATTATCCGCATTGAACTCAATAGCAGCGTCATCGGAATTGTTCCGGTTATTCCTACCACTATCGCCAGCTTCAAGTTCTTTATTTCTCTTAAGGCTCCGCTCCAGTTCATCAGCTAGTTGAGCAGATTTTTTTCTTTCTTCTGCCAACTCTCTTTCTAAATTTTTAGTTTTACTCTTCCTTTTAGACTTTCCCATGTTATCTGCGAAAACGATAGTGGCAAAAAAGACAAATAAATAGTATTTCTTTGATTCTTGTATTTTTTTTTTTAAACAGATTTAAATATAAAAAAACATTTAGTTATGATCGTTTTTTTTTTTGCAGCGCCACACTCGCTTACTGGATTAAATAAATTTTGTGCGCTTCTGCTTTTCATTATTTAGAGTCCTACTCGCTCTATATTTGTAAATATATATATATATATGTTTCGCCTCATATTGGCTACATGATGTAGAGACCTACTCGCTCGACATCCTTTAACATGTAGAGTACACGTGGTAACTCCGTTTAGATATATGGTGAAGAGTCCTACTCGCTCTACATCCAGCTTTGTCTCGAATATTCATATATTTTTATAGCTTCACCTCAATTTATATTAGTACACATGGTGCAGAGTCCTACTCGCCCTACATCCAGTTCTTCATGAATATTTCTTTCTTGTGGTTCAGTACTCTATTAATTCAGTACTATTTTTTTTTAACCAATTTCCTATATTCAACAAGTTTCACCAACGTATCATTCATTTAAACTTACCTACTAACTGCGCCATGTCGTATTCAGAATTTTTTTTGTCCACAGAAAATGCGACTATCTTCTACGGTAATAGATCACAGAATGAGGCCTGAACGCATTCTTTTTTTTCGCATCCGCTAAAACACCTCCAACGTCCGGTCTGTAATCCTGCTTCAAATTGCGTTTTGTTTTCTTCTTTTTTTTATTAGTTTGCGTTTCAATTCCTTGATTACACACTTCGAATTTTTCTAGACAATCAATTAATCAACATTATCAATACTAATTACGCTATAAAAGTTAATATCAATTATTTTATTTCTAAGGATTGATATTACTTGTTATGCATATTATCTTTTCACGAAGTCTTTTTTTTTAAATATATATATTTTAATATATCGTACCTAGATTATTTCACAATATTTTATTTTCAACTCGATGTGATCAAACTCTGATAACAGTGTACCGTTTCAATGCGTTTGCTCCATGGGTGTCTGAGCGTTGTAAAGATAATACATCTTATGTCGACTCACATCTCCATAATGACGTTCAAAAGCATAACTGTCAAAGTTCCTGTTACTTTTTATTATTCATAGTCGTCGTATTCACTACAAGAGTGTCTTATGTTTTTCAATCAAAAGCAATTTGAGCTCCACACAGCCGACCGTGGGAGTAATGCCTACAAAAGCTAATCTTATCTGCGTAAAGGGGTCCCTATTTATTGCATTTAAAAAGTTTTTGCTATTCCTTCTCAACGATGTATTTATTAGATTGATAACTACCGAGTGAAAACACTTTATAAATACAAAGAGTTATGATAGCGCGAGATGTTATACATCAAGAAAAGTATTTCCTATTTTACGTATAGGATGATTTGTTAACTACACATATACGAGTGATAATAACGACTATTGAAGAGAAATACAAAGGACTATTAACCCGATACATTGGCTGGCACACAATAAACGGAACTTGAAATTAGATTCATACAAATAAACGCAGCGAATTTTCAGTACTTATTGACCCGCGATCATCGATATTAGTCAGGGCTGAGTCTGCCAACATTTTTTTCAAAAAAACTGGAACCTTTCATAAAAAAACTGAAAAAACTGGATGATCGAAAAACAACCTACTTCTTCCTACCTACACTTTTGATGTTGTTGTCCAAATAAAAAAAAATATTAAAACATTCGAATTTGATTGTAATTGTAATAGTTATAGTCGAATTTTACTGTTTTGAAAGTTTCAATGTACACATCCACAAAACCCTAAATTTTATACCATTTGCCAAACTTGAGGATGCGCTTACTTACCTTTCTTACGAATACCACTATAGCAATTAGCTGAGAATTCAACAATTGTTCATCAAAATATTTGACACAATGTACTGCCACCTTTAGGTTTGAGTAAAATTCATTTGAAATCGAATCAAAATGTTCATTCGCGAACCGTTTTACTCACAGGTGATATAAAAGGAGTTCAGGTTACGATGGATTAAAATCTTATTCTGGGCCACTCGGCATTATCCCATCGCTTGCTTGAAAATTCTACGAATCAAGTTATAATTTGTGAGAAAAAACTAAATAAATGAATATTTAAAAAAAATTGGATAAAACTGCCTCAAATTAAAAAAAAACTGGAAGATTTTTCCGATTGTCTGTTTGACTGGATGTTGTAAAAAAACTGGAAGAATCCAGTTTAAACTGGAAGGTTGGCATCGCTGGTCAGACTAGAGTCTTGTTGCGGATGATTTCCGACCAGCTATTCACTTTTACGGTATTATTTTCTTGATTAAATCTGTTCGCACCCTCTCATTCTGCTACTATCGGCAAAAGGCTGATAGCACCCAGTCGTCGCGGTGTAAGGACCATTTAATGTCATCAATAGATTTAGACTCGCGTGGAGGCTTGAGATAGGAGACTTGTGAGAACAAAAGAGGCTAGAAAAACAAAGAAACGACATGCTCCGACATGAATATGAATTATAATTGAAATCTATTTTCTCCCTACTAGGTGGATTACTTGGTGATCTGTGTATTCATACACCATTGTCACGATTTGGTCGGATTCCATGGTGGAGAATCTACCCTACTGTGAACACCCCGGCGGTAGATTTTTCCCGATACCGATGTTCATTGCCGTAAGCCATTTAGCTCTTTGCTTCGTCCTGATCTACTCGATATGGTCTCCTGCGGCTGACCTAGCCTACTCAACGGGCTAATCAGTAGGTTCTGAGGTCCATCCAGCGATTCCGGGTGGAACGTAGCTTCCGGTTCACTGGCGCCCCAACGATCCACTGCTAGCTAATCGACACGGCCCACTCGTCAAGTTATTCGGTAAGAAGTAGCGTGAGCCAGAACACAAATTGTCACAATAGTTACAAATTTATCTAAATCTCAAGTGAAATAATTGTTCCCGTTTCCAACTAAATCTACCCCAACTGCACTGTGGTGAGTTTAATCATATTATACGCTAATAAATACCTAAAATTAAACCTAACAGGAATTAAAGCTACGGTACGGATAGAGTTAGTGCGGGTAGGATACATTACGGATACAATTATCCGTATTAACAGTACGGATCGTAGACTGTATGAACAAGACCATTAGGAACACATTAAAATATACTTCGAAACCGAACAAGTCATTAAGGTTAGTAGTCCAACCTAGCTTATTTGATTGCCGTAAATCTATAAAACTATTATACTTAAATGCTAGGACACAGACTGATTACTGTTCCGGGTATAAGTTGGACAGATCTGTGCGGCAGCGAAAACATTAACAATAAGAATTTGTACTTATACCCTAACACAAGATTATCCCCCATACAAGAATTTATAATCCAACCTTGATTCAAAACGAATAAAAAAGATTCATAAAAAGGCTGATTTTTTTAGTGAAAAATAGAATTTTTCATTTAATATGAGTAAAATTATCTCAAAACCTCAACACCCCTCCATCCCCCTTAAAACATCTATCTTTGTCTCGTGCAATGATATGACATGAAACATGTTTTGGCTAGAAAAATTTAGTTTCACACCTTCACTGATTACCCGCATCAAGAATAAGCATGAAAAGTACAAAAATATTGAGAAAAACAATCCTCTAGTTGAATTCAATTAATTGATGAGTTTATTTTTTCCAGCGTACAAAACATTGTTATCTATTTCGTCCTTTTTTACAATCATCATTGTTCGTACCTTAAGATTCAATTTAAAATGGTTTCATTCTATTGAATACACTAGTGTCAACCGCAAACTGTGTGTTGCTAGCTTGCCAAATAGCTTCGAATGAATTACAAGGCAGTTCCACTCAATATTGCCTACATGGGAACGGCTCACAACTATGGAAACACAGATCAATCGTACATAAGTGTCATATCATTATTTCTAGGCTAATACGTTTATTAAACTTTAAAACTTGAGCCCACCACCCAATCCGGAAAGCAACAGTGAATCTAGTGCTTTCTGTACCTTAGGATCGTGAAGCAGTTTCGGCGCAGCACCGCCATCAATCGGAATACTGCTATTCGATCTTGGGGCGGGCGCGGCTGCCGAACTCGCACTGGACGTCGCAGATGCAGCCGCCATTGCCACTGTGATACCACCGAAAGACGAGAATCCACTGGAAACGTTTCGCTTTTCAATTTCCGGTTCCACTAATTTAGGCTTCGGGGCAATGATCGACGGTTTGTTGAGAATGTCCATAATCTTGCGCTGCAGTAACTTTTCGTTTTCCTCTTTAGTTTTAGTATCCATCAAGCTGCTGGCACCGGCGGAATCAAAGTCTTCGCCGAGCTCATATTTGATCTGCATTTCCTTGCGTTCGTTCAGGTATTTTATGACTCGATCATACTGTAGAACGGTAAGTTGCCGATTGGCAGCAAGAAGATTGAGCATATTTTGTATCGGATCAGGATGTTTATCTTGCAGCGGCGGTGCATTGTACATTAAATGACTGTTATTGGTGCTTGAACCCATCATCGAGCCGGCCCGGTATTTGGATGTTTTCTCCTGTTCCGAACGAAGCTTATCCTCGAAATCCTTGCAAATGAACATGATTGCATCATCAGTTGGCATGTTCCGATGCTCTGCTGGAACTCCGTACAAAACATTCACCGTTATGCTGTTTCGTTCCTCATTTTCCGGTGTGATTAGTATGGCATAGTAACTGCCACGGGAAGCGATATTGGACAAAACTTTACCAATCGGAACGTCATCGTTTGGGAACAGAAGATCCACTGTCAGCCCATTTCGCTTTAGTCTGGATTCTATATTTTCTGCATAGGTTCTAAACGTAAAAAAAGAAAGCAAATCAATTTATTATTCTATATACAATTACTCATTACTCACGTCAAATCTCTAGAAACTACAATAATCTCACAATCATTGCTTTCCGGCTGTGCTGGAGGGCCCTGCTGATGCATGCGCATCATTGGATCCGAAAAGCCACCCATTTCCATTCCAGGATACATTCCACGATACCCACCTCGGGGCGGATATCCATCTGCAAAGCGGTTCCCGTCGATGGGAGATCTATCCCGAACCATGCCAGCCTGTCCTTCCGGTCCACCGGCTCCTCTCGGCAAAAGACCTTTTTTTGCACGGTTGTCGTGTGCTATTTTCACCGTTAACTTTCGCCCTTTCAACATCTTACCGTTAAGTCCTTCGATCGCCAAGTGGGCCGCTTCTTCGGAAGGAAATTGTACAAAGCCGTACCCTCGCAGCAAATTCAGATCAGAATACGGTTCATAGTCTTTGAAAAGTTCCTCCATGTCCTGTCGGGACGCCTGTTCGCCCAAGCCGCCTATGTAAACACGAGAAACTACTGGTTCCGAGGCAGACATCATTTTCGAAGTGGTTTTTACAGTGATGTTTATTTATTGAACAATTATTTTAAAATTAACTAGCGTTGATTCGCAATTCAGCAACAATAATGAAGTTGGCAAAGAATCCAAGTTTCAACAAAGCCGCAAAATTTTATTTTTATCAGATTGACGTTTATTTTTTGAGTACGTTGATAAAATCCCCGAAAATGTTTGTTCCAATGCTGCAACTGTTCCAAGATACGTTCGCTCAAGTGAAACGAACCACCAAAATATTTAAGTTGCAGCGATACCTAGTGATGAATAGCTGTACTAAAACTGCACCACAGGACCAAAGACGATGGTATGTACAAATATAAAGACACGCGGAAAAAAGTGAATAAGGTTGCACGGGTCAGTTCATATCCTACTTTTCTAAATCAGGTCTTTTGCCCTCATACGCTAATTGGTTTAGATTTCGCGAATACACCAAATAATTCTCCAAACCAAAACCATTATTTGCTCCAATAGTGTAAAGCGGCCCTTACATGTTTAATATTTTTGTCAATACTAGAGAGCATTGAAAAAAGTGTTATAAGTGTGAAGGAAAAAAGTTGTATTGACGATGTGGATTTCAAATGAGATTGAAATATTGTAACAATATCGTCAATACTGTATTGACAAAAAATATTGAACATGTAAGCGCCGCTTAACAATACAATTTTTTTGAAAAAATTAGGCGAAATAACGTTTATTGGAACTTTTCCCATGAACGCAAGCATTATAAGTGCTTTCGAAATTGAGCTCTGGGCCATTACAGATGAATTAACAATATAATTTGTCCCAAATGACAATAAGTTAAAGGGACCACTTCAAATAAATAAAATCTAATCTAATCTAATCTAGACAATATCATTTATCCTACAACTAATCATAGAATAATATTATGGTTATCATTGTATCAATATTGTTCGACGTAGAGTACCCTCAGTAGATTTACGAAGAAACTTCATTCGTTTTACTGGCCAAAGAAAAAATGATACAGTAAATTTCTTATTAAATGTTACTGTTTCCGAGAAAAAAAATATTTGGAAAAAGATCGATTTTTTAATGTTAAGACACATAACCACCCCATGTTATACGGTAAAAGTCTATTTTACATTGAAAATTACTGTAGAAATGCTAAAGTTTATTGTTTTTATATTGTAGCACAAACTTAGTATTGTAAACTATTGTAGAAAATATCGCTTTGTTGCCGTAAATTTCTATTTGGGTTTATTCCGGCAAGCATCCACTTAAAAAAAATTGTAAACGTTATGCCTATTGATTTTACACTTAGATTTTTGCAATTAGCGGAGGCAGATACACACTATTTGCTGTCACATAAACCTAATGTGTGTATTTACAAGAGATATTAGTCTTACATTCACATTTCATAACTATAAGGCACATAAAACCCGATTCTATAACAATTCGCACATATAACTTATGTGTGTGCATACATAGTTTATACAGTTGACTCATAGAAGGTATGTGTGCGCGAGATAACAGTAGAATTTCTTCTTCATATGGATTTTAAGCGGTTTGAAGTAAATAGAATTAGCGCGTGGATTTTTTTTCAGTGTCCGAAATGGTGTGAGTACTGTTGGTTCAATGATTAATTTGAAATATGGTCCCATAATGATGTCCCGCAAAAATCTGTACCATATGCCAACCATTGTATCAAACGTCGAAAAACCATTTTCAATATGGTTCGTTCAACAATAGATTAAGTATTGCCTGGTATAATATCGAACATAACCAGTGTCGTTTTTCCATGCTCGACCATACAAACAACGGGTCGTTAAGAACAGTCACCATACCAAAATATACGATTTTCCATATACATTTTGACAGCATACCATTCAAGAACTATACAGATTATGGTGGCATACATATTTTAGATCTAGCGATGTGTAAAATACTGGCGCAGAAAAAAAGTGTCTTCCCTTTCACATTTCAATTCTATCGATTGATGAAATTTCGTTTTGTTACACGCAATCTTCTGATGAGAGTTTGTTTGAGACTAACTGGACTGTTGCTTTATCCAATTGAGATATCGCCGTAATATTGCAAGACGACGATTTTTGATCATGTTAAGCTACAGGTTTTTGGAGCAGCGTGAACAGATATGCTAATAACAAAGACCACCAGAGCAATATTCACCTCTAGCGCAAAAGTACAATGTAGTATACAAATCTACAATATAGGACACACGGAAGGTGTTGGAAATGGTAACTAAAATGAGTATGGTAGTACAATAGTTGAATTATAATGGTGGAATGTATCAGTTGTATACCCAATATGGTGAGTATTATATGAATAGTTAGGAAATGGTTCCGAAGATTTCTGGAAAGGTATTTATCTATACGGGGTGGCAGGTGATTTATTTGTGAAATGTGTACTACATGATCTTTGGTTGGATTAAGATGGGTTTCGCGGGAACCCTGTCTGGTAAAACTCTCTATATATTCAATTTATTATTTATTGACAAATTGGTAGGACATTTCGTAAATTTTGTGTAATTTTTCCTATTTTTTAAAGAAAATTGACAATATATGTATGAGAAGATGTGAAGCGAAAGAAAACTAAATTTTCTTTGGTAATTCTCTGCAAAATAAATTAACTGCAGAACATTTTTTAATTATTACTTCCGAACCGGTATAAAACTACATCGCAGAAAGCGGTGTTTCTTAGAAATAAGAGCTTTTTTGTGATGCTATGGATATTTTGAAATCGGGTGACTATTAACACTGACATGCATGCAGAATAAAAACAGTAAGAAAAAAATAAATTTTGGTTTCAAATTACAATTTTCCTGATTGATAAAGTGACAAACAAGATTCAGGTTTCATTCAATCAATGTTGTTGTTTGAAATTACAAAAAAGTTCATTTGTTGGGTTATCAATAGTTTCAACAATTATTTCGTTTAAAGCAACAAAATCATGATAAGTTTTACCAAACAAACAAGTTGGAAGAAACAAAAAAAGTCTAATATTAACCAAAGGAGAGGGTTCAACTCAAATTTAGTTGAAATCAAACAAAGATTCTGTTGGTTTTTAACAAATGGATCAGTTCGATCAAACAAATTTTATTTTGTTCCAACAATGTTTCTATTTAAAATGGAAAGTATTTGTTGAGCTAAACCAAATACATGCACTTTCAAGAAACGTCCATTTCAGTTTGAAACATTTATTCGTCATGTTTTAAATTTAACTAAACGTATTGTTGTTTCAAAAAGGCTTGATTCTTCTGCGTGTAGAAGGACGGTATACACATTTTCGAAGATTAAACTTGAAATTAGTTTAAAAAATATTAACATCAACTTCCGAGTCGATTTTTCTCACCTAAATCTTCCACAGATATGAAAAATGAACAATCGTTCAATACAGTCGTTATTCGCTGGTTGGTCATATTTTATTTGAACCGATTTTTAGTTGGACCGTTGTCTAACTACAAAGCATCTTAACGCCAAAATATTTTGTCAAATTCACTTTGACAATCAATCTGACAATAAATGGAGCTTTGAACAAACGCATTTACACTACTAACGTCTCCGTTGAAAAGTTTTCGACTTATGTCAGTCGGTTCAACTAGCGAATCAAATTCATTGATTATACAAAGGCTGTTGCCCAACCAGCGAATCACGACTGTATAACCGAAGATGTTATTAAGAAGAAAGATACCAAAGATGTCATTATTGACTTCCTTGTTATCTCTCTTCTTTGATTTATATTATATATTTATATTATTTGCTTAATCGTCGAATAATTTGAGCTATCAAAAGTCTGCAAACAAACCTATTCCTGGTCCGATGATTTGTACAAAATAAAAACAATTGAAATTAAACGTCATAACTTTTCAAACATCACTATTTCATCATAGTATGCTGTCACTCTGACAGTGTATTTTTATCGGTGTACCTGGGTTATAAAATGTGTACTCATCAGAGCATTCCGTATTAACATATTTGTATTTGATTTGACACTTGATTACCTGACAGTCCTAGATTTCATAGGATTGTGTGCTTTTTAGCAATCATCAAATAATATTGCGCAGTTCCCACCAAATCGAACTGCACAGTATGAAAGTGTGATGAATCAAAAGTGTGATCAAAAGTGCAACTCCTTCGATCTGACAAATTATTGACATAGAAAAGTGTCAAAAACCAACTTCTTCTTACTTTTAGTAGCTGGAAGGTTAGCATGGCTGCCTGTATCCCGGTTTTTACAATAAATTTGATGGAAAAAGTTAATTTTTTGTCGATTTCATATTATTTCATTTGGCAACCGTGAAAAAGTGTGATAGCGAAGTGCATCAAAAATCCAACTTTCAAAGCAATAAGCAATATTCCGGTACGGATATTATATCGCATCGGCAATAGAGCAACGGGTATACGGCACACAGTATATTAATTTTGCTTGATAAAATAGGAACTGACAGTGGGGATTTTAGTATGCTGGGAAATTGCTTATTGAATACGGCTGATATTTCTTGTTATCTGCCAAAAAGTGATCTCTGATTAAAGTGGGCTGTCAAAGAGCTAGGGACAGGCACAAGTATATTTTTTTACTGAGATGGGACGAGTTAGTGCTGAACCTGTGGGCTTCGTCTGGCATGACCCATTCTCGTTGGTACAAATATGTTCATGAGTGGTTTGTGGATGTGTGGTCCTACTAACAAATGGATTGATCACTTCGCTTGTGCAGAGATACATGTGGATCTTTCTAGCAGCCGACCTTGGGTATGTTGGCTAATTCCAGGAATGAGTGCAGGACTGGCAACTGGGAGAATGTTGATTGTTTCACTCGACCAGCTACTCAGGTTCTTGGAAATGACAAATAAGTTATTTGGAGGAGGATTGGTGGTCTCCGAGTGCGGAGGCAAATAACTCTCAAGTATCTAATGAAGGGAGATTGTTTCTGTGGAACTTAAAAATATTGTTATTACTCTAGCATATTTACCTAGGGTATGGCATAACAACTACCAATATCAAATTCTGTTATAAGATTGAAAAGAAATATAGCACAGTTGTATTGAATAAAGTATTCACGAGTAAGTGCCAATACTGTTAGTATTTTTTATCATATTTGTTAATAATCATTTGATCAGCCTTAGACCTACGAGACGAAAAAGGCGAATATAAACAAGGCAACAGCGGCTTAGTATATAAACCGTCGACTCAAACGCGCTAGTAGAACATTTTAGGAGTAGACAAACTAGATTACTACACACGTCGAAACGCAAATTCCATTACTGATTTAAGTTAGACTTGGTAAGGACAGCTGCAAATAATTCGTCGATCTAATTTCGAGGAACAAAAGCCTCCACATTTTACAACATTGAGGTAATGTAAGTAGAAGTGTTCGGTAACAGATGGCGCCACTTACGCCCGAGAAGATATTGGCAGGTATGTTGTTTAGAGCCAACATTTCGCATGAACACACCTCCAAAACGAGGGGTGTTCAAGATTTTTAAATGCTCAATTGAATAAAAGTACGGAAAATTTTGGATCCACCCTATAAGGAAACTTCCCCTGGATCCGGCGGAGAATCAAGCAACAACTAGAAAATGATTCCTTTCGGAAATTCAAAATGGCGGATATCGTCGGCTTCTGCGCGTGAAACTACTACTACTTTGTCAAGTGCAGGGCCTCTCGTAGTTAACTGAAATGGTAAATTGATAAGATTTATTAAAATAGATAAAATTTCTTTTGATTTATACATAATAAATTTTTGACGAAATAAAAATCGATGTTATAGACGTTAAGGAAAAAATGTGGAATTTTGTCTCTTTTTTACTGCAATCTCCTTTAAAAATTATTAACAAATATTTTTTCAAGCCAATGTTAGGTGATTGTTACAGTCTAATTTCTTTTGATTGTTATAAATCACAGTCCTTTGAAATCGAATTCGTTCATGCTACGATCATTGTAAATGTAATAAGTTTGGTTAGAGCAATACTCCGCTTGCTTTTAAGGTAAATTTCACACACGACGGTGGCATGCATAATTGGAAAGGTATAGGAAGGTGGAACTGAGCCTCCACATACCAAACAGAAAAAAAAACCAGCATACCACAGTAAAATTATTTCAATATTTTAATAATTAATAAACACTTAAGCTCGTCACGGCAGCATGGTCACCTGAACACAAAAAATGAATGACGAGTTAATTTTAAAATAAATTTGACTATGACGAATGAAGATTCACGGAGAAAAAAAGTAGATAAGTAATTAATTAACTTTGCATATGAAATTCCTTCCATCATCAGATGGTTTTTCTTGGTACTGCTAGAGAGTTTGAGTGAACCGTTAGGACGAATATCAGTTGAATTATGAACTTTGTTAGCATAAATCTAGCTTGTGTTAACAAAGAGACGATACCCAGTTTTACGGAACGTTTAAGAGCTATGAATAAATTGACAATTGGTATTTTTATACGATTCTCCCCACATTCAGTTTATTAACCAATTTATCAGATTCAGTAGTATGAACTACAAAAAAGCTACCAATTGTATACCAACCAGGTATACAAATACGGGAACAAACGTTGCATTGCTAACAGGCAACCAACGTTGTATTGTATACCCAAAACCCGTATAAGATTTCGGTATACATATTTTTCATTCCGCTTTCTCGCCTACCTATACCTGTTCAGGCTGTCAACTATAAAACCCTTCAAATCTCAAGTGTCTCAAATCAGTTACGAAGTTTGTTCAGTTACGAAAGTTAAGTATACACCAACCGAAACAATTATTCTACGATGGTAGCGCCACCGAAGCAGCAACAAATCTCTCGCCCAACAACCATCAACGATCTGCCGTCGGAAATGTTGGAGCACATTTTCAGCTATCTGCGGATTGATGAACGTAGGGCGACGTCGCTAGTGTGTCGTTGGTGGTGCCAGCTGGCCATGTCCTATCGATCCATGGAACGCGTAAAATTGCTACTGGAAAATCCACTAGAGCATCCGGTCGAGGTACTCCTGCAATCCTGGCGACCCTATCGATCACTGGAGGTTTCGCTGGCATATCGTCGTTGCAGTTCCTACGAGATGGTGTCTATTTTGACCCTACTTGACAAACTGGGAGCCAACCTGGATACGTTTACTCTATTCGGCGAGTGTACTCCGTCGCAGTTGCGGGAAATCGTCTGGAAGTTGCCTCGGCTTAAGAAGATTCGGATTTATTTGACCAAGGAAGATAAAGTGGATGAAATTTCCCCGAAAGATTTTCCAATTCTACCGAGTCTGAACAGTTTTCGAATATTGGACAATATGCTAAATGTGCCGGAGTTTGATATGATCCGATTGGCACCGAACGTTCGCTATCTGTGCTTGGATTCGACTAGATGCCATGATCGAGGTCATTGGTTTAGGATCTTGCAGCACTATGCATCGCAGCTGATACACCTTAAAATTATGTTCAAAACGTGTACAACGATCCCCATGAAAGATCTGGATATGCGGCAGCTAAAAAAACTCGAAATCGAGGATCATTTCTGTGGTTGGGACGAAAACCTGTTGCAACACTTCTTCGCATGTGCCCCCAACCTGACGACGTTGAAGTTTAATTTCAAAACAACACGATGGGTGCTGCAAACGATTGGTGATCGCTATCCCCATCTTCAAGAGCTCATGATCTACGTAACGGGCGATCTGGGTAGAGATACCTTTCGGTTTTTGGAAGGGTTGCAACAGCTAAAGGTAAGTACTGAACGTTGGTGATATGTAATTCGTTTTAACCGATTTTTTGTTTTATTTTTTTCCAACAGATTCTTCGCGTGGATGGTAATCTTCATCGTTCAATGCTGGAGGACTTCAAACCACTTCCCAATATTCAAGAATTCGTCCTGGCAATGAACACAGTTCCAAAAGATTACGAACCATTTATCAAACGCTTTAACGTGATGCTGCCAAATCTGCACACACTTCGGATAAAGAGTGGCAGCCGACCCTACGGCAACGGCTTCATCCGATATATCTGCAAAACCTTTACCAGGCTGAAACGATTCGAAGTGGAAGGGATCGTGTGTTGGTCCAGAAACATGACTGACGCTTTCGATCGGCTGGACGATATGGTCCATTTGGAAGAACTACAGCTGAGCTTCATGCGAGTTCTGATCGAAAAACTACCGCGAAACACCGTACGACGGCTGATCCTATCGCAGCTGGCGTGGCTAGAGCCGGCGAGTTTGCACCGAGTAGGCGAGGTTTTCCCCCGGCTGCGGTACCTGGAGGTAACCGGGAGCCCGTCGATTGCGCGGTACGATTTACGTGCTGTCAAGCAACTGCTGCCGGATTGTGTTACCAGTTATGAGCGTTCCCAACCGCTGTTCGATTTTGCTGATTCAGAATAGTTTTTCATTTGTAATATAAAGTTGTAAGGTGTATAATAAAGGTTTTAATATTATATGTCGTCTCAATTCTACGGATACAAGCCGAAACTCTAAAAAAATATTCTCTCTGTACGATTAATTTCCATCATTGTACTTCAGAAAGCGTAACATGCGGATCTTTGTCGGATCACAAAAATTTATTTTGGGATCAACTTTTTGAATTGCATTTGCTACTGAATAAAGCCATGTCAAGTGATCTTCGGATTTTTCTCAAAATCATCGATTTTTATGCAATCCAAAAAATCCAACCGATTGTATTTGCTAAAAGATAATTTTAGTAAAACATTCATATCATGTGAGAACGAAAATCCATTAATGATATTCATTCCAATGCATTAGTAGAGTCAATTACGGTTTTAAACAACATTTTATTTTAAATGTTTTCCTTTTGACATTAAAAATGTCTTACTCCACTATCTGGGGCTAGGTGTCATTCTAAAATCTAAACTATCTCCCATGTAACGAAACTATGTAAGGTTTGCACGCTTATAACTCCGATATTACTAGATGGATTTTAATCATTCATACACCAACCGATTCAGAAACACCTAACTTAAATATTGGTAATAATTTAATATCTCCCCAATAAAAGTAGACCTTTGGAAATTGGTAAAATTAAAAAGTTCACAAAAACGGGAAAAATACCATTCGTGAGGCAGATTTCTCAGACACAGCCGTCAAAAGAGGGCAGCTTAGTTGCTCAATGAAACACGAAAAGTCATAAATAGAAGCAACGCATGTCCGTTTAAATCAGTTGTTGCTCTTATCCCACACGAGCAACGTCGTCTCCGGGCGATGCAATAAGCGCTATCGATTTTCGGTAACGTTGGCATTTGCACACACTCGCAACTAAGTGACTAAACCATATACGGTTAGTTTATAAATAGAGGTGACGCGTACCCGTTTGAATTAGTTTTTGTTTAGTTTTTGTTCTGTCGAACGGGTAAGATCATGGCTGCAGCGTCTGGGCACTACAATAAGCGGTAGACGCTATGCATTTTCGGCAGCGGTAGCCGTGTGCGGATTTGTCGGGTACCAGCATGGTGTCACAGAATGATTTGCAAAGTGGGTGGGCGGGGTGGTTTGGATTTAATTCAATACGGTGTGTGCTGCTTAAGAGTGTTGCGTTTGAAAAAAATATATTTATTTTTATGCATGCGTGTGCGTTGTAACTTGTTAATCCATGTTTACGGCGCTTTGTAGCTGCGTAGGGTAAAGAGCCAATTGGTTTTCATGTTTCATATTTCGGTTATATGTTTTTTATCAGTAAGGCATCTGACAACGTGCTTCTGTAGTTATTGCACTGTTCAGCAGCGTAGTATTTTATATAGGAGAGTACACTCAGGTTTTTTACGCGGATTTTGAAATTTACGCGGTTTTCATTAGCGCTGTTTTTTAATTTTACGCGGTTTTCATTTACACGGCCTGTATCCCCTGCATGAAAAATCTGAGTGTAATTGCATCGGAAACAATCACATTCCCAGCAGAACTTTTTGTTTTCTAATTTCAAACACTTTTGTTTCGTACTGCACACAACGGAAAATTTTAAAACAGAACTTACCGTCCCAGCAGCAGTTGAAGCGGGTGTTCTTTTTCGATTCAAATTCAAGCCATGTCTTAAGCGTTACTGGACTTAAAATTGTTTTCCCAGTTTAACCAGTCAGAATATCTGTCCTACCCTATGTATTTAAAACACAGTTCTAATTGCGTTTTAACGTATACAACAAATACGGTTGGGTATACTAATTTAAATTTTAAAATAAATCTGTTTTAAATTATGAAACAAACCGCTGTACTGAAGATATAATTATGTCAGTCCTATTACCACATAAAACACCTATATAACATAAAACTCTGCAGAATTGGTTTAATAATACAATGTTTACACTACAGAGTTATAACACGTTTTAATAATTAGCAACAAGAAAAATGTCACCAAGATAGCATAAAAACCCGTTTTAACTGGTAGTGCGAACGTTGCATAACAATGTAATTTATCAAATAATTTCATTTTTCCACCACTAATCGATCAAGAAATACTTAAACTTAAGATTGTTTACTTAAGTTCATTAGTACATTATTGAAAATTTAAATGGAAAATGAAATTTCATATTTTATGGAGAATCTGTATATTTCCGTTGGCGGGCGTGGGTTTCCTCATCACAGCTCTCAATATGGAACTTTTCTTTTGAATATATTTTCTGGACAGACCAGCCTATTTTTACTAGATGGATCAGCCAAATAATGCCAATCACCTAGTGAGATACTTGATTAATTAATAGATTACCGTTAAAAGACCTTCAATAAATTATGTTTTAATGGGGAGGGTATATAACAAATTGTAACATATGAAAACAGGCGAGTGAACAAGAACGTGTGTCGATATGTGTGATAGATAAAAAAGCTATATTTTTAATGTCACCGTGGTCGTGTCCTGTACACAACCCTTTAATTTTTTTTTGCTCATCATACCGAAACGAAACATAAGAAATGGTTTTAAACCATGGCGGGTAATGACAGCCAACTGAAGCTTTTTAATAGCATTAGTAGTGCCAATATTAGGCTTTTAAATTTGACATTTGCACGCTGCTGCTATTTAATAGCATTTGTACTGCAGAAACGAGCTGTCAATCTCTGCACAGTTATAGCATTATATTTCGCCTTTTCTGGCATAACATCAGCATTATATCAGTATTTAGGGCTTTACGGCTCTTTAAGACAGCTTTATATATGGATCTAAAGCAGATATTAGGCTACGTTGTAATGCTTCTTGGTTACTTGGGTTTGATTGGTCCAACTGAATGTATGGATCTAAGTTGCTAGGACGGAGGGTAAAAATTTCCCAACATGGCCGATTCATGATCGCGCAACGTTTTCGATCGCTACGTCGAGTTTCGAGATAAATTTTCAGTTAGGGTTTTTTTTACTCATTTTAAATAAAAACTTTTATTTTTGTAAAAAATTCCGACTTTTTATAAGTAAAACTCCCCTCCCTTGACGTTCGGATTTTTATCAGTTTAGGTAAATATTAAAATTTCCTTTAAATTGCATTTGTTCTTTGGGGCAATTAGCACAGGCGAGCAGAGTAAATCGCCAAAATTTCAATTTGTCTGACAATGTTACTGCCTTTTACTGGGCTTGTTTGCACTATTATTGTGTAGATGTCGCAGTAGGTTATTGAGCCGTGATGTAATCGTCAATCGTACAACCCAATATTTTCGTTCTTTCAATTAAGCGTGTGGCGTTTCATTTCCATTGTGTTCCTGATTGTAAAGTGTTTTGAATATTTTTGTCTTTTGGTTTGGTTGATTTACGAGTTCTTTACTACTTCATAAATATTACAAACCCGAAAATTTATTTTGTAACACTTGTGCCAAGTACGACGTGTTTGTCATGGCCGACGTACGCGATATTCTTGACTTGGAGCAACCGGTTGCACCGGAACTAACAAAGGAGTCGCTGTTAGCCAAAAACAAAAAGATTTATGAAAAGTATGTATTCTGTTCAAATCGATTATGGGGTTTGGTCGTTTATTAAAACAATAACTGATAGTAAATTTATTATGGTAGGAAACTTGCGGTCAAGCGCCCGGAGGGCATGCACCGTGAGGTATTCGCTTTACTGTACAACGACAACAAGGATGCCTCCCCTCTGCTTCCGACGGACACGGGAACCGGCTACAAACAGGTGAAAGCTCGGCTTGGAATGAAAAAAGTTCGTCGCTGGGAATGGGCACCGTTCTCGAATCCAGCGCGCACGGATGGTGCGGTGTTTCACCACTGGAAAAGAGCCTCGGAAGATCAGAAGGAGTATCCATTTGCCAAATTTAATAAGCAGCTGGATATTCCAAGCTACAATATGACGGAATATAATACGCATTTAAAGACGAATCCAACTAAATGGACTAAGCCGCAGACGGATCATCTGTTCGATTTGGCTAAGCGTTTCGATGTACGGTTCATAATAATGGCTGATCGATGGGATCGGGCCAATTATGGAAGCAAAACTGTAGAAGATTTAAAGGAACGATATTACGAGGTGGTTGGTATTTTGGGTAAGGTCCGTGGAACTCCGGAAAAGAAAATTTTCCTTTTTGATGCGGAACATGAGCGTAAAAGGAAGGAGCAACTCAAGAAGTTATTCGATAGAACTACTAAACAGATTGAGGAGGAACAGATGTTGTTGAATGAGTTGAAGAAGATCGAAGCACGGAAGAAGGAACGAGAGCGGAAGACCCAAGATCTGCAAAAACTTATCTCGCAGGCTGATCAGCAACAGGCAGAGCAGCAACAACAGCATGCTGCAAGTTCGCACAAAAAACACGATAAAAAGTTGAAGAAGAAGATTCAACAACAACCACGCCCTTCTAAAGTGGATTCGGTTGTGAATGCTGTCGAGACCGCGGGTATTAAATTTACGGATCTCCGTGGAACTGGCGTCTCGCTACGATCTCAAAAGATGAAACTTCCTGCTAACGTGGGTCAGAAGAAGGCGAAAGCGTTGGAGCAAGCATTGCAAGAGTTCAAAGTTGACCCGAATCCACCACCAATCGAGGAAATTTGCGTCGCTTTTAACGAGTTGCGTTCCGACATGGTCCTGTTGTGTGAACTAAGAACTGCTCTGGCCACGTGTAATTTTGAACTGGAGAGCTTAAAGCATCAGTACGAGGTATTGTGCCCCGGTAAGTCTCTTAACATTCCAGCTGCGCTGGCTGTTCCGGTCAGCGAGGAAGGTACTGCCGAATTGGGCGATGTTTCGGGACTGGTTTAGCACATTTATATTGTAATGGATGTGTTCTAATAATAATAAGAGTGATTCTGTGCAAAAGTTTTCGTTTATTTTTAATGGAACCTAAAGAATTTGTTATACATTTTAGATGATTTAAAATTGTTTCACTTAGGCGATGAGCAAAAAGCTCTGTAATTATAATTTTTGGTGGATATTTGAGCTACACGGGTATGTTGACGTGATGGAGTTGATGTGTGAATGACAAGGCATTCGTGGGGAATGACGTCCAACAAAGAGCAGAACAAGAATTTTACGGAAATGTTTGACGTGACTGGTCCTTTATCTATTTGTATTTATCTCAACGTAGGTACTGAGAACTGAAATACAAGAATTGTAAAGTTTTTAATGTGTGTAAGAAATAAAACGGTCATATTGAAAGGCCACCAAGTAGTGACTTGCAATTAGCCGGCGCTACGATCGGCTGGTAAACACTATACGGATATCGTGTGCAACTTAGATACAATGGTAATTAACGCAAGCCACTTGGTCTAATCCCTGCTGCTGGATCTAGCCTACTCACGAGCTACCCGGTCGGGCGTCGAGATAAGTCCGCCGATTCCGGTGAAGCCTGACGTCCTGTTCGCTGGCGCCCCGATGATCCGAACCCGGTGCTACGTCGCATACTACTCAACTGGTCACCGGTGGTTGACCTAGTCTAGATTGTCGGAGAGTTCCCCGGCAGCGGAATTTCTCCTGAATTCCGATTTGTGGTTTCACTGCGGCTTTCTAGTCAATGGCGCTACTTTGTTGGTCCCTTCGACACTTCCTCTGCAGATTGGAGAGTATGCTCGTAAACACTCGGTTGACATCGTTCCAGGTATGCTCGTAGTGGCATCTATCACAGCGATATTGTCAACTATCACACCAGGCATATCGCTTCGTACTTCTTCGAACCTAGGGCATTCGAAGACCACGTGTTCCGGTGTCTACTGCACGTTCACAAACGTGTCCAAACCGATGCAGGTACCTCCGACAGCAACCGTGCCCGGATAAAAACTGCGTCAAATGGAAGTTCACCTCTCCTTATTTCCTATGCACCCAAGCAGACACATTTGATTCGATGGGTCCATCTTTCTTTCTCCGCGTTGTTCCACTCACGCTGCCACTTAGCCAACGAGTCAGCTCGAACCAGTTTACTTGCATTATGTACATTTCTCCACTGGTAGCATTCCACGTCTTCAACCAGAGTGATACAGATGAGAATCATTCCGGCAATTACGCATACCGCCTCCGACGATATCGTTATGTACGCAAGCGTGACACGAAAAGCCATTAGGCGGAATGTGCTTGTCAACTTCGTCCGGGTCCGCTTTGAGCTCAGCGCAGCAGCCTAGGCCGGTGCGCCATACCTCAGAATTGCGGATGAGGCACCTGCCAGGAGACGTCTCCTGCTGCCTCTTGCTCCGCATTTCTGTAGCACTATACAGAACATATCCGAAATCGTCAGAATGGCGGTCTTCAGTGCCACATTGGAAATACCTCCGGACTGGAGCTTTCTTCGCTGTCACCAGCATTTCTGCCGTCTGCATCAACGTGCCGTGGGAAAAGACCCTTCACGATAATTTTCAGTTTGTCAGCGCACATTTCAGCTGGCGTCGTTGGACCCTTGATCTTGGCTATCACGGCACGGTAAGCGATGCCCTAGGGGTTATCGTCTACTTCCCTGCACAGATCCTTGTAGCTGGTGAACTTATTAAGCACTATCACGGATTTTAAAGCGGCCATAGCCTGGAATGGTACCTGACGTTCTTCTCTAACTACTCCTTATCTTGCTATCAGAACGCGTATTCTGACTTTTGGGCTGTTAACACAGAGGGTGCTGAGCCTTTCGTTCCACCAAATAGCTGGACACCGGCAGATCCTCAACTCCATGTTCCTCGGCTCTGTTACGGCAAATGCCCGTGTTAAGACGCGTGCACTCCAAGAATGGCCGGGGTGATGTCACCATCAGAGCTTAAAAACTTGCATGAACTTGAAAGAAAACGAAATTCAATTCATGCCCGCTGCGATGAATGAAATTTTTGGTTCGTTTCCATCGTCATTCGTTCTCCCGACGCAGCGCTTTCAGGTACGGACATGTTTGGTTTCAGAAGCAAAGTGAATTTTATTTCTATGCTGGCTCTGAGAGGGATTAGCGATCAAAAGTGCACCAGATATAGATTACGCAGTTCACTTATGCTCGAAAATGTAGAAGATGCTAAATCTGCCTTCAAACTGTCGACATAATAACAAATGAATGCTTTGGTTGGCGAATGAATTTATATTATTCCTCTGCACTCAAGCATTCGATTCTGAATGAAATTTCAGTCAGTTGGAAAGTGAATGAATGAGAGAGGCGTTGAATCTGAATCACAGACTAACAGACATAACACTTAAAACAAAGCTTCGCTCGCTTTAACGGTCATTTTAAAAATATTTTTAGTTGGGACTGTGGCCGCATTTGAAATTATGGCGCCACTGTCATATGAACAAGCATACGTAGGATAGACCACTAGTGAAAAATTGCTCCCGAACCTGAGGGGTAACCTACCAGTAAATGAGTGTTTGGGACCGTGAATAAAAGGTGGAGTTCTGGGAAAATTGTCGGATCGATGTTTTTGAGGGAATTCCCTCATAGTGTTATGGCTGTTAGTCTGTGTCTGAATGTCGGTTTCGGTAAATACAAGCAGAAATAGGTAACTGATTTTGAAATTTCGTAACACTTGTCACCATATACTAAATTCAACGCGACTATATAAAAGATTTATTCATTGTGGTTAAAAACACGAGTACTACTAATGACCGACACAAGTTATGTGTCGCTAAAAGTGCTGACGTGGCATCCAGCCCCAGGCAACCCTATACCACAGAGAACAGACGTCCATCTTCAGCATTCAACTTGTGTAAAATCTCTAACGGTTTCGAAGGTAGTTTGGATATCTAAACCAGGTGCGCTACTGTCGTCATGTTTTTTTGTGGCTGAGTGCGACAGAATTGACAGCGGTTATTCCTCTACCCAGTCAAACTAGTCCGGAACCGATTCGGACTTCCAGCATGAATTCCAGCTCAAATGCATGAATCGATAGAGTCGGAATCGGTTGTTTTCTTTGAGCTAGATTCCATACTGAATCCATCCAGGATTTCGAACCGGTTCCGGAATCGATTTGACGGATAGTTGGGATAGGTTGGTGTGGCGGCGCTAGTGTTTATCGTATTTTAATTCAAATGTTTACACACATTTTTTAAATATTTTTGTTCGATCATGGATGTCTGTTCTCTGTGCCTATACCATCACATGGAGTTTGACCATTGTATACAAGTTCCAACATATATGGGGCGTTACAGCTATAAAGCCCCAAACAAAGAATTATGTTTGGTACTATACACGATATTCAAGCGTTCCACATGACGTTTTGCATCTTGTGGGATGATTTAATACCATATTATTCAGAAAATCAACATTTAGTAACTAATTACAGCTTTTAATCATTCGATTCAAAAATAATGTTTTGATTTTCATGGCAGTGATGCTGGCTGTACAGAGACGTCGTCCTTGACAGGGGGCTGGTGGCATCCGTTGCAGTGACAGCCCAGCTGTCACAGAGGAGCCCAGTGAGAAAGCGACATGGGCGTATTGACTAAGACCGTATTCTCAGCTCAGTTCCAGTTGTTCCAATAGCCCTCGCTAGTGTTTCTGACAGAGCTTATCGGCGTTCGAAATTGGAGCGGTGCTGTCGGCACGAAGTATTTCGGCGCTTGTCAATATCCTCCGCCTTAGAGTATAGTTCCATCAACCATGGGTATAGTGGATTACCTGGAGGTCGTTATGTGTGTGTGTGTGTTAGTGAGCAATTCATGTCATCCATCAGCGACGAACTGCAGGAGGGTACCTCGATGATGGATCACCGATCGTCTTGACGGAATGTGCTAGCGAAACCGTTGTTGCCCAGCATTACATTGAGCTTTACCAGGGCTTCTAACAGCCTGCGACCCCACTCCACGGCCCAAGCGTTAATGTTTCCTCCTATGACAACCGGCATTCGTCCGACTAACGAGTCGATTGGTGCGTCCAGAATCCTATTGTACTACTCTGGTGTTCACCTTGGCAATCATAACAGCTACATATGAACACAGAGAACAGACATATAAGCTAGAACAAACTTTCCCGAAAAACCTGTGTAAAGATTTAAATGAAAATACGTTGAAAATCACCATCGCATACATGTTTGCATGCATGAGTCACCATTGTACCCAAGTTTTCATACAAGTCCCGTATAGCGATTGCTGGCCGATCGAAGCGCCGACCAGTGGCAAGTTGCTACTTGCCGTTGTCATTTCAAAGTGACAGTTTACTTTCTTACACAAGTTGAAAACTTTACTTGTATGTCAGTTCTCAGTGATATGAATACACCGTTCTTCTTGGCGATCACGAAACCTTCGTGTATGCGACCCAAGTAACCAATAAGCATCATAACTTAGCCTAATACATCTGCTTTACATATAGGGCAGCCTGAAATAGGGGCCCATATTATTGGCTCGAATCAAAACTCGTCGAAATGTCAATTGACGATAGGTTCATCCGGAGTGTTCATTTGTGTTTACATTTTGCTAGCGTTGCCAATTTTATTTTGTGTCCAGCACCCAATGTGGCTACGCCCACATCGCTTTTGCGCGTGCTGTCCGACTTCGCTACCGCTCAGTCGGACTTAAACTAGGGATAGCCCCTATGTTTGAGTAAGCAGGGCAAACGAGTGGATCACAGGTTCGCTTGCTTCCGACGGCGGGTCGGTGGCCACCTCGCCCGGGCCTCGGTTATGCGGCTATGCCGCATCGAAATGGTACCCCTTAAACATTCTAACTTGAATCGGTTGTGTCACCGGAGCCGGAATACGAATTAGATCCAGCCAGCATTCCGGCTGAGTTAATCTGGGAAGTTTAGTAAAATTTAATCTGGAAATAAATTTTTTTTGGCAACGCTCCAGCACCCCGTTGATTTCACCACCTGGGCGCCAGGTTGACGATATGAAATGAACTTTGTTTTCTTTCGACAAGTTTTGATTCGAGCCAGCAACATCCAGCCCTGATAGAGCCGTTAAGCTATATATCGAGGGGCAAGCACTAAATCTTCAATACGACTCAGTGCCAAAAGTCTTACATAATTAGTTACGCGCCCAATTCATTATTGGGCTTTAATCACAGAGAACAGACATATAAGCTAGAAAAAACTTTCCCGAAAAATCTGTGTAAACATTTAAATGAAAATGCTTTTGATAATCACCATCGCATACAGGTTCGCATGCGTGAGTCACCATTGTATCCAAGTTTGCACATATGTCCCGTATTAGGTTCTTTACTGGCACAGTTAACCTCACTTTTCTTGGCAGTTCGCTTGTACTGTTTACATGGACTTAGAAAAATTTATGGACGACTAGATTCGCTCGAAGAAAATCGCAAAAAAAATTCTATGTCCATGTAAACAGTACAAACGAACTGTCAAAAATGGAAACTCAGTTCATTTGTGCCGTCAGCGTAAAGTATTCAATTGAATACTTTACGGTGACGTCACAAATGAACTGGGTGTTCATTTTTGACAGTTCGCTTGTACTGTTTACATGGACTTAGGAAATTTCTTTGCGATTTTCTTCAATCGAATCTAGTCATCCACAAATTTTTCTAAGTCCATGTAAACAGTACAAGCGAACTATCAAGAAAAGTGAGGTTAATCTAGAAAAACTCTAGTAAGAGGACTGCGGAGAGAAAAACAGCATTTTTGGCAACGTATGCCCCGGCATTGTATGGCGACACGTCCAATGTTATAAGGATAGGCAATGTTCGATTGGATTCGTTTTTTGACAGCTAAACGCGAATCCAATCGATCCGAAATGGAGTCTCCGCAGTTCTCTAAAGTTTTTCTAGGTTAACCGAGTTAGTAAAGAACCTAATAATACAAAGACTCCTCCCAGTGGCTGAGATGCTAGTATCATCACAGAAAAGTGACTTTTTACAGCCTGTAGGTAGATTTGGAAGATCAGAGGTAAAAATATTGTATAGTATTGGTGCGACGCTTGATCCTTGAGGGACGCCTGCTTTAACGGGTAGCTTATTAGATTTACAATTCTGATAAGAAACCTGTAGGGTACGGTTAGTAAGATAATTTTTAATTATCTTTTTTTATGTAAATTGGAAAATTGAAATCCCACATTTTGGCAATTAATCCTTTTTGCCAAACACTGTCGAAAGCTTTTCCGATGTCTAGAAGAGCAACTCCAGTGGAATAGCCCTCTGAGATATTTGTCTTTATCATGTTAGTTATTCTCACAAGTTGATGAGTAGTTGAATGTCCAATACCAAATCCAAACTGCTCAGGAAGAAAAATAGAATTCTCATTGATATGTGACATCATTCTAGTTAGGATGATTTTTTCAAATAATTTACTAATAGAAGAGAGTAAGTCAATTGGTCGATAGCTAGATGCTTCTGCTGGGTTTTTATCCGGCTTCAAAATAGGAATAACCTTGGCATTTTTCCATCTTTCAGGGAAGTATGCTAATTCAAAACATTTGCTGAATATTTTGACCAAGTATCTCATGGTGATTTCGGGAAGGTTTTTAAGAAGAATGTTGAAAATTCCATCATAACCTGGAGCTTTCATATTTTTTAACTTTTTCATGATGGATTTGATCTCATCATAGTTTGTTTCAACAATATCATCTAGAGACAATATTTTTTTTTATTCATTTCGTTTATTTGATAGACACAAATGCGTTAGCTTGGCGGTGCCAAATTCTTTTGTTTTTACATTTTGGATATCTTAAAACTAGGAGGTTACAATGTCGAAATATACAAGAAAATAAGATTCAATATACAAGAGAGGGCCATAGAGACAATACTTGATTTGAAACGTTTTCATATTTTTGTAAGACTTCGGTTTCAATAGAACTCACAACGTTGAGATTAAAATTATGGACACTTTCAAACTGCTGAGCAAGTTTTTGAGCTTTTTCTTCGTTTGTAAGAAGTATGTGGTCACCTTCCTTCAAAGCTGGAATTGGTTTCTGAGGTTTCTTAAGAACCTTAGAAAGTTTCCAGAAAGGTTTAGAATTTGGCTTGATTTGTTCAACCTCTTTCGCGAAATTTTCATTTCTTAAGAGTGTGAATCTATGCTTAATTTCTTTTTGTAGATCCTGATAGATACATTTCATAGCAGGATCACGAGAACGTTGATATTGACATCTTCGAACATTCTTCAAGCGAATCAGAAGTTGAAGATCGTCGTCAATGATAGGAGTATTAAATTTTTTCTGTGTTGTTGGTACTGATAAATTTCTAGCATCAACTATACATATACTTAAATTTTGTAATACCGTATCAATGTCAGCTTTATTTTGTAAATTATTCTCAATATAAGTTTTTTACCTTTCTCAATTCGCTTTGTGATAATTTTACACTGAGCTAATGGAATTGGAAACAGCTTCTTGAGAAAGTGAAAAAGTTACTGGAAGATGATCAGAATCAAAGTCAGCATGTGTAATCAATTCGCTACAAAGGTGACTTTGATCTGTCAAAACAAAATCAATTGTCGATGGATTCCTTACAGACGAATAGCACGTAGGACCATTCGGGAACAAAATTGAATAATAATCAGCAGAGCAATCATTAAAAAGTAGTTTGCCGTTGGAATTGCTTTGAGCACTATTCCAGGCTCGGTGTTTGACATTAAAATCACCGATTATGAAGAATTTCGACCGATTTCTTGTAAGTTGTTGTAAGTCTCCTTTCAAGAAATTAATTTGTTCGCCAGTGCACTGGAAAGGCAAATAGGCTGCAGCAATAAAAATGATACCAAGATCAGTTTCAACTTCGATACCCAAACTCTCGATCATCTTGGTGTCAAGAGACGGCGTAACGGAATGTTTGATCCTGCGATTAACCGCTATTGCGATTCCTCCGCCGAATCCAACAATTCGATCAAATCGATGAATAACAAAATTAGAGTTACTCTTCAATTTAATATTTGGTTTTAAAAAAGTTTCGGTCACAACGGCTATATGCACATTATGTATCCTCAAGAAGTTGAAAAATTCGTCTTCGCACGTTTTTAATGAGCCAGCATTCCAATTTAATAAATTTAAATGATTATTTAAAGTCATTGTTAAACTTTAATTTCATTACAATTTTGTTAGAAAATTCCCACCCCGCTTGAAAAGCTTCAAACATGGAGGTAGAATTTAACATAGCAATCATGATAGGTAACATAGACTCCTGTAGGTATTTTAATTTTTCTTCCGTTACGCTACCAAGATCCATTGGACTAAAGGAAGCGTTGGGTGTAAACAAGATTGAGGGCGTGGTAGGTGTAGCCGTTATTTTGGCATTGCTACCTGCCACTGAAGCATAAGATGACACACCATTGTAGGATGGTGTGACGGAGGTAGAAGAAGTTGTTAGTCTATTTTGAATCGGATTAACACGTTTGGGCGTGTTTTCTTGAAGTGTACCTGAAGAAGTAGGTACATTTTTTATTTGTTATTTTTGTTGTCTAGAACGAGAATTTATAATTTTTCTCGAACAGGACAACCCCAGGAATTCGATTTATGATTTTCGCTACATTTAGCGCATTTGAAACTTTTTGTGGTTTTTTCACCGGACAAATATTTTTCGTGTGCGATTTATCACCACAGATCATACATTTGGAATCCAAATGACAATTTTTTGTGCCGTGCCCAAAGCCTTGGCATCTACGACACTGGGTCAGATTTTGAATTCTGCCCCCATGTCGTCTATAATGTTCCCACTTTACTCGCACGTGGAACATAAAACGTGCTTTTTCGAATACTTTCAAATTATTAACCTCATTACGGTTAAAATGAATTAAATAAAGCTCCTGGATAATTCCCGAGTGTACTGGCGTGTTCTCGCCGCTAGCCTTTCTCTTCATAAGAATAACTTGTGAAGGTTGTAAATTTGCCAAGTAAATTTTTCAATTCGTTGGATATTTCATCCAAACTTTGACCTTGTGGTCATTCAAGACAGCCCTGAATGGTCTATCTATCTTGAAATCATATGAATAAAATTTATATAACTTCTCCGTAAGATACTGGAGTAGTCGTTTGTGGCCAATCAATTCCTCCGCTGTAACTCGACATTATCCTCTTCGGCCAATCTGAAAATAGACTTTTACGTCCGGAAGGATCGTCGAAAGCTCAGTTCGAAAGGCTTTGAAGTCGGAGATCATCACTGTTATAGGCGGAGGTGATTACGTTTTCTTCTCATTGGCATTATGCGCAATGCGAGGAAATTTAGAAATTTCATCAGCTTCACATTCGGATAAAACATCGAATGAGTTGCTGCAGTCAATTGAATTTTCAGGTGGAGAAGATACCCTTTTCCGTTTAGCTTTAATTTTTGGCACACGGCCTTTCTGGGAGGACCCAGGCATGTTGGAAGAATTTAATATTTCTTTAGGCTGAATTGTTCTTGAAAAATGTTTTAGTCTTGAAAAAAACTGATTGAGTAGAAAAAATAGGTAGTCTTGAAAAAGACTAATTGTCGAAAAAATATAGGTAGTCTTGAGAAAGACTGATCGAGCGAAAATATAAATAGCCTTGAGAAAGACTGTTGCTGTTGAAAAACTCTAGATAAACCAGGAGCTACCAAGATTTGTGACCGGTTCGAACGAAGGTTCACGCCGGTATTACATTGTTTGTTTTTTCATTCGCTTCGCACTGGCTCGGACAGAAGCAGAAGCACAATGAATATCGTGACCGATGTCTCTGATGGTTGAAAATGTTGAAAATAGACTGAAAGACGACAACTTGAGCTAATGCACATGGGTAATATCTATTGTAATCAAAAATTACGCTTAGCGAAAAAATAAATTTTTGACGTAGGTATTCAAAACAACCTTTTTGTAATTGTCAGTAGTGAGCGTTGAATGCTTCTCTTTCGATCTGTGCGCTTAGTTTAGTAATTTGCGGGTTAGGTAGAAATAATTAAGGATCAAAGTATACGAAACGCTTCTGTTTTAGAAAAATGGGTTTCAATCTAGTGTAGCAGAGATAGGCATAAGTGATGTAAAATGTTCGTATTTGGATATCAATCAAAATATACAACGTATTCTACAGGCGCTCTTATCGACTCTGATATAGATGCTGCAGCCTCAGTATATCAACTTACATCCCACAAACACTGCCACTGCTGGGAGTAAGTATCGAATATTCATTGCAGCTCAAGCATACCGTAATGCTAGTGTACATAGATATGGGGTCTATAGATACCAAGATGATGCGGCAGAGTTGAGTAAATATTTGCTTACATCGTTCATCCTCATTGATTTATGGTAGAACATATTGCTTTAGTCTGCTGTGGACCACCGAGCAGAACCAAGCTCGAGGATATCGAATGGGAAAGTTTTTATTTTTATGAAAATTTATGCGACCAAAGCTAGTTCCTGTAGTGATGAATAGCCCTGCTGTTTATTTTTTGCAGGGAGATACTTTTTGAAAGCACTGAATAGTGTTATGTAATTTAGTCCTTCGATTAGGAATGTTTGCGCCCTGACCAAGAAAGCTGCAAATATGTATAGAAACAGAAGTGCTTTGTTCACATTTTGTTTTGATTGGTCGAGAGAAATAGAAACGTTTAGTGGCATAGCTTGTACATTGTACAAGCTCTGTAGCTTTTTGGATCGCGTGTAAACTCTTTTTGTAATATTTGTGCAAACTTCTCACAAATAGGTTTTAAACGCGCTAATTTTCATTTTGCTGATTGATCCAACAATTTCCATTTGACATTCAAGTAACTCGTGTTCATTATCATTAACTGCACGTTACTCTGAAGGACACATACGCCAGCATAAATTAACAACCAACCCATGTGGTCTTTCACTCCAACAGAACCCAGTCGCTTTTCCTGAAGTAACGTTCAACATTCATATAGACATGCAATACTCGCTGCACATGCAATGGGCATGAATCCCATCAAACCTGCTACTGTGCGGAAAAGAGGCATAAATTGCTGCGTAGAATCGCTGTGAAATACCATATGAACTCGGCCACACCGGTAGTTTACAGGATTGCACGTCAACAGCGCTGCACCTCTGGCATATGTCCTACACGGGACTTGTGAACAACTATTAACAAACAATGAAATTGCACCAAACGCGTGACTAAATAGTTTCCATTTCACATGCAGCGGACCAATCGAGAATTGTTTGCATACCTAAATGGATCTAAATTAAATATTCATTTTTCCTATGCACCTACGGCAGGCAGGAGGCTCCATTCTCATATCGTCGTTCTAGTGTAATCTTGTGCCTCTATTCTAAATTTGTTACTAAGAACTGGAATACTGAAACAGGGGTTCACACGACTCGATATAAAAGCTATTTCGTACTCATGCAAGGAAGGATTGTATCGTACTAGAAGCCTGGATAAAATTCGAGAATTGTTCAATTACCACAACTCACGTAACCAACAACTTTGCACAACTTAAATGCAAAGTTATCGAAACAAAATGTGACAATTTACCGGCTCTGGGGTGGTGATAGTTTTACTGCTAGTGATGACACCATGTTTTATCACGATTGCAACGCCAGAAAGTGCAGTCGGAATCACTATCGTCGCTATGTAATGTGGTGGGAATTATTTGAAAATAAATCATGTCTTAAACTAATATCGCTGATCTATTTTTTAATTTTTGCATATTTTGTATCTTTTAGATAAGGAAAGGATTTACTCGAATTCAGCCCTGTTCGTCTACTACAGCTCATCAATCATTGAGGACCTACAGTTTTAAGCATCATGCGGACTTTTGGCAAATTGTGGGCATTGGATGTTGTAACTGATCTCTTAGCCGAGGTTCCATAGCTGTCAAATTATCATGAGCTCTTTTTCGAAGAGATGCTCCAAAATATGAATTAGGGACAATGCTTTGAATGGGAAGCACAGTTTGATGTATATAAACATAAGCTTGCTCACCGAAAAATTGCGCATAATTTAATATTTTTTTGAGAATGTTGAGCATGTACATGAGCATGATGACCGTACAGTTCGTAGTTACTACTCCATGATTGACCAGAACAAGCAAAATTGCAAAGAGAATCAACGAATGGAGCCTGGGAGTAACTATCCATTCTCAATGTGTACGTTTAGAGAGTTCTATACTTTGAAAGGACAATAACGGCGCCGGCCACGTCCTTACAGTGATCGGGGAAGGAAAGGAATGTTAGTGTAGCAAACGTTGTTATGGATACCGTGTATACCTCTGCATCTCCACGTTTGCCACCGGAAGGAGTTTTTTTTAGTGGAATGGGATAATGAGATACACAAATCTGGATTCATCTTGATAAGTGATGCGATTTATGCAAGTTCAAGAAGTATTATCATGTGTTTATTGTTCTGGGCAACCGGTTCCCGAGAATTTATGAATGATTTATTAATTATGTTTTTGAATTTTCAATAATTTATCCAATTCGCATGAAATTTTAACATTTTCAAAAATCATCTTCATCATCGGACCATTGTTTTCATTGGGTATTTCCTATTAGGTAGAAATTAGTTCCATGTGTATTGTTTAAATTACGTAATTGTACAGGGGATCAGGAATCAAAATATATTGGCTCAAACGGCACTTTTCCCGCATGTAGTCGGGGATTTGTGCCTTGCCGTGTCTTCTCATCTTTTCCTGAGCTGAAGGAAAGGAGTAGAAAGATGGAGGGAGAAAGATTTTTCAAAATCACTGGGCACGGTTGTTCTCGAAACGTCTTTGTTTGGCGACAGGTTTGTAGACTTCTCCAATAATTGTGGTGCTGGGACGAAGTCCAGGTCTTTTTTCTATTATCCAACTTGTCGAAATTGACAGAACGAGTTCAGGACCGACGAAGTCAGTCGCTGAACCGGCCCTGGCCAACAGGCTTGTTATTTGCTCACACAATGTGCCACAAAGAGTGAAATACACCGATGAAAAAAGAGCAGCACACAACCACTGCGATGTGCAGAACGACTGCACAAAGAGAAACTTGGAAACGAAAATGAGAAAGATCTGTGCACAATTTCATTGAAAGAGTCACCTTGAAGAGCCACTTTTTTGTGCCTTTTCACACTGGTAAACAGGTAGGAAGGCGAATCAAACTACAATTCAGATAAAGTATGATCGGAAGAACATTTTTAAACATTTTTTTGGTTGCGTTCTCTGCTTCCGTGCGCGTGGGACCAAGATTCACACTAAAGAGCCTCTTTATTTATACTCTTTGAGGTGTGCAGCTATGGAGTAGAATACACGTATGGGAGCAACACACATCGGAGTAAAGAGGTTTAATAATATGTAACCATTTGTGACCACAGTCGTGTATGACTAGCAGCAAGTACAACATAGTTACTGTTCCAAAGCCCAGTAACCTGCTGTCTGTATTTACATGATAGTACTTCTTGTTCCGCAAGTCTCATCCCAGGTCCAAATACGTTCAGAATTATGATAGGGTATACAACCTAAACCTAACCCCAACATATTTGTTAATGTATTTGCGTGCACTGCCAGGCTTTTCTGCATTTGTTTGATGCAACAATTACATTCATTGGTTTGTGTATCAAGTTTCAATATCATTATTTAATCTTAAACTTAAACAGAATCCACAGTTTTAAAAAAATATCACCGAAATTTTTCCATATTTCAACGATAGCCAAGAGAAACCGGTGGAAGTGATACATTTTCAAAATAGATTTAAATGTTCAATTGTAACATTTTTTATAGATTTAATTAGTTTGTCTGATTTGGCATTATGCAAGTTATGTGTTTGAAAAGGTTTCTTCGTAATGTTGTATATAAAAAATCTTAAATAATTGGTGTCCACAATATGTCTTAAACAATTGCTATCAATATATTTTGGACAACCCTAGATTTTCTTTCGTGACAGCTATTTGTTTATCGAGCTAGAGTAATGAAAAAGTTAACCGTTATGAGTCCGACACGGTACCCTGGTACCTTTTTAGGTTTCAATTATTGAAATTCCCATGTATTCTCCATAGCTGGAATTTGAAACTTTGTGACATCTTATAACTTCACTAAGTTAAGCTTTTGGGTTAATAATATTGTTGATATAGTAAGAGGGTGAGTGAGGAGGGGTTCCTGATTTTTTTTATTACGTAACAGGCCAAAGCGGGTACCCCAGTACCCACAAAACTGAAATGCCAATAACTAAGGTAATTTTTAACCGATTTTGATACTTTTAAGTGTTTTGGATTCAGGAACTCATCCACTTTTAGACTTGGTAAAAATGAATAGGGTTACTTCATTCGGTTCCCGCGAATCCGGATTTCCGGAAACTTGTTCCAGTGTTGGGATACTGTTTGTGAATTTCAATGAAATACTAGCAATATGGGTATCAAAATTCTTGGAATTGCATCAGTAGACTGTATCTCGCGGTTTTGGAACCACTTGGTCATTTGACCCCGGAACGGGCATTCCGGAGCAGGTTCCCGTGGGGCCGTTAGTGACCATTCCATTCCAATTCCACTTTTCAAATTGCCATATGGTCCCGTAACAATAATTAACAGACTTCCGAGACAATTTGAAGAGCTTTGATACTCATATTGTTAGGACATTAATAAAATTTACAAATCATACCCTAGTACTGGAACACTGCTCCGGAAAATCCGGATTACCAAGAACCAGATCCGTTCATCCGCTTCTATTTTACAGAATCAAAAAGTGGACGAGTTCTTGAATCCAAAACATCTAAAATTGTTCAAATCGGTTAAAGGAAACCATAGTTATGAGCATTTCAATTTGTAGGTACCCGGGTACCCTCGTTGGCCTGTTAAAGGTGTTTTTTGTTGTTGGACACATAACTGTTAAAAATGTCGTAACGGTAGGTAGCCTGCTCTTTTTAATAAAATTATTTTCAATCAAATCAAATGGAATGTCGAAAATCAAACGATTGAGAAACATTTCATTGAAGCCCATAATATGACCAAAGAGGAGACTTTTGAAATCTATGTTGAAGAACAAGCGATTCTAGGAATTCAGAAAGCACTCTCTTATTATTCATTATTTAGCTGCGATGTGCCACTTCAATTTGTCACATATAGCTCGTCGAATTCAACAAATTCGATCTACAAATGAATTTGTTGAATTCGACGAATTATATGTGACAAATTGAAGTGGCACATCGCAGCTAAATAATGCTTTCTGAATTCCTAGAATCGCTTGAAACACTAACACGAACAGGAACATTGCGATTCAAACGACGTTGTCCTGCTGTTTTAACATTACGCCGAAGCCTTGAATGTCGCAACTGAAGAAAACGGAAAGTAGAGGAAGGGAACGAAGAAAAACTGGTCTTAGAAAGAATAACAAGAAACCACCTCTTAAACAAAAGAATTAAAAATTAATATTAAGTACAAAAAGCTTCCTGACGAACTTTGAACCTTAATTTATCATCCACTTGAGGATGTTACTCTATAATACTGTTACAGATGAATTGTTACTCGAAATATATTATTGTTGACTCTATTGCATAACATTTAATGCTGCTTTGTTAAGTCTGCAGCAACCTAATAATAAATAATTTCCTAAAATGACAGTACTAAAAAGTCAGCCTTCTATATAAAGATTAATGTACCATTTTTGATTGCCAGTCACTGATTTGCTTGTGTTCTTCTTTCATGCATTAAATATACGCAACAAGAACGAGTCAGTAGGTGAGTTTAGTAGACTAAACTTTGCTGTTTCCAAAATATATTCAGTCACATTTAGTGTGTCCAAAATATGCTTGGTGAAGTAATCTAGGGGTCCAAAATTGGTCGGTTACCTATCGGTTATTATGTCTAAAGCAAACAAATGACGTTAGTGCTTGTATGAAGGATTATCGCGTCTAAATGTCCGCTTACAAAATTGAGATCGATGGTGTGTTCACCGATTCGAAATTGCGCGTGGATCTACTGAAGCATCGCATTTGGATGGGACAAAATTGTGTGTCCCTTCAAAGACAAAATTGTGTGTCCCTTCAAAGTCGTATCGGGTGAACTTTGGTGTTTAATTACGTCTTCTTCGGCAAAAATCGTCTGCCTCTTCGGCTGTTGTACCGAGAATCGTTAGGATGACTCCATATGATCAAGGGTCCTAGGAATCTTAAGCGTTGCCTTTAAGGGACCACTTCAGCGAAAAATACCTTGAAAGATAATAGTCTAGGAACACTGCTGGTTGGTTTGATGTTCGATTTCTCTTAGCAAACAAAATTCTGGCTTATATTTGAAAAGGTCCTCTTATGCGTTAAACTCATCTAATGTCTATTACATGCACAATTATTAGAGGTTTAGTTAATATTTCGGTAAATTGTTAGCATATTCCATAAAAATATATTAAAATATTATTATTATGTTTTTGGTGTAGTCAAGATATATTCGATCAGAATACAATAGAGTTTCAGCTCGTTTTTGTAATATGCGATCAGAAGGAGTTATATTTTTTCGCGAAAGAAAAGCTCTACTTCCTCCATACATTAGTTTGTTATGCATGTACCAGGAGCAATGGATGGCAGTCGTATGGACGAATCCCAAACGATTTTTTTTTACAAGAGCGATTTTATGTTCTGACCAGTGCTTTGTTTTATTTTCTAAACCCCGTTCGCTCAAAATTGTTCGCTGTTATTGATTATCAAATTTTTTTATAATACGCTTAGGGACAATTCATAAATTACGTAACGCAAAAATTGCCCAAAATTGACTCCCCCCTCCCCCCATGTAACAAATTGTCACAAATTTCTTCATCCCCCCCTCCCCTGTTACGTAACAAATTCCTAGAAAATTTTTTTTTTCTTCGGTGAAAACATGTTACGTAACGATCTAGCTAACTCCCCCTCCCCCCTATGTCACAACATGTCACAACTTCTTGTACCCCCTCCCCCCCTAAAAGCGTTACGTAATTTATGAATGGTCCCTTAGGTAAAGTTACTAGTCGTTTTCAAGATGAATGCGGGTCGTGCTCAAAAAGCATATTCACGACGTGCGTTTCCCAAATATTGCACAACTTGTGTAAGACCGAGAAACTATTCATAAGGATTCATGACCTGGATCACATTAGAAGGCCAAAAGGGCACCATGATAATCAGAATAAATTGGCTCCATTTGCACTACGAATACGCTCCTCGCTCTAATAACCTAGGAATGAGCGTTTTTGTGAACTTTCCAATAATCCACAGTTGACTTTGAAGTGGTCCGTTAAAGACGATCTAAGTACTCTTGCCGAAAAACTAAAAAGAGGTACGCCACTCACTACGACAGATCACCGCATGGGGATCATCAGCGTATCTCTCTGATGATCTCCATGTGGGGATGACTCTGTTAAACCAGCAGTTGGAGTTAGAACCAGACTTAGTTTCTCCTCGAGCAAAAATTTCATTAGTTTTGCAACCCTTTGGAGTTTATATTCTATTCTTTTTCATTGTTCAGTTCACTTGGAAATGGCACATTATCTTGACTGATTTCATGATTTATCCTCACAAAAATCAGAAGGTTGTCATGATTTCAGCGTCCTTCTGAGAATGGCGCCCTTGGCGAGGGTCAACCTGGCCAACCGCACGCACTGTATTTGTGTTCAACTCTCAAAACTTCAGAAGAATTTTAAATTGATTTTCAAAGAAAACGTAAACACGCCCCGTTTGACACTTTCGCTCTTCCTTAATAGTGCATTTAGCAAAACCCATGAGCATTTTCGACAGTTTTCCCAGCAAAATGATATGGATCAAGATAGAATGGAATATGGTCATAATAATTTAATTTTTTTTTTTTTTCATTTAGCATACAAACAGCATATGAATTAATTACCCAATTGTAGTGTAAATCCAATAGATGTATTTAGGTTTGAGACCCCAGCTCTTTCCAAAAGTTCGTCTACACTGCTCGAAGGCCATGCGCGCTTTCTCGACTGTGAACTCAATGTGATCAGACTAAATCAGTTTGGAATCCAATATAACTCCAACGTATTTGACTTGATCTGCAAACAGTAGCTCAGAATCAAGGAATTGCAAGGGACGAATCCATTTTGGAAGCAGCTCGAGGTCATAGAGTACCTTTATATATCATAACTGGAACTGGATACACGCAATGCAATGTAACTGACATCTGTGTTCATCATTAGGTCATGTAGAGATAAGGAAGCTGAGGGTCTGCTCATGGCCTCAAAATGGTGCGCAGTCACTACTTTTATGGAACCTTGTCGTCGATGGCCTGTTGAGGAAACTTAATGAGCTTGGGTTCCTGACATGTGGTTTCACCGATGATTTTCGTATAATTATTATCGGCCTTTATATTAACATAGGGGAGACCGGGGCTAGTTAGCGGAGCTTTCAGTTTCCATTTTTTAACCGCTTTGATTTTGGTAGATCTTGCAAAATAGAACACACACACACAAAATAGACTGTTGGAAACATCTCTGAATTTTATCAAAATGTTTGATACATTTCTCTAGAAAATAAGCAATCCAATGGAAATACAATTACATGAGTGGTCCATATGAAATGTGCCGATTGTCTTTTCAATAAAACTGTATGATATTCGACACTTTTCATTATATTTCAGTTTCAATACCCCGTCATTTTGACTTCGATGCGTAACTCCATATTCGAAAGCAAATTTTCGAAATTCTTCAGGCGATTGGCTGAAATAATTGTCCCCTGCATTGACTAGAGACACAAGAAAAAGTTTCTCTTACTTTGGAGTGAAATCCAGAAATAAAATATATGATGACTATTTTTGCAATATAAATAGTACCGCCAACTTGCCCCGTGTGTGTTACCACCAACTTATCCCAATCGCATATTTTATAAAAAAGGATTTAAAAAAATACTTTTGTGTATGAATAGGTATAATATCTTTACGGATGCCGAAAGCTCTTTTCACTCACTATCGAAAAATATAATTGTCCAGGTAATAGATTGAAAACCACCATAAATAACACAAAATGTTTAAAATTAAGAAAGTTTACAAAGTATGCTCAAAAACACAATATCGCCCACAGCTTTTACAAAACATAATGTTTCGCAACAAAAACACATTGGATAATGCGTTTCACATTACTTGAGGTACGCAACGAGAGACATAAGGGAGGGGAAAAGGGGGTTCAGCCAACTTACCCCAACCGCTAACTAGCCCCGGGCTCCCCTACTTTTTGATTTGATGAAGCAAGTCTTATTTGTTGTTAAGCAATGGTGTCTTCATGTTGGACTATCAGTTAATCTAATGTTTTTGGTAGTTGGGATATATCATTTAACTGGCAGCATGTTGGTGTCGGTTACTGAAGAGTGGAACATGGAAGTCTATGTGGTGATTAAGTCGGCTACCATATACTGATGGCACTAAGTCGAATGATAATCATAATTTTCTGAAAGTCAAAATAATTTCAAATTAACTTTTCCACATGAAGAGACGTAACAAAGCACATTTTTGTATTTGCTGAATATGTCCTTATTAGTGCAGATTTGAGAAAAAAGAGTAATAGAAATAAACTGGGTTCGTGCAGTTACAATAGTTTCTTCAAAATCTTATCTCGATTTGTGGATATTTATTTGACATAAATGTACTACTCCAAATACTTTGACTTAGAATGGAATGTTTATTTATATAGCTTTCCTTTTGAAGAGGTTTCCTTTGAACAACACAACCAAGTGTCAGCCGGAATTTCCTATTGGTTCCGTTTGCTAAAGTGCATTGTACAGCGACACAAAAAAACCCGTCGGTCGCATAACAGTTCGTACGACGTTGGGTGATTGCAGTATGACATATTTCATCTTGACATGAAAAACTATCCACCAACAAACCGAGTGCTGCGACCAATAAATCATCGGTTCGTGACTCTTTGATGGTTCGTAAAACAGTGCAGCTCAAAAAGGACCTCCATCCTGTACATAGGATACAACATCTGGACTGGTCTGCTGAATACGAATTGAGCCGTGCCTTTTAGTTCGCTGTATGGTGGTATGGTTTGCACTTCCAAGCCGGCGATTTAGTTATTGTTATTTGTTTTCCATAGTGCAGGGAAAAATAAGTCCACCGGGAGCAAAGTTATGGCCACTATAAGCAAGTGGAGAAAACACCTGGCGGTATGTTTTGCGACTAGTCGGTCTTTTACGTAGGGTACAGTTCCTAATGTTAGCGCGTTCCACGATGTTTGGACTAATAAATTTGTTTCTAAGATTAAGATTAAAATCGTGTTCTAAACCTTCAACTGTTTAAATACACGAGAAATTGACATAGGGTTGACGCACCAATAGCCGCATACTCAAGATAAACTTCAATTAAAAGCCTCAAAAATATCAATGAGATATATTAATATGCCGATCACGGGTTTTCAATCCATATTTTGAAATAAAAATTAGAAAAGAAATAATTACTTCAGCTTTTATATGAGACGTATGAGGCAATTTCAGTTATGAAAATCTGTAGTCGCATTTAAGTGTACAGAAATGTCATGGCTTTGAAACTTCTACTGGCCAGGTACCCCACGATGGTTGGAGCTACCCTATCACTGTTACGTTCAGAAAGGACAAACTCTTCCAAAATGCTTTGGTGGTAACAGAGTTAAAAAGTTTTTTTTTCAATGCCATTACATAAGGATCAGCAGGGGAAGTTTTTCCAACAGTGTCCATGGTTTAGTCTGGGGATCTAATTACGTGCTGATTGAAAGTCCTTAAATTTTGCTGCATAAATCACAGAAGCTGTTTTCGTAATCGGGTCTGGGTTTTCTACATCATCAGTGGACGCTTGTTTTAAACGATCCTCTCTGTTAAAAAGATCATGTTAGGGCATGTTCAGGAGTGTTTCAGTTTTAGATTTATAATTTTGTCAGTTCTATAATATAAAACTGAAATTTTTAAAACTAGAATTTGCTGTCCCCAGCAGCAGTTTTAGCGGGTGTTCTATCCAGTTTAAAATGTATGCCCCGCGTTACCTTCGGCGTTACTGCATTCAAATTTATTTTTCCCCAGTCTATCGAATCTAAATGGCTGTGCTGAGTAGTCTCCATGTGTTTAAAACACAGTTCCAGGGGTTGTAATTCTCTCTCACGCAAGAAGTAGCTTATCCGATGTCCAACTTTTCCGAGATAAGATGAGTCGAAGAATTCTCCGTCTCCACAAATAGCGTGAGAATGATTTTCCGGATAAAATTCTTTTGACTTTTTCCTTCTCACCGGAGAAGGTGATAAAATTTTAATTTCGTGGAAATCAATAAAAACTTCAAAAAATACACTTAATTACAAAGAAAAGCGGCAAAGAAGTATGATGGACTTGTTTTATCGTGTTTTGGAATAACGACAGCAAAGCAGGGAACGCCAAAAGGATACCGTGATAAATTCATTCACTCATTCTCCGGCTGTTTTATTTATCCGGAGAAATAACACGTTGTATTTATCCGGAGAAGTTGTGTGAGTGCCAATAACTTTTCGTGTGAAAATGTGAGTTTTTATTGTCGCAGTAGCAAACTATCCGGGCGCATTTACTCATATGAGCGATAAATGCAATGCCTGCACAGTTCTAAACGTGTTTTAAAATCAGCAACAAATAGAACGGCGTCGTATAACAGTTTTAAATTTTAAAACAAAACTGTTCGAAATTCTAAAACAAAACGCTCTGCTGGGGATGTGAATGTTTCAGTTCCAGTTCTACTTTGAAACTCCTATATAATATAAAAACGCTCCTGATTATGCCCCTCCTACATTCAATTAATGCGTTTAATGATGTATTTTTACTCGATGAACGCAAGTAATCGATTAATCCTTAAAAATAATCGATTATAACCTTTCAAGAAAATCGATTAACATAGGAGAACAATAGCGTAGTGAATATTGCATTGGCTTGCTAAGCCATACCAAGTATTGATTTCATTAATTTTCATCGCCCTAATCAGTACTTTTTTCGAGCGATACATCACGCAGGACTAGAGGTTTGCGCAGAAACACAAATAGTTTTCGTTTTTTTGAAGCGAGCATCACTCCGGCGCAAGCTTAGTCCTGTTACTAAGTTAGTGTCAGATTCTGATGAGACGAAGTCGAAACGCAAATTCTACAACTCTTTTAATGTACATCTATTAATTGACTACCAAATTCATGAAGGGATTGCATACGACAAATATTAAAATCTCTGAACTAAATGGACAAGCGCCTTACGAAAATATCAAGCGACCTTTTGGTTGGTTAGCAAAATACCTACGCCATTAATGATATTAATCGATTGTCTAGGCCGATTCGATTAATGGATAATCAGTTATTAGCAAAAATCGAACATCACTAGGCGCCTGTCAGAGAGTCACCAATTGGGTCATTAAATAAAAAAATAAATTATTATGTACCTCGACAAAGCTGATTTTCGTGATCATGACAATGTTTTTTTCAACTCAGGAAACGTGAAAATAAAATTTAAAACAAAGAAATATAGAGCTTTTTTTTCATTACATCATATCTAACAGAAACGTCAAACGGAGAAAATCGCGTGCAAAAATTTCCTTGCAACTTTTAAATTTATTTAACAATTAAAGCCAGTGTTACGAAATTTCAAAATCAGTTACCTATTTCTGCTTGCATTTACCGAAACCGACATTCAGATTCAACGCCTCCCTCATTCATTCACTTTCCAACTGACTGAAATTTCATGCAGAATCGAATGCTTGAGTGCAGAGGAAATATAAATTCATTCACCAACCAAAGCATTCATTTGTTATTATGTCGATAGTTTGAGGGCAGAAGTTAGCATTTTCTACATTTTCGTGCATAAGTGAACTGCGTAATCTATATTTGGTGCACTTTTGATCAATAATCCCTCTCAGGGCTAGCGTAGAAATATAATTCACTTTGCTTCTGAAACCGAACATGTCCGTACCTGAAAGCGCTGCGTCGGGAGAACAAATAACGATGGAAACGAACCAAAAATTTCATTCATCGCTGCGGGCATGAATTGAATTTTGTTTTCTTTCAAGTTCATGCAGCGATGTCAACTTTTTTTAAAGCTCTGATTAAAGCACACAGAAGGCTATGAACTCTACTATCACCTCTGCATTTACTCACTGCAGGATCGTATAAGCATATTACAAGTTTTCGCGATGATAATAGGGAGATAATTGATAACTATTATTTTATTACATTTTGCCTATCACTTTTGCTATTATGCTCTTTTACATATGTGGTCTTGACGATATCGTTTGTAGATGGCACATTTTACTGTGACGTTTTGACAGACGGGCTTGTAGTTGTGATATATTTCATATGCTGTATTGCAACCGAGAGAGTAGATATGAGATTTGGCATTGGAAAAAGATGCTAACTACAGTCGACTTGGATAAACATCACAACGCAAAACATCACATCTACAAAATATTAGCAAAACTTTGGAATACTATATGTGACATTTTGACTTAAGATTAAATTAACATGTAAAGAGTTATTATTTTTTTCTATTATCTGTGGACGATAAAGAGTCAATCCTTAGCTTTTATTTGGCATAATAAACTCAGTTTGTTTACATTTGTTAGATATGACGTTTTGAATAAACGGTATAGAAATATGTTGACAGTCTTAATTTGACACTATCAGAAGCATTTGACATAACGACAATTTTAAGCTTAAGCCAAACATGAACCGTCATGTTTGAAAAACGCAAAAAACAACCAAGTCCATTTCAGCCGCCAGAAAATTTGTCTAAGTATTGAAATTGCCTTTAAATCGCATTCGCACATTGCATTTGTTCCTAGGGGCAATTAGCACAGGCGAGTTGAGTCAAACTTTTTAAATCGCCTGACCATGTTCGTCCGCATTTTTTGACAGGGATCCAATGCATATAGTTTTTTTATTTTGGGTGTTGTATTGATAGGCCAGATGGTTTACATCCACAGTTTTCCTATGTATGGTTGTCTATGCTTACATTAAATTTATTTTAAAAAACAAAGAAAGTCGTTTTTACGTATTATAACGATTTTTTTTGAAATAATGTAAATAATTGGACCTAAATGTAAAAACCTGTTTTAATCCACCTAGCGGTGCAATTGTGTCTTTCTCATTTCTCTAAACTATGGCACGGAGGCTTTTTATGTTCAACATAATTGTGGAAATGTCCATTACATTCTTAGTACACTTTGCACTTATACACAATGGCATGCCAGCCACGAACTTGATGAGCTACGTGTTGACGGTGAAACACTTGAAACAAAAAAATATCATACTCCATTAGCCTAATCAGCATTAGATCAATGTTATCTGCTTGCTAACTCATTTTGTCATGCGGGGGTGGGTATGTGAGGAGGGCGAAAGTCCCATGAACGACTGCCCAGCTTAAATTGGTATGCTTTGTGATATAGTGGTGGTTTAAAGATGATGGGGTTGAAAGGGAGGGGTATGAGGGCTGGATGGGGTGGTGGTCTGAGGGGTGATTTAAGGAGATTTTTAAAGGAGGGAAGTGAACAGTAGAGGGGGGGGGGGTGTAACCCCTCTCCGTAAACAATCAACTACGCCCCTGTTAAAATCCAGAAACCTTATGAGAGTCGAAAAAAAAAATTTGGCCGGGATTAGGTTGACGTTTTTCAGAGTGATTGCATAACCTTTCTATATGAGAAAGGCAAAAATGTGCCAAAATCCAAAAAAGTGAATCGTCGTCAAATTTTTTTTCGAGTTTGCATCAAATCTCGACGTTTCATGCACCTTGAACACATTTAGCATCAAAAATAAAAATTCTATTTTTAATTTTTCCTATAGCTTATATGAGAAATTTCTGTGTGGCCGCACTCTGAAACCCGTAATTCCGGAACCAGAATTCCGATCGATCCAAAATTCAATAGCAGCCGATGGGAAGGTTGCACCTTTCATTTGAGACTAAGTTTGGGCAAATCGGTCCAGCCATCTCTGAGAAAAATGAGTGACATTATTTGACACATACGCACATACATACACACACACATACACACATACACACACATACATACACACATACACTAGGACATTGCAAAAAAAACTTTTTTTTGAATTCTCAAAAGCCCCCCCCCCTCTCATATTGTGACAAATGTCAAAGTAAGCTCAGATGCCAAATTTCACATCATTTGGACAATTTTAGACCCCCGCCCACTTCGCTTGAAATTTTTTGAAATTGGTACTATGGGAAAATATGGAGGAAAAATACATTAAATGCTATAACTTTTGAAGTAGCGATCAGTAAATTAAAATTTATACCTCTTTTGGAAGTAAATAATCTTAGTATTTGAATGGATATATATTTGTTTCTAGAAAAATACGGGAAAGTGGGGTACTGGGTCATTTTGGCCCCAAAATCCCCTATTTTTAATGATTTTTCTGCTCCGTGATGAAAATCATACATATTTTGTAGTTTTTCTAATGTAAAAAAATCTCAGAAATCGAACGGAACCCTTTTGACCTTAATCCGAATACGAGAAGTTGGGGTTAAATGGCCTTTTGACATTCATATTAAACTTCATCATTTTATCGTGAATATATCTCTATTATTCTGCACTCAATTTTCATAAAATATACCTTGTTGCACGTGGAAAATTCTTAGGATTATAACAAAAATAGATTCTTTACCGGTAAAATTCAGGAACATCAAATTATCTGACATATAGTGTCGATTTCACATTTTTATCATAAAATCGCACATATTAACTCCATTTAACAACAAAATTCTTATTTCATTTACTACTTTTAGTGTAAAATATGTTTAGGGATCACATTAGAAAAGTTTCATTCCTGGAAAAATAGGGGAAGTTGAGGTATTAGGACAAATAATGAAAAAAATGAGATTTGTAGAGTAAATATCAAAAAGTTTGATGTTTCTGAATTTTACCTTTAACGTTTTTATTTTTGTTTTATTCCTCAGAATTTTACACGTTCAATAAGTTACATTTTATGAAAATTGAAATAAAATTTAATATGACTGACAAAAAGCCCTATAACCCCAACTTCTCGTATTCGAACTAAGGTCAAAAGGGTTCCGTTCGATTTCTGAGATTTTTTCACATTAGAAAAACTACAAAATATGTATGATTTGCATCACGGAGCAGAAAAATCATTAAAAATGGGCGATTTTGGGTCCAAAATGACCCAGTACCCCACTTTCCCGTATTTTTCAAGAAACAAATATTTCTTCATTTAAATACTTAGATTATTTCCTTTCAAAAGAGGTATAAATTGTAATTTTCTGATTGCTACTTCAAAAGTTATAGCATTTAATGTATTTTTCCTCCATATTTTCCCATAGTACCAATTTCAAAAAAAATCAAGCGAAGTGGGCGGGGGTCTAAAATTGTCCAAATGATGTGAAATTTGGCATCTGAGCTTACTTTGACATTTGTCACAATATGAGAGGGGGGGCCTTTGAGAATTCAAAAAAAATTTTTTTTTGCAATGTCCTAACATACACACACATACAGACTTTTTCCGATCTCGACGAACTGAGTCGAATGGGATATGACACTCGGCCCTCCGGGCCGGGATTAGGTTGACGTTTTTCAGAGTGATTGCATAACCTTTCTACATGAGAAAGGCAATAATTGGACCTAAAATTTACGCAATCGAGCAAACTTTTTTGGAAAACACAGCACGCAAAAACTTCTACCTTCTTTTAAAAAGCCGCTCCTGAGTCAAAATGATCTGGTTGACTGTGGAATCTCTGTTGCCGGTGAAACGTGTAAAGTTTCATAGGAATCGAAGATGGTCACGATTTTGAAGATTTTCCTGCGATCCTTGGTGGAATTCCTCGAGCGGTAGGATGCGTTATACCCAGATATTTCTTCCCGGTATTCCTAACGATATTCTTGTGGTGAGATTTGTTCGCTCCTACTTGACTATTACATTCAAAACACACGGAAATACAATTAAACAAACTATGCTATGTACCCAAGATGAGTTAACTACGTTCAAGTACTGTATTTAAATAGGACACCGAGGACAACTCTTCGCGGAAGATACGGAAGAGAATGTCCATTCATCGACAGCAAATTAATCCAAGGCACCATAAATGGTTGCCAAATTTGTTGCAGCTGTTTGGGTCATAATGACAATTGCGAAAGCAGTAACTAACACTACAAAATCCACTGTAGGAAACATCGACGAGAAAGTCAATAATAATGACAACGGGTTTATGCTGGTAACCTATAAGTGTAAGAAGCAAGAAAGAACATCTGATCGCGGGCACCAAGGCAGCTTTGATAAAGATGACATTGACGTTACAGAAAAGAGTGAATTAGATGATGTAGTAGGCGAGCAGACAAATGATTCTCCGAAACTAACAAAGATTTCCCCGCGCAATAGAAAGATGCGTGGCCGAGATCCAATGGATTCCAATCCAATAATGTTTGTTGTTATTTATATTTTTTACATATTGTAAACATATCAAAGACCGATGGCTCCGTGAAGCTGCTGCTATTGGCTGAGTCAAATAGACGAATTTAAAAAAAAAACCAAAAGCCTCAGACCCCGTCGTTCACCGCACTGTCACTGGAGTGGTAGTACTGCGTAGCTGTCACGTTGTATGCAACGTTTGCAGCAGGCCGACCATCTGCTGCTTGAATGTTCCTCTTGGCTCATCCTTTCACGCACACCGCTTTGAAAGCAGTCAAAAAATTTGTTCCAGTACACGGAAGTCACTCCGGAGTAAACAGGAGCAAAAACTCTTTGCTCCTTTTTACTCCGGTTTGCTACCAGAAGAAGAAAAAAGAGAAGAAGAGAGTACAGGAACGATTTTCTCCGGAGTACTTCCAGTTTCTCCTGGTACTGGAACAGACCTAAATACAACCTGAACAACTACTGGATTGAATAGAGTTGACGCGCCAAGCAACCTATCGGATAGTCTACTTATAAAGCAATCTTTTTTCGTTATTTATGATAATCTTACTTAATCTATATATATATATATATATATATATATATATATATATATATATATATATATATATATATATATATATATATATATATATATATATATATATATATATATATATATATATATATATATATATATATATATATATATATATATATATATATATATATATATATATATATATATATATATATATATATATATATATATATATATACAGGGTGTTTGGTTCATGGTTAAGAATCTCTCGGGGGGTGATAGACTGCTATATTTGGAGAAAAAAATTGTTCTACACATACCATCAAATCTCAACCGTTACAGAGTTATTGAACTTTTAGTGTAAAAAACTTATTTGTCTTAAAATACCTCTAACTTTAAAAGTATACTTTGTATTTTAAATGTTTTAGTTCCATTCGAAAGGTGAGAAAATTTCGCATTGAGTGATGCCCTCACATGTTTCAGCTAATGAGTTTAAATAGCCTTTTCAAAGTAATTTATTGAAAATTAAACAATTTCAGACGATTTTTCGTTCATTTCTTGAAAATCATAACAGTTAACCTCATCATTTTAATAATTCAGATTGTTAGTCTTGATGAGCTGCTTAATTTGTTCTTTGACATGATACACTTACCTTTTCTTATTTTCATGATTTTGGGTTATTCAACTTGGATATTTTTATGTTATTTTCACTAGTACCAGCTCTAATTGAAAAATTACGGCACTTATTGTACTTTTTTTCTTTTTATTCGAAAGCCAGGAAAATTTTACAGTGAAAAATGTATTAATACCTTTCAGTTAAGTGAATTTAGTATTCTTTTAAAAGTAAATTAGTTTAAAGTTAGTGCTATTATTAGCATTTTCGTTAATTTTCTTAAAATAGTAAATTATAAACATCACCATTATTATCATGGAAATAATGCATCTCAGCAAGCTCTACAGTTCTTTCTTTGACTCCATTCAATTATCTCTTTTGGTTTCGACGCAAAATCGTTTTTATCACATCGTTTCATATGCAAAAATAACGATTTCGAACCCACTACATTTGTGGCGAGCTCATGCTGTGTTAACTATTAAATAGCAGCAAAATGAAAAGAGATGTAGACAAAGTGTCAAATTAAAAGTTATAGAGAACATTAAGGGGCATCAAATGAACAATAGCAACGATAAATTTTGTTGATTAATAATTAGAATAATTAAAAAAACTCTCCAAAAAAACACAAATTTTGAGTTATTTCGTTAGTAAAAAATCATTTAGTACACTTAACTAAAAGACATTTGTACATACATTGATAGGAAATTTTCTCAGCTTTCCAATGAAATCTTGTAAATAATGATATAAAGCATATTTTTTAGATTAGAGTCTTTTAAGCACTTGCAAGTCGGTTACGGGAAAAGTATAGTAATGAAATTACTAAGAAATGAGAAGAGATAGAAATATGACGTCCAAGAACAAATTATGAATCGTCCCAAAACTCAACTATTGGATACTGGATATTGCTATAATCATACTTCATTATTTCGAGAAAATTAGCAAAAACCTCCTCAAAAACACTAACTTTTAACTACTTTACAGTTAAAAGGTAATTAAAACTAATTACTTAAAAGATATGAGAACATCATTCAATAGGAAATTTTCTCACCTTTCAAATGGAACTGAAACATTTAAAATACAAAGTATACTTTTAAAGTTAGAGGTATTTTAAGACAAATAAGTTTTTTACACAAAAAGTTCAATAACTCTGTAACGGTTGAGATTTGATGGTATGTGTAGAACAATTTTTTTCTCCAAATATGGCAGTCTATCACCCCCCGAGAGATTCTTAACCATGAACCAAACACCCTGTATATATATATATATATATATATATATATATATATATATATATATATATATATATATATATATATATATATATATATATATATATATATATATATATATATATATATATATATATATATATATATATATATATATATATATATATATATATATATATATATATATATATATATATATATATATATATATATATATATATATATATATATATATATATATATATATATATATATATATATATATATATATATATATATATATATATATATATATATCAGTCAATGTTTGTATGTATATGTTTTATGGACTTCCAAATGGCTTTAGCGATTGCCGTCAAAATTTATACATAGTAGGCATTTGTTCTGGAGCGTGTTTGTGTGTTATTGGTTGTTGATTATCAGCCCGCCAGATGGCGCTTCGTAAAAATTGTGTTTTCCTCCTATTTCATTGAAAATCGCAGCAACGCGCGATGGGTATTAGCTAGTATATATATATAAAAGTCAAAGTTTGTATGTATATGATTTATAGACTCCCAAACGGATTAACCGATTTCCGTAAAAATTTATACACTGTAGGCATTTGTTATGGAGCGTGTTAGTGTGCTATTAGTTGGGGATTATCTGCCCGCCGGATGGCGCTACGGAACAGATTGTGTTTTCCTTATATTTAGTTGAAAATCGCACCAACGCGCGATGGGTATTAACTAGTATTTAATACAAGCATCCCGTAACTATTTTCAATCTCATAACGGGAACACAAACCTTTCATTCCGAATCACTACAGATGTTATTGGCGTTTGAAAACTGACACGGCAGCCGTCGCTGATGTTTTTAAACGGAGTTTCTATAACGTTTTCTAAATTAATAAACCAATCCTCCCCTCCGAGCAAATTCTAGATATGGTCGGTGGCCAATGCAGCTATTGGCTCTCCACTAAAAAAGAAGATCTCCACGCGAAGTAAAACATAAAAAATCATGTACACACTAATATTCGATTTATTTCACACACAGTAAAAATAAAACTGAAACGAACGGATTGAACCGCGCCAAAATGAACTAATATTCCAAAAATAATATTTGAACATATTTTCGTGAAGTTGCAAATGATTTGTCCGACTTTCTCTTGTAACGCCACAGACTTCAACCTTTAAGCAAGGTAGAAGCAGCAATGAAACCATAGTAATCAAACGGCCCCGAATCCAATTTCACAGTGATTTTCGAGCCCGTGGCTGGATCAACGCTGGTATATTGGGATCGTGATTGTATTTTTTCGTCATCCTCGTCTTCAGTGGGATCTACTGGGTCACTGCAACAGCTATTGCAACAGGTATAGCAGCAAACACTATTCTTGATTGGTGCCGCGAGTGCCAGTTTGATCATTGCAACGACGATTAGCACTAAAAGCGTCTTTCGGAACATTGCAGTTTGCTGGAGATTTGACTAACAGATCGATCGGTTGATTTTCAACTAAATCGCACTGCAGCCGTGTGTTCACTACTGTTTGCCACTTAGCTGTTTACGTTTCAATTTATCGGGAAATCTGTCGAAGCAAGTGTGCTTTCGTGTAAACAATCTAAAGTGCAGTTCGGTTTACGAAATAAAAAAACTAGAATTTCTAATCATTTTGATATCATTAGCATATGTTTGCTCACAATTCTCTTATATAAAAAAGTTTGATACTCATCAAGGTAAGAAAACTTTTTACAAAGCTACAGAAAGCGGGCCGAAATGATCCAAAAAAAAGTACTGAAGTATTCAGTACCATTTATCCTTACTATTACTATTCAAAAATCGTCCGGATGGTACAATCACTAAGTAGTAAAAGGCAGTTTCAAAACCATTCCTGCTTCGACTCTCGGATCGATCGGATGTATACCGCGCATTGTTCAGTGTAAAACCTTTCGGACGTCAACAGTGTCAAAAAGTGGGAATGCCTACTTTGCCTGGTTATGCCTCAGTTGTTATTTAGTCGATTTCGAACCGCTGGAAAGGTGAACAAGTCGAACTAAAAATAGTACATATAATATAGTTGCCTACCGTAAACAGATCCGTAGCTAGGATTTCGTTTCGGGAGATCCCGGTGGATCATTCTTAACATTTAATTAAATTTAATTAAATTAGCATCATTCTTAACATTTAATTAAATGTCCAAGAAGGTGCTAAACAGGATGTTGTTAGTAGAGCCCAAAAATTTTGTTTGAAGACAGTACAGCAAACGGTGGTCCAAGGGAATGCTGGAGCAAAATCGCAGAGAAATCGGTCAGTTGGGCTTGCATCGGCAACTACTGCTGGGTGGCGATTACCCCAAAAAACGTGGTCAACGTTGCGAGTTCCAAGTCGGCGATATATGCATAATCATTTTTTGGAAGGAGCAACCGAATACCCGAAGAAATCTTCCGCCCATCTCCGTCAGAAACAGATAACAAAAAGATTTCAAAACTATATCTCGCGTTGCTACTTTTTATAATTATTTTGACTATTAATTATTTTGACTATTAACGAGATCAGATTTATAACACATCTTACTACGAAAATTGCGGGATACTTGTTATACGTCATCAAGCTGATATAAAAGACGGGCATCAAAATGTTTTTAATTTGTTCAATAGCAATAATTTTGCTTGACATAAACTGAACATAATTTTCTACGCATGGGGATATTCGCTTATCATATAGAGTAGGTTTTGCAACGGCTGGTATCTGCCGCAAATGAACGAGATAGGAAACCTCTGCAAAGGAATGCAAGACAGAGAGAGAGAGCAAAAATATTTTTTATGGCATATATTTTGATTTAAACTGATTTGTATAAAAGATTTCACAAAATGTCCGAACATCCCGTACCGAAACGCTGGATGGAACCCAAGCAGCAATTTTTGTGTTAAGGAATCGCTACTGCAACAAAAATTGCCAAATGGGAAAGGAGTTCATTAGCCGAGACCTGGCGGAATTATAGTCGGTGTACGACCAGACAAAATGCTCGATATCGTGATAGTCGTCACCGCGAGCGTTGATACCACTATCCACAAGTCGAATGCATTGGAGATGTGAGTCCTGCGCATAATGAGTTGACAAGAGTCGGAACATCATACGAACGAAATCAGGACCCTTTGCACAAAGGTTTCGTTCAACCTTGGGGGCTATTGAATTTTTAACTTCGTAATTCTTCATGACCAACTAGTAATACTAAAAAAATCGTTGACGTAAGTTCGTCTTTCATAAATGTCACCTCCCAAAATACCCACCTTAGTGAGCGAAAGCAGAAGGTTCCATTTTTGTAATCAATAGTAGCTTAATCAGGTCCCATCATGCTCTGGTTATTGTTGAAATTTTATCTTTTGTTTGCATTTCGAATAATACCTCGATATATGTGAATGTTGGAACTTGCGCACTTTGAAAGAAACCTCTGACCTTCATTGCATAAGATCCAACAAGAAACATCCATCAAATATAACGGAATGTTACGTGCGATATCTTTTAAAAATGACATCTGGGAAAATCGGAACTTGAACCGACAACCGTCATTCATTTGCTCACTTTTAACGCCACTTTACTAACTGGATCATACAGACATACAGCTGTACCTAGTACCGCCCGTTTTGACGAGAACCGGTTCTGTGGTACTGAACCGCTCATTATCGGTAGTACTGGAAAAAATGGGCACTGGAACGGCTCTGTTATAGCTAATAATAAAGCAAGCAATAAATTCATACGGATTTGTTGCTTATCCACTACACAAAACATGTAGTATCGTTCCCCCGGCATTGCAGCCAAATAAAAAAGAAACCACTTTTCCCTGAAGTGAAATGTGACTGTACTACGAGAATTACCATTTCGATTAAACAAACTCGTATTAAGTCAAACATGTGGAAGTAGGCGTAATATGGTACTGATAACATTCAGAAGATTAGCCAATTGTGGTAGCAACGTTGTGAAGAACATCATACAACACAACATCGAATACAACAACGTTTGAGCCAAGTTTCCCGTTAATATGAATGGTCGGGGAACGTCGATTTGCACTGCACGCTAATTTAAAAGAAGAAGAAGTGGAATCTTCCTTTTTAAAGAAACTTTTTTCTATCTATCTCCATCAGTTCGTGCTGTGAGAATCCAGATTACGAAACATATCGCTTCTTACCTGACTTTAAGTATAAATTACATAAAATCAATCCAAGCTGATCGCAGACTCAGATCAGATCCATACGTGCCCTAGTTTAAGTCGTAAGTCGGCGTTCGTTCTTTTATAGATAAGTATTTATCAGGAAAATAAATACATGCGTGACTTGGTGCACAAACTTTATATGCGACATAGAGCGAATTAGAAGATTCAATCCGAATTTCGCTTACAGAAGATTCTAAAAGGAAATCAATTGTTATATCATTCATCCCAGTTCTAAACACACAAGCGCAATAAAAACTACAAGGGGCAGCCCTATTGGCGATTCTACGTTGAAACAGCTCACAGATAGCGCAGGAAGCAAAGTGTTGCTGATTTCATTCTGTTCTGTCATAGTGCATATATTTTCTGTAAACATTGGTAAAAAATAACTTTTAAACACCAAATCACCGAACAATTTGTTGGTAATTGTTTATGAAAATGAAGGAAAACCATAATTTTATAAGATGAAGAGTAAACATCTTGCGAAAAGAGTGTAAAACATGGTGATTTCTAATATTATTCACAAAGCTATATGTGTGCTGTTCCGAAATGTAATTTGTTGAGCACCGTAGCCGCCGCAACATCATTTCCCGTTCCTCTTAAGTTAAGCTAAACCTTTATGAGATGGTGTAAATTCATGAAACTCTCCAGATCACGCGAGGAAAAATATATCCGGCTAATAGGAGCTTTGTATCATACACAGCCGATCCTTCTCTCTGATAGTCTTCACTGAATCTCCTACGTAGTCCAAAATATGAAGGAGTTTGGCATTGGAACTGATTGGGTCTCGGTTTCGAGTTGGAACTCTATTTACAGAACGATTTTTTATAACCACAATAATACCCCGATTACATTTCGAAGAAATGTATGAGCCAAATAGTTGCAAATGGCTGTTATTTCAGAATAGTTGCAAATAAAACTAAATTTCTTACTCGTTTCATTCATATTTTGGCATGGGTAAGCTGTTTCCGAAAAGAAAATGAAGTTTTAGTAGTAAGCTACGACTCACTTGCGGGTGAAAAAAAGCAAACTGTATCACTTTGCCAGTTCATGAGCTGAATCATAGGTGTCGCATGACTAATTTTGGTTTTGCCGCAAATCGCCAATGGGGTTGCACGAACTGTAGACGTAGGACTATACTACTTAATGTAAAATATTTATTTTCTTAGTACTTAGTGTGTGGGAAAAAATACCCGGACCGGTGGAGAAAAATTAAATTTTAGACAATATAATCACATCTCATGTATAGAACAAGCTTTCTAGTTGCTCTCAAACAGATCCTAAAAGTTCAAACACCCATGGATAACCCCAAGTTTGTAGATGTGTTTCGATGCCACAGGATTGTAAAATGGTTAATATTAAGGCTCAAGTTACCTCAAGGCTTGGTAGTGTGAGTAAGAAAAATTGAGTTCAGCTTTGCCACCAGATTATCCTTTTAAACCTTTTCAAAACTCTAAAAGAAGAATATCAGTCGATTTATTAGATCATCAAGATTCAATTCATGCAAAATACCTGCTGTAAACACCATCGACTTAGCTGAATGGTGCTTTTGAAAAAGTGGCTGTAATTTTTTCATTGCGCAGTTGTGTTGCGTACCCCAGCACGGTGTGGTAGTGTGACAAAAAATCACAGCCACTTTTTCAAAAGCACCATTTAGCGAAACCGATAGTTTTTCCAGCAGCTATGTTGTATGATTTGAATCGTTGTGATCTAATAAATCGGCTGATATTCTTCTTTTAGAGTTTTGAAAATGTTTAAAAGGATAATCTGGTGGCAAAGCCGACCACAATTTTTCCTACCCATACTACCCAGCGTTCAAATCTAACACACGCTCAAAAACCTGTTTTAATCCACCTAGCGGTGCAATTGTGTCTTTCTCATTTCTCTAAACTATGGCACGGAGGCTTTTTATGTTCAACATAATTGTGGAAATGTCCATTACATTCTTAGTACACTTTGCACTTATACACAATGGCATGCCAGCCACGAACTTGATGAGCTACGTGTCGACGGTGAAACAAAAAAATATCATACTCCATTAGCCTAATCAGCATTAGATCAATGTTATCTGCTTGCTAACTCATTTTGTCATGCGGGGATGGGTATGTGAGGAGGGCGAAAGTCCCATGAACGAACGACTCCCCAGCTTAAATTGACATGCTTTGTAATATAGTGGTGGTTTAAAGATGATGGGGTTGAAGGGGAGGGGTATGAGGGCTGGATAGGTCCGAGGGGTGATTTAAGGAGATCTTTAAAGGAGGGGAGTGAACAGTAGAGGGGGGGGGGGGTGTAACCCCTCTCCGTAAACCATCAACTACGCCCCTGTTAAAATCCAGAAACCTTATGCGAGTCAAAAAAAAAATTTGGCCCTCCTTTCATTTTTTCTGGCCCTGGCTTTCATTTGGCCGGGATTAGGTTGACGTTTTTCAGAGTGATTGCATAACCTTTCTATATGAGAAAGGCAAAAATGTACAAAATCCAAAAAAGTGAATCTTCGTCAAATTTTTTTCGTGTTTGCATCAAATCTCGACGTTTTATGCACCTTGAATACATTTAGCATCAAAAATAAAAATTCTATTTTTAATTTTTCCTATAGTTTTTATGAGAAATTTCTGTGTGGCCGCACTCTGAAACCCTTAAATCCGGAACCAGAATTCCGATCGATCCAAAATTCAATAGCAGCCGATGGGAAGGTTGCACCTTTCATTTGAGACTAAGTTTGGGCAAATCGGTCCAGCCATCTCTGAGAAAATGAGTGACATTATTTGACACATACGCACATACATACATACACACACATACACACACACACATACACACACATACATACACACATACACACACACATACAGACTTTTTCCGATCTCGACGAACTGAGTCGAATGGGATATGACACTCGGCCCTCCGGGCCGGGATTAGGTTGACGTTTTTCAGAGTGATTGCATAACCTTTCTATATAAGAAAGGCAAAAATGTACAAAATCCAAAAAAGTGAATCTTCGTCAAATTTTTTTCGTGTTTGCATCAAATCTCGACGTTTTATGCACCTTGAATACATTTAGCATCAAAAATAAAAATTCTATTTTTAATTTTTCCTATAGTTTTTATGAGAAATTTCTGTGTGGCCGCACTCTGAAACCCGTAATTCCGGAACCAGAATTCCGATCGATCCAAAATTCAATAGCAGCCGATGGGAAGGTTGCACCTTTCATTTGAGACTAAGTTTGGGCAAATCGGTCCAGCCATCTCTGAGAAAAATGAGTGACATTATTTGACACATACGCACATACATACATACACACACATACACACACACACATACACACACATACATACACACATACACACACACATACAGACTTTTTCCGATCTCGACGAACTGAGTCGAATGGGATATGACACTCGGCCCTCCGGGCCGGGATTAGGTTGACGTTTTTCAGAGTGATTGCATAACCTTTCTATATGAGAAAGGCAAAAAGGTAACTTGAACCTTAAGTCATGAAAATTCAATTCTTCCGTGACAATTTTTTTGCCTGCAAAATGCCCTGTGTGTATGCAAAGCTCATGATTTGTTGGAATATTAGCATTGATCGGAAAATGCTTTCCAACGCTGCGCATTGCATACATACAGGACATTTTGCAGGTCACCAGAAGCTGTTCATTTTACCCACTCGCTATAAACATGTCTCATTTTTGGACATGTTTAGAAATCAAGAATCATGTTTGAAAAAATGTGTTTATGACGAAGTATTTTTACCAGATGTGTACAAAACATGTCTAACAAGAAACATAAGGTGATGGTAATATCTCATTCACTTATTAGTTAGAAAATAATGACTTTGCTTAACGTGTTCATTTTACCGCGTTCCCCTACCTACCAACACATTCGCCCAAAACATTGAACCCAAGCGTACAATGCAAAATGAGTCAACGCTGATGATGATGGGTAGAGCGAAAGAGACAACTAGTACCACCACGGCACTATTAGCGCATTTCACCAAAATTCCACGCGGCCTTTCCCGATTGAAAGGAACGGCCGCGTTTAGCCCATCTGTCATAATATCGTGATTTTGCATAGCGAAGGGCTGAATGATAACACATTTTGTTCCAAAAAACAGCCCTGCGTTATGCAACACTTTGTGCAGGTTGATTATACCAGTTGCAAGTGGGGCCAAATTCACCAAGTTCCGTAAAATTCCTTTTAAATTACAGAATTGATAAAATTGCTTAGATGAGCTAAACTAATTAATCAAATTCTGTTTTAAAAACTGTCCTTGCGTTTAAACCAAAGTGGGAAGCTTATTACTACCACTACATTACTTAGTTTCAAGCGCAAATAGCAAATACATGTGCTAGTTAAACCAAAAATCTACTGGCAACATTACAGCGGCATTTAGGAAGCAGTTGGAGCGGTCGCCTGTTGGACGACACAAGCGTGTCTGGCCAAATCCTTTCTTTAAATAGTCGATGATGACGTCATTCATAGAAGCGTTGCGCGCTAGGTACACCAATCCGTCGTACAGGGCTTGGGAAGCGCTATCTTCTGTGTGTAAATGCGCGATATTTTGACAAGGTTGTATATTATTTAATTTTTTAATGCTATGATATCAAAAATCTTTGGGTTTATCTATTGGAATCTATTCTTAGAAGTATTTCGGGGCGATTTGTGCAAAAAAATTGAAAATTTATCGTGAGATGGCTGAATTATATGCGTTTAAAATTGGACCACTTTTCGTTACATCCCATTTTTGTAGAATTTGCAGAGTGCACCCCCATATCGAAAACAAAGACGTAGTCCTACGTCAAAAATCGTTGTTATTATCTTCGAATAAATAGTTAAACTTTCACTAACACACAACGAGAGCAATATTTGTTAAACTTCTAATGCCACCTTGCTGATAGGTTGGGTTAGCTATATTCGTCATCAAAAACTATCGATGGTACCGCAAATGATAATCCAGAAAGTCTGAAGGCTCATCCTGATACAGTAGAAGACTGCAGCGTCTTATCCGGTCTAATCTGATTTTTGAGATCTGTCCTTTTCTTTATTTATTTAGAATTTTTTTTGTCTACATCCGTTTATTTTCTAATTGAAACCTTTATTTGCAAGTTGCAATCAACCGGTTACTGCAGAAAATCATATCAAAATATCTACGCTTAGAATGATTCACTCAGCACTTCTTCTGTTTCCGTATTATGCAGAAGCATTGCTTCTCGAAACAACTCTAGTTCAGTGTATATGTTTCTGTTTCCTCAAAATGGTAGTCCCAGTTTCCATCCTTTGGAGGGCCAAGGAAAAATTCCATTACACCTTTAATGAGACCTGTCCCCCAACCGAACAAACATCGGTTGCTCAAATCCTCTTCATAATCATCGTATGTATAGTCGCCCGGATTTTTCTCATCCGAACCCTCGTCTGAATCCCGGTCTGAATCTTCATCCGAACTCTTGTTTGAATCCTCGTCCGAATCACTTTTCGAGTCACTTTCCGAATCATCGTCCGAATCACTGTCCGAATCATCGCTTGTCACTTTTGCTGATCTCGTACCCGTCTCCATGTTGCACCCACCACAACAGCAGTAACTTTGTGCTGTATTAGGTGCCGCCAAATTTACTTTCATCGTGGCAACGACGATAAGAAAAAGAAGTGTGATTCGAACCATTGCGCTAGCTTGAATACTAAACTGAAATCATTGCCTATAGTTATTGTAACAGTAAATCCTACAGCTGAGCCGTAAACTGCTTGTCGGTTTATACTGCATTCAACATAATTTTCCTCTAAGTATGTCGGAAGGTGCTATTGAAATAATCCAAAGAGGAAAAAAACAGCTGCTTTGAAATCACAGTGAACTAATATCGATAGTATGGTTTATTGATAAAAACCATTTTCGTTCCGTCTTTATGAATGGGCACACTTGGCTAGGTTTCAATGTATGTAATGCAAGTGACGTTAAAAGTGTTTGTCTACTTCCCCTTTATGACCTGTAATTTGAGGTTTGGAAACTCGAGAAACACCAAGTAGTTGGAATTGATTTTAACGCTCGTGTGTTTATATAGGATTCAATCGGTTCTGGTAGATGGATTCAAAGAAAATGATTTTCTTGAATAAAATATCGATATGAGCCATATTCGGAAAACCTAAAGAGATAGAGATATCTTCAGAAAACTTTTGGGAAATACTCTTACAAGAAACATTGCCGAAGACCCTGACTATCTCTCGTTTCTCTGATACGGTGCATCATTCACGGAGAGCCTACCATTTAGTAATCGCGCGTGTTTTGATTGTTTGTTTAGCATTGTCACTGTATAGTGTTACGTCAGATTTTGTGTTCAGTACAGGATTGTTCGCTTAAATTTTATTTCCTACAACTTTCTCGAAGACAGCAAATCAATTTAACAGTTTATTTAGCATTCAAAGAAGTTGTCTGAGTCAGTTTTGCTGAGGGCCTAACAGTATAGGGTGGCGAATCACTAGTCGATTCCCACGAACTTTTTTTTGTGAAATAACTGTTTAGTGGAATAGCATGTTCGAAAGAATTGCATTTATTACAATTCTTCTTTTCAATAGAAAAATTTACCCTAGTAACAAGTGAGGTTTTATGGTAGTTTTATAGCCACCGATAAAACTTAGATTGCACTTGTAGCGTGCTATAAAACTTCAATTGCTGCTTGGGTAGTTCTATATTTCACCGCATAGAGACGGCAAACACAAACATTTGAACGGATAGAAATTTAAATTAGATGTCTTCTATAAAGTTGTTCACACACACGACTTTAGCTTCATTGTTGGAAAATAACAAAATGTATTTCTAGTTGCAATTTAAGTACCAGCCCACATTAGATGACGGCAGATAATGATCAATAAACTGTTTTAAACCAGTAGTACTTTTTGATGAACCCTATATTTCAATTCACTTTAGAAATCGATTTGTTATTGAGTGTACCGCAGAGTCAAACGATGGTTTAAGGAAGGATTATCACATAAACAGCCAAAATCATACTAAATCTTTGCGCGTGGTTCAAAAAAGTTTACATGCTTAGGTTTTTATTGTTTTGAAGGCTTTATTTCAAATATGTTACATTTTTTCGTTCATTTGGGAGACATTACCGCGCAAAGTTGCCATGCTTTTTTCAGTTGGTGTCCCGGATTGCAAGAAATGGATTAGTCGATTTTCATGATATCAGGGCCGCAGAGAGAAAATACGGGCCCGGGGGGTCCAACGTACGGGCCCCCACCACTATGTATTGCCTGAGTACAAAAAAGTTAATGTTTCAAATCCATTGGAGTTCACTGATATTATGTATAGTACACTGAAATTTTATATTTATGTACCAGGTTTTAGCTCTAGTTGTTTGTGGTGCCAATGAAGGAAAAAAAAAAGAACGAAGAGTTTTTTATACTTTGGGAGTTTTTTAATACCTCTTCGACAGTATTGGCGACTTTGAAAATCGCCATTTTTGTCAATAGTATTTATAAAAGTAAGGAAATGGAAAGATTAAAAATGTAGTAATTAATAAAATTAAAAATATCTAAACGGAGATGAACAGCAAAAGATAGAAACAATAGGAAAATAAATATTAAAAGAATGTACAAATTTGCTAAAAACAGCAAAATCAACCAAATAAACAAATTAATGTCAATTGTCAAAAAATGTTAAATCGAGAAAAACCAAAATAAAACCTATAAAAAATGATAAAAGAAAACAGGAAACTAGAAAAACATATTGCGAATATTAAAGAAGTCGAACATTGAACAAATGGTGAAAATAATGAAAAATCGATAGGAAAGTAGGAAAAATTTCAAGAATCAATGAAAAAAAACTACTGAAAAGAATACAAACATTAATATAAAAAATGCATAAAACTGAATAACTCGATAAATCAAGAATAATAAAATTTATTTACCATTAAAATAAGTAATATTTAAAACAATAGAAAAAGTAAATAAAACGATAAGAATGCATAAAATTAAAGGAGCATATATTAAAGACAAGAATAAAATAATCATAGAGAAATTTAAAAAAATGCACTAACCGTTAAATTTTTAAAAACTGGAAAATTGGAATGATGAAAAGACGAAAAAGTAAAGAAAATTGGAAGTATTAATCAAAAACGGAGCAAACAGACAAAATGGAAAACAAAAAATAGTAGAAAAAGCCAAAATGGTATACTAAACAATCAAAAAAAAGAAAAATTAACACGAAGAAAATGAATAAAATGGATTAAATTATTTAAAGAACATAAAAAACACTAGAATTAAAATTTGAAACAAATTCAAACAACGAACTAAATGTAAAGTGAAGAACAAGTGCGTATAGTGGCAAAAAAATAAATCAAATGTTTTTTAGGAAAATAAAAAAAAATCAATGTTAACGTATAGGAAAATAGTCAACAAAAACTATTAAATAGACAAAAAATAAAACTACGAAAAACGAAAAGCTAAAAACTAGAAATAAGGAAGAAAATAGGAGAAAGGTAAAAAATTAAACAATAAGACAAATTGGAATTGATTTGAATAAGTGAAATTGCTTTTGGAAATGTGAAAAATATAAAAAAAAGGAAATAGAAAAAGGCTATGATAAGAATAAATGTAGTAAATAAACGAATTCTAAAAATTAGATGGAATGACAAAAGAAACAAATAAAAAAGCATGGTATTAAAATATGAAACAATAAGAAATATAAAATAAAGAAAGAAGAATTTTGTCGAAAAATTGCGAATAAAATGAAATAATAAAGAGAGAACTATACATTAAAGTAAGTGATAATGATAGCAATAGAAAAAAAAAAAGCAAAAGTAAGGAACGTGAAAAGAAGGATAAAATAAAAGTATAAAAAAGGCAGAATCTTAAAATTGTAGAAATACAAATATAATCCACAACTTGAAAAAATAGATCAATGAAATTTTAACAAAATAAAAAAAATCCATGTAGGAATTAAAAATGGAAAAAAATGAGAAACATGGATCAAATTTAAAATAAGGGTTGTGGTTGGATTTTACGCTATGCTGGTTTCAAAAACATTCATAATCCTATAAAAACAGGAATTATTCTTTTATTTGTGTTGATGTGCACACTTTAATACACTTTAATATTACAAGAATGTTGTAACTGATTTCTAGTAAATAGATAAAAAATAAAAATAAGATCGGTACGTTCAGGAAGCGACGTTCAAAATCTCACGCTCGCTCCTCAGTAAACAAACACGGGGTGTGAAATCACACTCCAGTTTCTTTCGAGAATCTTTGTAAGGAACATTGATCCATTGAAGCGAAGGTCCTAAACAATTAGAGCCTGCAACCCGAGGATGATGTTTACGAGGACTGGGTGCTGGACGATTCCTGGTAGAGAAAAGGGCATCCAGGCGAATTCGGATTTACCTGAACGAAGACACGGAGTTCGCCCCCAAAAACCGGTGTGGCAACCCGAAGAAGGGTTTTTTCTTTCAATAATTACTTTCGATTCTAATCCAGCGCTTTCGAAGATTGGAAATTGAATAGATCCAAAAAGTCGATTTCATGTTGGCGAAATTTGAAGACAACTTCATGATTTCTAATCAAACCATTTAATTGTTTAACTCTTACAAGTCTGATCATATTTTTGTTTCGATTATAGACATTTTAACCTTAAGGTCATTCGCTTCTTCAATCAGGTTAGGAATGTTTCTATAAAAAATCTCTATTCCTGTGTACGGGGTTGGGATTCGAACCTAAGTGAGCTGCGTACATGACATTCAATGTACAAATTTCGCTATGTCTGCTCGAGAATGATCTCGTTTCGATGCGAGAATTAGGTTGGGATAAACATAGTTGATACCAAATATGCAGTAGTTTAGAACTTTCGCTATTCTAGTTACCTCATACACAAGATATTGAAGTTTTAATTGCATTCTCAAATAAATTTTGGTCGAAAGAGTATTTGTCAAAATTTTAGTTTCTGGTAAAAATCTAGGACCCCTTCAGGACTCCGGGCCCGGGGGGAAACACCCCGGTCCCCCCCCCCCTCTTGGCGGCCCTGCATGATATTGATATCAAATTAAAGGTAATTTCAATATATTTGTACGAAATATATTCGAACGAAAAAATGTAACATATTTCAAGTAATATAAAAGTTAATGTTTGTATGTATGTGCTTTATGGACCGACAAACGGCTTAACCGATTACCGTAAAAATTTATACGTAGTAGACATTGGTTATGGAGCGTGTTTGTGTCCTATTGAATGGGGATTATCTGTCCGCCGGATGGCGCTTCGGAACAAGTTATGTTCTACGCCTTTTGCGTTGAAAGTCACGGCAACGGCTGACGTGTATTAGCTAGTTTCAAATAAAGCCTTCAGACAATAAAAAGCTTAAGCATTTATTATGGAAACTTTTTTAACCTTCTGCAAAGATTCAATCTAATTTTAACCTTTTTTAAAGATTCAATCTTTATTTTTAACTATCATTTTTTCTAGTTTTTTCATGAAAAATATTCCAGTTTATTTGAAGAAACGATTTACACCCTTGTAGATATCGGAAAAGAAAATTATCTTTGGTGGAGTATAAGTAGTTTGTACGATTTTAGGATATTTTCTGAATAAATCGATGAATTGAACCAAACCCCTCTGGTTGGTTAATAATACAAGCACCTCATCAGAGCTCCACTAAACCATGAACAAAATCATTAAAAACAAAAGCTGTAATCAATCATTTAAAAGCTCAGTATGGTGACTGTTAATTAATACTACACATGCTGCACTGTTTAGAAAATGTTCCACGATTGTTGGCAAACAGCTGCTTGATATGTACAAACTATCGTGGTGATTTGGTGTGGCGGGGAAAATGTTCTCTAGAAGGCATATGTAGCTTTTAAGCATTTGAAACAACCTTTGATGGAACTTCACGTTATTTCTCGTCATTCTAAAAAGGAAACGAGTTTTTAAACGATTCAAGGCTGATTTAATCTAAACAATTGTCAACGATAGAACAGTGTCCTTAGTGCAGACTTCAAGTATGCCATTTAAACCAAACGAGTGTAAATGTTTCTAATAAAAACTAAAAATGTTCTATAAAAGCGAGTATAAAAATGCAATATGTGTTCCTACAACTAAAAGTGTATGTGATGATGTATAGCGTGCCGAGTGCATTTCACGCTTCTTACCTTTCATTGCTATTCTGTTCTTATTATAAGCTCAACAAGTTTCTCTACCAACACTCGTTAGCGTACGTTTTATTTTTCACTGCATGAAAATCTTCGGCCGGGCAGACTTCTCACGTATCCTATTTGTGGGCTGAAATGTGATGAATAATTTAGTTCTTCTCCCAGCCGGGCACGTTTTTCTTCTTTCCCTGAAAATCGTTCATCATTGGTGCTGCATATTTTTTGTGTTAATGAGTTTTGAAATGAAGTGGTTTGATTATCCTGAAAGAACCAGTGTAGTTTGAATTTAGAGCAAGTATGGGATGTAAGGACCAAATCATTCCTTTCTCGTGAATCTGTAGGACATTTGTCTTCGAGCATAACTTTCGAATGTCCTTGACAAAATATATACTAATTAACAATAGCTTAGAAACCATTCATTCAAGGCTTTTAATAAGGATTTGTTGCAACAGAGCATCATGAATAGATTCAGTTTATGTGAAAAATTATGAATCAACCACAGAATATATTATATGACACGGAAAATGTTCACCTTTAACCCTTTCATGCCCAACTTTTTTCTAGTGCATGTAGGGTTTCAAAAAAAATTTTCCTTGAAAACGGTGGGGTCAAGAAACACGAAAAGCCTATTTTCATAAGGATAGGTGCTTCCATGGCAGTGCTAGAAGCTGGTAAATTTATAAATTTTAGCGTGCGAAAACGTAGCCAACGACAGTCTAAATTGATAAGTTTTATCAATTTTCAATAATATTGCATCATAACGAAGATATATAAAAAAATCATTTTCCGTCGTCAACGTAAACTGTCCCTGGCAGCACTGCTCCATCGGAATACAATCAGACTATTTGCAATAACTTCAGTTCTAGAGCTGATCCTTGTAACTTTTATTACTCAAATTAAAGGCAATAATCACATAAATGAGCCTTACTTGTTTTTGTGAGCAAATCTCGCCTCAATCAAAAGTTATAGCTGTTTAAAAACGTTGTTGTTCACACACAACATTGGCATGAATGGGTTAATGAATCGTAAAGAAAAGTTCCTTTTGTTCCAATCCCAAGATAAGGATTTTTTGTCACGCGACGCGCTCTTCCGGCGCAATTGTATGCTGCTCACAATAATTTCTTAGCCACCGTCCGCACGAACGCAAACAATAGGCTTCTTCTAATATGGTTCAGCACCTCACATCTTCCATTGTTTAGTACGTGGCAACTTCTTTTGTTTGGAACGTCGCCAGTTCTATTGTTAGAATTTAGTTTAACAAGTATTAATTAGAAGCACTACACGGTGTTACAGTGATTTTGAACTTTTCAAGAGATCTAGTACAGGTTTTACTGCCCATATAAGCATAAGAGTCCCATATGAATTTTTGTCGAAAATGAGATATCTGTTGGATTGTATTCTGTATCACCACTGAATCATAATGCACAAATAAGATTACCAGGTTTGTTAAGAAAATATCGAAAAAAATACCACAACATGGTTGTCCCATCCATAAGGCTCAACGAAAAATGTAAATCTTGAACAGCGTTTTTTCTCGGCTTGCTGTTTTTCAATATGGGACTCTTATGCATATATGGGCAGTTTAGGTCTCATTAAATGCATTTGTTTGGTAACTGCTTTATATCTTGATAGGAATTCTACGAAGATCTGTCCGAAAATCTTTCGTATCGTGGCCGACCATCTTAGATTACGAAGGAATATTACACATTTTACCTACAAGGAAGATAAACATGTTCCACAGTCAATAAGATTATATTGACCCAAAATCAATTTTTTGAAAGTGCGTAAATGTTTCTACACGTAGCATTTTCGAAAAACAATTGTTCGATTACTGTATTTTATACAACAAAACTATCTGAGAACGAGTTACAGAAAATGAAGACTTTTGTACGAAATAAATATGCACTGAATAAATGTTGAATCATTTTTCACAAAAACAAAAATTTATGTTAAAAAATTAATTTGCATAAAAAGCCATTTTTTAAATTTTTATATTTGGTCAACAAAAACCTGAAAAGAAAAGGAACATTTTGAAAGTTATTTCATGATGGAGAACTTATCGGTTATAAAGTTTTTCTAACAATAACTTTATACATGTTTTTAAATTTCATACTAATTGACATACAAAACTGTAATTTTATTACAGAATATAATTCTAAGTATTATTTTAAATCATAAATTATTTAACAAAAATCATCCAGAATGCAATAGTTGTCGAGATATTTGGAATGTTGCTCCAACAAAAACAATTAATTCGTGTAATTATGCCCTTTTTAAAAGTTATTCGCGGTCCCCCACCATAAAATGTCAACAATTTAATGTTTATCGTTTCAACCATCCGGAAGTCGCGCTTATGGCCCACTTAACGAGCAGCCCCTGGTGCCCTAAGACGATTTCGCTAGATTTTCAGAGAAGTACGCACTCAGTGCACTAGCGTGACTGCCGGAAGGTTAATGACATGAAAGAAACTTTTTCAGTGTATTTGGATCATGGAGAAGCTTTCAATAATTTTTTTCCTAGCAACAACTTTTGACATATTTCTATAATTTACACTGTAAAAGCCATTTCAAATCAATATGTTCTTAACAAAAAATTTATGAAATGTAGAAGTTCTCGATATATTTGCAATTTTATTTAACACAATCATTTTGTTTTATTACGGTCTTTCCATAAGTTTTTCGCGTTTCTCCATCAACAACTATAAGTTTTTCAAAAGGCCCGTAATAGGCCTGTTATGAAATGTTATAGGTTTTTTTTTGAAAAACCTATTGTTGTTGATGGAGAAACGCGATTAACTCATGAAAAGGTCGTAATAATTTTTTTTTGTGTTATTAAAACAAAATTTAAAATATCTCGAGAACGGCACCATTTCAGAATTTTTTCGTTAAAAGCATTTTGATTTAAAATGGCGTATGGTAAATGGTTATATTTTGCGGTTGGCCAGTTTCTCATGGAATCCCTTGGTTTATAGCAAAAAAATACATCTTCGGTACTCAAGCATTAGCTACGCTGTCATTTTTCAGCCGATTTTCAATTTTTGAACAGTAACGGAAAGAATACCTTTGCAACTGTATGTTATAATAAGCTGTTTTGTAACAAATAATATACGATTTTGGGAGAACAACATCAAAGTTGTCAATCTTAGAGACCATTTTTTGGGATTTTCCAGTGAAAAATGTGCAAATGATTTAACTTTTTTCCATTTGCACGTCCTAGTTATAATAATAGTATGAATAAATATTCAATTCCGCGTTCAACGACATTATTAAATTTTTCCCAAATTACTCTCGCGCATGGACTCTTAAGGTGAAAAATGCACTTTCGAAATAACTGCTCTGGTGCAATGCTGATCAATGAATTCAATGGATTCAATGAATTCAATTAATTAAAGGAGTTAAATGAATTTAATGAATTAAATGAATAAAATGAATTAAATAAATGAAAGAAATTAAATGAATTCAATGAAAGCCCTAGAAAAATGGGTTTGAGACAAAAAATTGAATAACTTTCACAATTTTCATCCAAAGTAATCAAATGAATTATATGAATTAAATGAATAAAATTAATATAATAAGAAAAATTATGAAAGCAATAAAATTTCTGAAGCTAATAAAATTAATTAAATGAATATTGAATTTTTGAAATGAACAATATGAATAAAATGAATAAAAGTAATAAAATAGATTGAATGAATTAAATAAATAAATAAAAAAAGTAAACGAAATGAATAAAATTTATAACATGCATAAAATAATATGATTGAATTGAATAATATGAATAAAACAAATAATATTAATAAAATGAGTATAATGGATAAAATGAATAAGATGTAGGCCTATGTTTTTGATTGATTTAGTACAGATGTTTCCCAAATTTAATGATTTTTCGATGATAAATTAATGAATGTTATAATATTAATTGGTAGTAAAAGAAAATGGAATTCAATGTCAATCTCGGAATGTCAAAATCACGAGCAGCAGCATGTAATCCTATTTGCGTCGCAGCAACTGCTCGACAAATACTATATTCATCACTTTTTTGTGTCTTTTGTTTGTAATTACGAACCATTGCAAACGTAAGCTTTTCCAAGTTTGGAGTAAAACCGAGAACGCTCCAAATAAAAAGTTGCGTAACGACGCCGACAACAGCTCATCAAAAGAGCAAAAGATAACTAGATCATCAACATTCTATTGTAGACCTTTCCTACTTTCCCATTATTCAAGTTTGAATAGAATATAAACGCCGTTAGAACTCAAATACTCGTCGTTTCATTCGAACGCAACCTTCTTGGATACCAACGGATACTAACCATTCCTTCAGAACTTTGAAGTGGATCGATGGTACTTTCAAGATAACACAATTTCATCTGCATATTTTTGCATCTTTTTTAGAAGACTGGTTTAGAAATATGACATTTTTAATCAAAGAAACAGCTCTAACTCTTTATGTAAGCATCGGAGCGTCTTAAAATGTTCAACAAAGTTGTGGTGTTTTATAATATCTAAAATATTTCAGAGAACATTCTTGTAGAGAAATGAATACGGCAAAAGGTATTTCCAAAATCTGATTTTTAAAGGGTGCTAACGAAAACTTCTCATAACAACGAAACGGCTGTAGATAGAGAGTTAGTATCTTCAGTTAAATTACTTAGAATAACATTCTCTACACCTTTGCTGAAGACTTGCTCTCCTTTCAGTAAAAGTTATATTTCAGAAATGCCTTTGTGCTTCATTTTGGAACATGACCGTCTGCTTCAAAAAATCCGCCTTAACAACTCCAAAAACTTGTCTGAAATCACCAAAACTCCAAACCCTATAGTTTAGCCACAAAGTAATTAAAGGCATGAATTTGCTCATTTTGACCACTGTACATTGGGGTAAAAATATACCCCACGCGTTTGATCGCAATTTGCAAACAAAGGAAATGTATAATACATCATTTTCTTCGTTTTTTAATTGCGAAAACAGCAGTGTAAGTGAAAATACGGAATTTATTGAATCAATGATACATAAATTGGTTTGAACAAAATAAAAACTGAATTAATCGCGGTTTTATTTGGAAGAGTCAAAGTTAAAAAATCGGGTTTTGGAAAATACCACGAAATGGGGTGAAATTGAAATGAAAAAAATATTTCTGGCCAGTAATACATTGGTAATACGCAACGTTACTGTTACAGCAGTAATTGTGCGCAAATTATACTTGCGAGCCATTGCTTTGAAAAATTATAAAAAATAAACAATACAACAATAAAAATCAGCAAAAATGAGAACGATTTTTTGTTCCGCTTCAAAATTAAATGAAATTAATTGAATAAATGATTAAAAACGATTATATAATGCTAATTGTTACTTACGTAGTAAAGCAACCATTATTTAAACTGGTATTGTCACGAATCACATTTCCACGAACAGCACGAAACCTGAATAAACGCTAACGGCAACCGTGCACTGGGGTACAGATATACCCCACCCCAACTTTGACACCTGCTTCTACGAAGGCTATAAGCAAACTGGCTATACGTCACCTTTTCCTACTCTTACTAGGAACTCTAAATTGAATTTTGGTTAGGGTCCCAGGTCGGAAAATGCCGAATTCTCGTCTTTACATGGCTCCAAAGAAGGCGTGGGGTACGTTTTTACCCCAGTGCAACGTTCTAGGGTTAAGATCCATTTTTTTCAATGTTTATTCAATACTGTATATACGTAACCAAAAAAGTGCAGACTTTCGTCTGGACTACACGAGGAAAGTTCCTCCGATTTATCCTTCGCTATAGCATTTCTCTTATAGAATTCATCAAATGCAATAAGTTTATTCCTGCTTTGGATACGAAAATTTCCAGCAGAATGGTTATGATTCTACTTTGATTCGAAGCAACGCAATAGAAGAGCAAACCACCGCGATAAATTGGCATTTTATGAGTTTCCACCATTACACCATTTTCCCTCGCTTTAGGTATTTATGACCTGCTCGTAAAGCGAATCATAAATTGTGGTTGCCTCCTTTCTCATGCTATCACTCGATGTTTATCCACTATTCGAGCGCTTTTTCTATCTATTAGGAGTGATTTTATAGTTCGTTTGATTTATGTGGGTTGAATTTTAGAGCGATCACTGCCATCAATTAATCTCAATTGTATAGGGGTTTCGTTGACAGCGTAAATTGTCTCATGGTCGGCGATATAAATTTTTATATTTTTATAATTTTTTAATGAACCATTGTACTCCACGACTTATTATCCCTTTGCTCACGTTTTACCAGAACCACTAATTGGTTTCAACAAATCATGCTTTTGGTATCGAGATGGCTATTTCTGTGAGTATGTAAAAATTTTCAGAAGTAATCCAAACACAAGTAGACATTCAGAAACCCAGTTCCGTCTATTCCGGAGTCAGGCTGCTAGGACCAAATATTTTTTTGAATACTTTTGTCATGTGGTACATCAAGAAACATCAACTCAGTGATCTTTGAGAACTTTGAAAACTCAATCATGCACGATGACCATCACCCAGTCCCACATGATCTGTCAACTCCAAATTTGCACCAAATCGGATGAATGGTTACCGGACTAACGTATTTGAAGTTTGCATGAGAATTTTCCGCAATTTACATGGAGAAATCCCGCTAGCTCACATTTTCACCGCTATTCTGCTTGGTATGCATTAGATAATCACCCCAAGAAAAATTAAGATAGATAATTTATTTCTCTATACATTTGTCGAAGACTGCAAATCACTCCAGTTTTGTTTGGAGAAGTTATTAAACTTGTAACGAAATGATATCTGATTTAGTTTTTCTTGGGTGAACTGCGAACTTTATTTATTTTGCGAAACGGTTGGATTTATCTAAATAGTATTTTGGCTTTTAGTTCCGCATTTTACCAAATAGCGGGCAATAGAGAAAACTGAAGTCAATTAAATAATGTAATGTGCTTTTTCCATGTAATTATATTGTCGGAAAATCAGAAATATATAAACTGCAAGTAGGTTAGTCCAGTAGCTAGACTTGTCCGATTTGTTTCAAATTTGGTACACTCCTGGATGGCCTAGGAATCAAGATTATTCTAAATTAGAGAACACCAATGAAATAAGGTTTAATTTTTTTAATAACAATCACTGTTCAGGTCCCATAATGTTCCAACGTTCTATTATTGATTACATCGTTATATTGTGTGTAAAAGGTTTCGAAAAAAATAATCCCCCCCAATAGTCTCGATCACTAATGTAAAATACTTCTTTTTGTCGAACTTACACAAATCATAATCGACACGGACAATCAAAGCACGTAATGCAATACAGTCGTACCGACGTTCATTTTGAATGGAAAGGCGGATCCCGTCGGATCCCCTCCTGCACGTGCCACTGCGCTCGAGTTTTCCACCACAGGATATAATGAGCTTATGGATAGAAAACCGATTGAACGCTGCTCACATCCTGGCAATTTTCCGATTCACTAGCTAGCAGTTGCTGTGCGAACATAGAAGCGTACGTACTGGACAAAGCAGCATGATTTTGAATAGCACAGATTTCATGTCTCTACCAAAGCATACATGCCAATCAAATCAAAGCTTCAACTGCCAAATGCCATTGCCCCTCCGTTTGTTTGAATCCGTTTTGGCATGATATAAAGATTGAAAGTAGCATTAGGAATAGCAGGAAATAATCGTTTGGTAATTAAGGATTTTATTCGAGAGTGAATCATTTCAGAATTTGTGCAATTGTCGGTAATTTAAAATAATCACTCTAACACTTTGTTAATTCAAAGAGGGACATCGGCATGAATTATACTAATGTTTCAAAGATTTTCTTCCATTTAATTCCACTTTTTTTTTTTTTTTTTTAAACATAGTGGAATTAAATGGAAGAAAATCTTTGAAACATTACGTACATTCCACTAAGACCTCCGTTCGCGTATATATTATGAATTATACTGCTTTTATCTTTTTTATTTTTCTTAGGTTTAGTTTAGTATTTGTTTATATTGTTAGATTACATTATATTTCTAATTCAATATAGACACATTCTATGCATTTGTATCGCTTTCCTCATAAAAATAAACCTATTATTGTAAGTAATAGTTGTTCTGAAATATTTTGGTATAGTATTAAGGCTCCCAAATAAGATTTTTAGAAGAATTTTTTGACGGTCATCAATGAAAACCAGTAATAGATTTGTGACTCGTTTTGCCTTTCTCGTATAAAAAGATTATGCAACCGGTCAGAATTTCGACTTTTAAACCGAAGCCCGCAGAGTCGAATCTCTTATACCTTTCGACTGAGTTCGTTTTTGTACGATTAAAAAGCTTCAAAAGCCGGTCCTGTAGTGTATTGGCACTGTGTGGGACTCACGACTCACGTTCGTACCTAACCACTAAAATCACTCCTTACTCTTTACGTCCTTCTTCCCCACGGAACTACGTTAAGGTATTACTTTGTGGTTGGGGGCAGCAGTTTAGCTCCTAGCTTTATCGAGATCAAATCGGTTATTATCCTACTTCGATTGATAGTTCCCCGGCAACGGAATTTCTCTCGGTACCGGTGTTTGTTTCGTAAGCCAATCAGCTCCCCGTATCGTCACGATTCTGTCGGGTAGTCCACGGCGGCGAATTTACCTTGCCGTGGTAGATTTCTCCCTATACCGATGTACGTTTCCGTGAGCTATTTTACTCCCCGCTCCGTCTACTCGGTCTTGTCCCCGGCGGTGGACGTAGCCTACTCAAGGGGCCAGCCAGTAGGTGCTGAGGTCCATCCAGCGATTTCGGGTGGAGCATAGCTTCCGGTTCACTGGCGCCCCAACGACCCACTGCTAGCTATTCGACACGGTCTACTCGGTCTAATCTTCGGCGGTGGATTAAGCTACTCACGAGCTACCCGGGAGGGTGTTGAGGTCGGTCCGGCGATTCCGCTGAAGCCGGACGTCTGGTTCGCTGGCGCACCGACGACCCGAACGCGGTCCTTCGTCGCGTATTACTCAACTGGTCTCCGGCGGTGGACCCAGTCTACACTCTACACCGTCGGAGAGTTTCGCGGCGGCGGAATTTCTCTCGAAACTCAATTTGTGGTTTCACGTTCTAGCCAATGGCGCTATTTTGTTGGTCCCTTCACCACTTCCTCTGCAGCTCCGAGAGTATACTCGTAACCACTCTGTTGACAGCGTCCCAGATATTCTCGTCTTGGCACATTTCTTCGACGATATTGTCCACTGTTATATCATGCATACTTCTTCGAACTTCTTCGAACCTAGGGCATTCGAAGATCACGTGTTTCGGTGTCTCTTGAACGTTCACACACTCCGGGTACAGGGGTGATGAAGCGTGTCCAAACCGATGCATGTACTTTCGGAAGCATACATGCCCGGACAAAAACTGCGTCATATAAAAATTCACCTCTTCATGCTTCCTATGTACCCAAGCAAACACATTTGGGATGAGTCGGTGGGTCCTTTCTCCGCGTTGTTCCACTCTTGCTCCCACGTAGCCAACGAGTCCGCTCGGACCTGTCTCCTTGTACTACGTGCATTTCTCCGCTGGTAGCATTCCACGACCTAAGTCGGAGTGATGCAGATGGGAGTCATCTCGGCAATTACGCAGCAGCCCAGGCCAGTACGCCATACCTCAGTATTGAGGATGAAACCCCTGCCAGGAGACGTCTCTCGCTGCATCTTGCTCCTCCATTATTCGGCATGATCCTTGCCAATGCGTTAGTTGTCTTCGTAACCTTCTCACATAAATAGTCGACATGGCTGTTGTAACTTAACCGATCGTCGACCATCACACCCAGGTACTGAAGGGCGCATCGAGGGGATGGATTGTCCTCCGACGCTGTTCTCGACACGCTGATTTTTTTTACAGTTGCTGAGCAGCACTACCTCGGTCTTATGGTGAGCCAGCTACAACTTGACGTCAGTCATCCAGGTTTCCACGATGCCTACTGTCTCTGCCGTCAACATCTCGACCTCCCCAAGGGTCTCGCCGGTTATCGTCTGCACAATATCATCTGCAAGGCCGACGATCTTAACTCGCCTGGGCAGCTCCAGTGTCAACACTACATTGTACATTATATTCCAGAGCGTTGGCCCGAGTATGGAGCCCTGAGGTGGTTCCGCCGTGACCCTAATCGACCTCTTCCCCATGTTCGTTTTGTAGACCAGTACTCGGTTCTGGAAGTAATTTTTCAGAACCTTGCACCGGAATCCGCATTCTGTGCAGCGCTACGGCGATCACCTATCAGCTAGCACTGTTGAACGCGTTCGTCACGTCGATCGACTCCGCGCTCGCGATGACTGTGCGGATGGCGTCCACCGTCGATATTCCATTCCGGAATATGAATTGCCACTGTGATAATCCGTTCTCACTTTCAGCGTAGGTCGTCAACCTGTTGAGGATGACCCTTTCCAGGAGCTTACCAGGAGTATCTAGCAGGCCGATAGGATCCTGGTGGTTTCCCTGGCTTTGACAGCAACATCAGCTTCTGGATCTTCCATCTATCCGGTAAATAGCCATCGTCCTGGCATTTCTGTATAACTATCCTGAACATGTCCGGAAACGCCAAGATCGCAGTCTTAAGTACCACGTTGGGGTTACCATCCGGTCCGAGAGCTTTCTTCAATTTCAGCCCTTTTGTCATTATAAGGAACTCGTTGTTGGAAAATCGATTGTCACCAGCATTTCCACCGTCTGCATCAACATACGGTGTAGGCGGCCATACGGTTGGGTCGTGCGTCGGGAAAAGACCCACCACGATAATTTTCAGTTTGTTAGCACACATTTCGACTAGCGTCATTGAACCTTTGATCCTGGCCATAATGACACGCTAAGCATTGCCCCAGGGGTTAGCGTCTACTTATCTGCACAGCTTCTTGTAGCAAGTGGATTTCTCGCATGTTTTTGAGAAGGGCCAATAAGCATGCTGTCAAAAATCACTTTGAGAGAAAATTCCGGACAAACCGTAACTCGCCGACAATGGGTGTTAACATTTTATGAAAGAGAAAAGTTTTCTCTATCGTCTGATGCTGTGTTTTATAATAGCCGATAAATGGTTCTCAAAAAACACGCGAGATTTGCTTAGAACTATCTCGCGTTTACAAGCGGCCCTGGCCTGCCGGAGTGTTACCTCACACTCTTCTCTGACTACCTCGGCTCTTGCTCTCTGAATGCGTAATGCGTAATGCGAATGTATGTATGTATGTGTGTATGTGTAAAACAATCTCACCGATTTTTCTCAGAGATGATTAGACCGTTTTGCACAAACTTAGTCTCAAATGAAAGATACAACCTTCACATCGACCGCTATTGTTTTTTTATTGATCGGGCTTCCTATTCCGGAGTTAAGGGTTGAACAGTACGATCACACAGAAAATTGCCATATAAACTGGTACCACCATGATATCAAAGTGATGCAAAACTAATTAAAATGGGTGCAAAATTACTTGGATTTGCTAGTCTAAATCAATAATGACTAACCAAAGTCGCTTTGACCACATTTGAATTTGTATTTTTGATACCAAGTGTCTTTAAGCTCATGAAACGTCGACATTTGATATGGTCGGTGTTAAGTAAGACCGGACTAAGTCGCAAAACATCAAAAAATGAGATAATGACAATACTGGATAAAGAATTTCTTCAGCTACATTTGCCAAATTTGAAATTTGTAACCATAAACAAGAATTATGGCAAAAAATAATTTTCAATTATAACGTAGAGGATGCTGCAATTCAAACTTTAAACCCGTTTTTCTAGAAATCAATATTTTGTCACTTAGTCCGGTCTGACTTAACACCGACCATATTATCTCGAAAAATTTTTTTTAACGAAAATTGTTTTATTTAGACTTTGGCATATACTTGCCATTCTCATATAGAAAGGTTATGCAATCACTCTGTACTTCGACAATCTAATCCCAAGTAGCATTTCTAGTTTTATAGCACACTACAAGTGCAATCTAAGTTTTAAGGAAGGCTTCAAGAGTACCATAAAACCTTAATTGTTACTAGGGAATCCCAGCCAACTTTTTTGACTTCAATATATTTTCTGTTCTTTAGGAGGGGTGTAGCTAGGGATATGCGGTGTGGGAGTCGCCCCCTCTATTACTCACCACCGTTCCCTAAACCCTCACATCCCACAAAGTCTCCAAACAGATCCCCCTCAAACGACCAATTCATCCACCCTTTTTAGGCCCACCCCTCTCTCATCCCAGTCACCTTCACACAGTAAGCATACAAAGATAGGTAGGGGTGGTCCGGTTGTGGGCTATTCATTCCCTTCACACACACCCGAATAACAAAATAAGTTAGCCGAACGACAATATTGAGTTGATTAAGCTAATTAAATATTATATGTTTTTGTTTCAAGCAGAGGCGGATACGGAATAAAATTACCTAGTCGGTCTGAAATTTTGGTTTTAAACCCGATCAGAAACACATAACAAGAATATTTCAAAACTATATCTCCCGTTGTTACTTGTTATAATTTTCTGTTATTTTAACTACTAACGAGACCAAATTTATAACACAATATGTTACGAAAATTGCATTCTGTTATAATCTTGTTATTTCATTCTGATCGGGAAGGCAACACATTACGTAATACGCAATATTCGCATTTAAAGAAAACCAGTAAAAATTTTGGTTGGAAATGATTTTGAGTTTGAAACAACTTTAAAATTGAAAGTAATTTAAACTTTCTTAACAAGTTCAGAATATTCGACGGAGTCCGGACCCTCCTTCTCAATTCGCCTTTAGTATCGAGTGTTTCAGCGTCAACCCATAGCATTTCAAGTCCGTGGTTGTCGATCCATTGTATGTATGTGCAAATCGTACAGAATATGTAATAAACATTTCTACCATTATATTGAACATAACCAGCCATGGAATCGAATTTCGGATAAATGAGAAAGGCATACCTAGTTGTGCTAGTTGGATTAAACAGGTTTTTTTCTTCTTCTGGTAGCAAAAAAGAGTAAACAAGAGTAGGGCAGACCGGGGCTGGTTGGCCGAGTTTTGCTTCAGAATTTCTGTACTCAATCTGGTTAGACTTTTTGAAAAACGGTTTGCGCTATCATGAAGGTGCAACCCTTGAGCACATTCATTCATAAAATAATCAGGGAAAAAGTTATTACCAAACAAATGCGGAAAGGAAAATCGGCCAACCAACCCCGGGGCTGGGGTAGGTTGGCCGAGTTTGGTAAAATAAGTGAAACACGTCAAATATATCAGTGAAAAATCTTTATTAATTAAGAAAACATCATTTTTCGGATATACGTAAAGGAAATAAAATTCACTCTTCATTTTTTAGTCTTTGTAGGCTTAATTTCGGCAGCTTTAGTTAACTTTTTATCAGCTCTCGCTGCTTTTTTTCCTCCGTCAGCGAACGCTTACATTTTCTTTCATTTTTTCCTCCCCCAATGATGCTTTGATTGGGGATTCGGTTAAAATTGGAGTCGATCGGCGTTTACGACCTTGCCGCTTCTTCGAATCAGATCGTGCGCTTGCCTTGGTGAAAGGTCTGACGTTTTTTGGGAGGCTTACATCTGTACTAATGGACGAGTTTTGTTCGCGGTTGGGTCGATCTGTGACAAAACCTGCTAGAAACTCCTAAGGAGGCAAAATTTCAGGATTGAAGGGGCAGACGCCAGAGACTCTGAAACCAGCTCGAATATTGTTCGGTGTGCATGCGCGTGGAAATGCACTGACTACGATTCATCTTTTTGTTAAGCAATTTTCCAACTTTTAATAATTATTATCTCTTATTTCTATTTCATAATAATTTTAAATTGTTTTTATTACTTATTTCTCGTGTATATTTTTCCTTATTATCATCAATATCTTTTGATGTGTTCAGTCCAATCGAAGCACTCGTGTGCTATTGTAGGTGATGTAAATGTCCCAATTAATCTTGCTAATAACAATATTGTTAGAAGATATAAAATACTGTTGGAATCCTATGACTTTATTTGTACAAATGTTTTTCCTACCAGACCAATTAGCGAAAACATACTTGATCATGTGCTATGCAAACTGGACGATGTAAATCGAGTGCGCAATGACACAATATTTAACAATCTGAGTGACCACTCTCAGATCTTAACAACTTTCAAAATTACAGCTGATAGGGAACCAATGTTGCTTACCAAAAAAAATTGTAAACCATCGCCAACTTAACCACGAGTTTTCCAGCTTCGTTAATAGTATTGATGTCATTGTCGACCCGGAATCTACTATTCAATCTATCGCATCCACATACAACTCATTACTTCAACGTCATACGAAAACAATAACTAAAACAGTTAAAGTGAAAGGCACTCACTGTCCCTGGATGACTTTGGATTTATGGACTCTAGTAAAAATAAAGAGTAATTACCTTCAACGTCTCAAAAGTAATCCCGCCGATCAACATCTAAAGCAAATGCTATTGCATGTATCCAAAAAGGTAGATGCCACAAAACGACGGGTAAAAAAATCTTTCTATGAGAACCTTCTTACTAACACACCACATTCAAAACTATGGAAAAACCTAAAAAGCACTTTTGGTTTAGCAAAGAAAAGCGACCAGATAAATCTAATTGTCGATGGTAAAAAAACCAACAATAATGCAGAAGTCTGTGAGTCTTTTAATGTCTTCTTCTCTAGTATAGGGCAAAAACTGTCAAATGATATCCCCACCACCTCAAACATTTGTCCTTTAAGTAATGTTCGTCGCGTCCGTGAGTCAATATTTTTACGTCCTTCATCAACAAACGAAGTAATTATGCTGATACATAGCCTAGATAATAAGAAGAGTAGTGGCCCTGATAACATTCCTGTCAATATGTTAAAAGGAAATTCTTGCGCTTTTTCTAGAATCCTTTCTCAATGTTTCAACATAATTGTTCAATCTGGTTATTACCCTGACTGTCTCAAAGTGGCTAAAGTCATCCCTGTTTTTAAATCAGGTAACTGTTGTGATTGTAATAATTATCGTCCTATATCTACACTGTCCGTTTTCAACAAAATCCTCGAAAAACTATTTGTTGCTAGATTATTAGAATTTTTGAACAAACACAGCGTCCTCTATAGATTTCAGTATGGGTTTAGACAAGGCTCTAGCACCCAAACCGCTATAATTGAATTAGTAGATCTAATAATGAGCGAAGTGGATCGTAAAAACATTGTTGGTGCTCTATTCCTAGACCTTAAAAAAGCATTTGACACTTTGGACCACACAATACTGCTGGCCAAGCTTGAATGTTACGGTATCAGGGGCATTGCTCATTCTGTTATTCATAGTTACCTGACGAATAGGAAGCAATTTGTATCTGTGGATGGTGAACGTAGTAGCCTTGCTCCCATTGGAATCGGTGTCCCTCAAGGTAGTAATATAGGACCTTTGTTATTTCTGTTGTATATTAATGACCTAGGTAACTTGAGGCTTACTGGAACTCCTAGACTGTTTGCTGATGACACAGCTCTGTTTTATCCCAACAATGATGTCAATACTATTATTAACTCGATCGATAACGATCTAAGTGTTCTTGACCAATATTTCAAAGCAAATTTATTTTCACTAAACCTTTCCAAAACTAAGTACATGATCTTCCGATCCATACGGAAAACTTTACCAACACATCATCATCCCAAACTTAGAGATTGTACAATTGAAAATGTGGACTGTTTCAAATATTTGGGTATACACTTAGATCCTACGTTATCCTGGACACACCATATAAAATTTATCGAAAAGCGTGTGGCATCCTCCTGTGGTATTTTGTGGAGAGTTAAAGCGTTTGTTCCCCAGCGAGCTCTATTGAACTACTACTTGGCATACATTCATTCACAACTTAACTACTTAGTATCGGTATGGGGGCGAGCAGCGAGCTCTCACCTTAAAAAGCTACAAACACTACAAAACAGATCCCTGAAAATTATATTTAATAAACCACTTTTATATTCGACTTTGTTGTTATACTCTGAAAGTGCCCACAATATTTTACCCATAGCCCACTTATGTGACGTACAAACATTATTATTCATACACGACAATCTACATAACTCCATCGCGCAGCATAATATACATTTTACAACTTTAACACATTCTCGTTCAACACGTCGAAATAGTAACTTGCAACGCATTCGAGCAGCCACAAACCTTGGCCAAAAGCGCATTCTTTTTATTGGCCCTACCAAATTTAATGCACTTCCACTTGACATGCAGAGAATCGACAATCGTACCATCTTCAAGGCTAGATTGAAACAGTACTTTAAACATAGGCTTAACGAAATATTTAATTAAAGATATTGTTTTGTAATTTAATGTAAACATCCGTCAGCAGTATTTAACTTTAATTTAATTTATAATGTGGATCCCTTAACAGGAAATCTATTTCCACTGGGATTCCACCTTAGTTAATTATCTTAAACTAATTGCACATCAATAAATGTCTGTCTCAGCTCAGTTTGTTTTATTTGTTTTGTTTGTTTTTGTTGCCATTGTTCATGGGCTGAGACAAGTTGCGTCCACTACCAGGGGGCTCTTGTATGAGTTCTTTGGTGTGGGGGAGTGTGGTGGGCAATTAAAAAAAAAATATTAGCATAATATCAAATTTTGCTTTGAAAAAGGCATTTCACAAATATCAAAGTGCACATTACACTACACAAAATTTACAACTCGGCCAATCAGCCCCGCACAAAACTCGGCCAACCTACCCCAATGCATATTTTTGAAAACAATCACGATTTACACAAACAAATATAAGGTTACACTGGTAACCGTTATACTATTTTGTTGGGTTTTGAGTACCCTTTCCAGCCGTACTAAGTTTTTGGAAATCGGACGTAAATTGATTCGCGTTACACATATTACTTTTCAGAACCAGTTTACTCATCAGCATCAGAAAAAGAAGAAACCTGCTACTGTACAAACGACACCACCAAAACACCTGAAATTACGTCGGAGCATGGGTGACCTAATACCCCATCAAATTCACTATAGATGTCGCTACTGCGCATTACAGACTTTTCATAAAGAGCACTCGGCCAACCTGCCCCTTCGGCCAATCACCCCTAAGTTTTATTAATCCTGTTTACTCTGCAACTGGGAGCAAGAAGAGTTTACTGGAACAAATATAATTTTCACCGAGAAAGAAGATCCTCACACACATCGGTAAGCAGTGAATAGACATTGTATAGCTTAAATCGTGAGACGGGACTTGGGGATACGAAAAAACTTAACGTCAAATGTTGGCTGTTGGGGAAAAATAAAAAGAAAAGAAATCTATCGGCTGGCCGGTCCCAGCTTCAAACCCTGCATATAAAGCGAAATAAAGAAAGGAGAAGTCAGCTATACCAGAGTCACTCAGCAAAACAAAAAAACCCAGCAGTGGAAATCAAAACTGCTCTAACGAACACAACATGAAAGTAGACGAGCGTGAGGAAGAGGATACATGCAGCGGCAGGGTGTGTGCGCAGAATAAACGTCGACAATTATTTTTGTTCTTTTATTTTGAATTGATCAATAGGAATTTATTTTGAATTGTGAAATTTGAACTGTGACCTTTAATCCTAAAACCTTAATAAATAACAACTAATATGTGTAATGAATTATTAACTCTTGGTTTGTTTCGTTGGCGTTTTTCCGTGTTGTGTTGAAAATTTGTTCTCGTGGAGCGACGTTAATTTGACAGCGTCGAAGTGTCTTCTCAAGACAAAATAGAAGCTCTGGTTTCCGTTCCTAACCTAACCAATAATCAAACCATCCATCAACAAAACCTGTAGCAAAACTGTTCAAGTAACGGTTGCGTGATTTCGCTTCATAATCCTTGTACGAATCATCGATTGTTGCGTCGTATGAAGTCTTATCCGTGTCCATTCTGCACCCACAACAACAGCAACAACTTTGTCCTGTGATAGGTGCCGCGAAGCTCACGTTCATCGTGACAACGATGATAAAACAAATAAGTGTGATTCGAACCATTGCACTAGAGTTAATATTTACTATAGACTGTACCCACAAATCAGACATCTGCACCGTCAACTATTTGATGGTTAACTACTTCCAACGAAATTCGCCTTAAAGCTTGTCGGAAGGTGCTGTTATAAGGAACCAAAGAGGAAGCAACAGCTGTTATACCAGAGCATCTCGAATCGGTGCTATAATTTATTGAACAAAACATTTTCGTTCCGTCTCGATTAGTGCAGTCTGCAAGAATGGACACAATGGACTAGGCTCGGGGGTACCGGAATTGTAGAGGCCCTTACTTGATAGCGAAGCAGTTTTCACAGTTTAGTGTATTCCATATTTATGGCATTCTAATATAAAGAAAGACTGCCTAACATTCCAAAAATCGACTTGACAACTGAGGCCCGGAGGGCCGCGCGTCATAGTCTATGCGACGTTGTATTTTGCTGTAGAGCGAAGAAATGCGGACCAAGCATCCTATTCGAAACGGTCAGTATCATGTTACCGGTATCAGATGACAGCGGACAGTTAACAGCAGAGTTTTCTCAGTATAGAACTGGTATGACCCGGTCGGGTATGGCGTAGCTGGGTCATGGCGTTGATTGCCATGTACGCAGCTCACCTGGGTTCGATTCCCAACCCCGCATATAGGGCTAGAGAAAATTTTCTAACCCGAATGAAGAAGTGAATAACCCAAATGTTGAAATATCCATAATCGAAGCAAATTGTAATGACTTTTTTTGGCGAAAATCGGGGTCAAGAATTCACATATAGTACTGATAAAAAGCGTAATCACATAAAAACCGGTTAATAATTTCCATCGTATAGCTTATACAGCATGAAGAGCAATAAATAAAACCAATCTTCGTGTATGTTACCTTCGAATTTCGCCAATATATATATTTTTTTATTTATTGAATTTCCTGTCATTGTAACTACTTGATTATTATCAAGTTATTAGACAGAAAAAGAATACTTCTCAACCTTCTCTTTAAAATTCCCACGGCGATTTTTGGAGGCGAATGCCGGGTCTTCGTTCAGGTAATTCGGATTTCGCCCAGAATAATCCAGTGGATTATTTTGAAATTTGGTGTTGCCCTTTTGTTGATCAGAAACTCTTAGCTTAGTTTTAAAACGGTTCAGCACACGGTCATCACAAACATCATCCTCGAGTTGCGGGCCTTAATCGAAAAGGAGGGTCCCTCTCAGTGTTGGCCAATATATTTAAAAAGTGTTCACCATCATTTGGGTTCAGATTTACTTCACCCCACAGGTCCTTCGCTTCGGGCTTTCGGCCCCTTACAAATAATTTCGAAAGAAAACGAAGTGTGTTTTCTCGCCCCATGTTTGATTATTGTGAAACAGAGCAATGCTCGATTGGCTTATTCTTCACAGCGAGAGTGGTTGGTGCTTTGGATTCTTTGTGGATATCCGAAGAAGAGTAGTACTACAACCAACTAAATCAACAAAAATGTTCACAAATGCGAAAAAAAAAATCTAAATGAGAAAGTACAGAAGAGTGGTGTGCTTTGCCAAAACATGACAGTTTACGGTGAATGTCACGAAAATATATTTTTCCTCTTACTGCAACGAGTTACAAGATAAATAAAACAAAGCATACTTATTTGTGTGTAGCCTTTTCGATGATAAAAATTAATGAAAGCGTTCCAATACCAAACCAGTATAGCGAAAAATCCAACCACAAACCATATTTGAAATTTGATCCATGTTTCGCTATTTTTTCTATTCTTTTTTATTTTCAGATGGATTGTTTTAAATTTTGTTAAAATTTCATTCATCTCTTTTTTCAAGTTGTGGAATTTTGTTGTATTTCTACAATTTTTATATTCTGCCTTTTTGCCTATTTTCATTGTTGCCATATTTTTATTTTATCCATCTTATCATCACTGCTTTGTTATCCCATTTTTGCAATTTTTAAAAAGAATTCTTTATTCTTTATTTTATTTTTTATATTGTTTCATATGTTAATACCCTGCTTTTTATTTGTTTCTGTTGACATTTCATTCAATTTATAAAATTTGTCTATTTACTCCATTTATTCTTATCATACCCTTTTTCTATTTTCTTTTTTTTACAATATTAATTTTTCCGAATTTTTATTTTTTTAAAGCTCCCAATTTAACCAATTTGACTTATTCTTCCATTATTTACCTTTTACTTATTTTGTTCCATGATTTCAAATTGTTTAGTTATTTGTTTTTCATAAGCTTTATTCATCCCCTTGTTAAATTAATACCACCTTATTTTAACACATTTTTCTCAAGTTTTCATTTCTTTCATTATTTTTATTTCTTCATGTTTACCGTTTATTTTATTTTTAAAGAGCTTTTTCTATTGACGATTTTCGTATATGTTCACTTTTAATTTTTTTATTATTTTGTTCTTTTTAATTTTTTTGAAAACATTTGAAAACATTTCATGTACTTATTTGGTAATATCCAACGGGCAAACTGATCAAAATGGTAAGTAAAGCGAAAGCAATTATGTGAAAAAGATTCGAACTCGCAACCTTTACCACTCCGGCCAAATGTACTAACCCTTATGCTATCCCTGGGATATGATTCTGTTCCAGAAAAGACATATGATTATCGCACTAGCGATGGTGCCGTACCCTGCATGCAAAGCGAGATCACACACAACCGCAGCTAGCACCCAACACATTTGATCTATTTAATTTCCCCACTGGGTACCAAGACCCGGGTTTTTATTATTTTTAGTTCATTACCCATTGTACTTCGATGCATGACGGCACTAATGAAGACTGTCGATTTCTAGGGATAGCATGAGGGTGCATTGGACCTGAGTCTCGAAGGTTGCGGGTTCGAATCTCGCCTCTGTGGGAATTTTTTCACACAATTGCTTTCGCTTCATTCACAATTTCGATCAGTTTTCCCAGTTGTATACCGCCAAAAGTCTTAAATAAGGTTTACTTACGTCAAAAAACCAAATAAATGAAATATTAATTTCATATCTATTTTTTGCCATCATGCTCAATTTTTATTTTTTTACGTATAGTCAGTTGTATGAATTTATTTCACATTTCATTTCTTGTGTGTTTTCCCATCCTTTAAATAATTTAAACCATAGATATTTCTTTCAATTTCAATTTTTTATTTTGTCCATTTTGTGTGTTTCTATAGTATACCATTTTAAATTTTCTGCTTTTTCTTCATTCAAATTTGCCATTTTTATCTAATTTTTCAACAATTTCTGTCATGTTAAGGTTTTATTTTCTTTCTTGTTAATTTTATATTTACCTTTTATATATATATATATATATATATATATATATATATATATATATATATATATATATATATATATATATATATATATATATATATATATATATATATATATATATATATATATATATATATATATATATATATATATATATATATATATATATATATATATATATATATATATATATATATATATATATATATATATATATATATATTTCTATAATTTTTTGCATTTCTAACGTTCTACTCACATTTTCTATTGCTTTATTTCTTAGTTTTAATGTTAAATCCTATTTTATTATTCTCGATTCATTGAGTTTTTAATTTTTGTTGTTGCAATTTTCATATTAATATTTGTATTCTTTTAAGTAGTGCTCTCCTGTTTATAGATTCTATAGATTTTCCCACTTTTACCGATTTTTCATTTTATTATCATTTGGTAAATAATTTTAGACTTTGCAGTTTGTTTGTCTAGTTTCCTGTTTTCTTTTATCTTTAATTTTTAACCTTTTTTTTTGGTTTTTTTACAAATGACTTTGGTTTGTTTCGTTATTTTTGATTTTTTTTGTACATTTTTGAATATTCAGTATTCCTTTTTTATTTTTTAATTTAACCGTTGATCTCTTCAGATAATAGTTCTGTTTTTTTGAAATTACTACATTTTGAATCTTTCCATTTCTTCACTTTTACTAATACTTTTCCGTTTTTTAGTTTTTTTTTTATTTTTTGTTGTTATGATATCGACAACAGGACTGAAATCGCATTAGTACGTATGAGGCGTGTGCAACAACAATGTGTTTATATGTGATTTAAAAGCATAATGTTCTCAAAAATGGTCGGCGTCCGTTAATTTTTTGACGATTGGAATTACAGTTCCAGAGTTACGGGGTGACAAGTGCGGTCACACAGTAAATTTACATATAAACTGGTACCACCGTGATATCGATATGATGCAAAACTTATTAAAATAGCTAAAATATTGATTGGATTAGCAAACGTAGATCATCAAAGATGTTTGCACACGAGGTGACAGGACACACGCCACAAATAATATTCATTTTGAATTTTGTTCTGGAACTTTGGCACATTTTTACCTTTCTCTTATATAATTCACTTTGAAAATAGACTACCAAACGTGATGTACAATTTGGGCAGAAGTTCTTTTACGCCGATGAGTCACAGCGAAGCCGAAACTTGTTTTAGCTTAGCAGGCCAATGCGAAAACACTATGCTCCCTAAGGAAAAAATTAGGTAAGCAATAAGTTAGTGTCGGTTTCTGATGAGACGAGGTCGAAACGCACCTATGACCTTATTAAATTAGGATTTTTGCTGTTCACGTACAAAGAGTGGTTTCACTAAAAAATTTCGCCCTAGGGAAATTTTGGTGCCTACCCAATTTTTTCTCCTTATCGAGAAATATAGTATAGTAAGGTAGGTTTTTGCACCCTCCCTCGATCCGAATTACCTTCTTGATTGTTCGAAACTGTTTGTTCCACCTGTACTAAAGCCACAGCCTAGTTTCATCGAAAAAAAAAAATCAATGTATGCAAAGTAGCCCACTAAAACAAAGTCTTTAAATCCACAAAGTTTCATCGGATTCCGAAACGGTGCTTTCAACCCCATAGACGAGTTGGCACAAAATCCGTCATATCGAAGATGAGATGAATATATCCGCAACTGATATGGATTGAATAACTGGCTTACCTACCCAACATAGCCTCATATCGCACTGCGATAAAGTTCGATATCAAGATGGAATTGAATTTGCATATGTAAAAAAAATGTTCCGTTTGCATTCTATCCCAGTACCCGGTGCTGCAGCTATGTTTCACCGTCGTGAATTCTCGAATCTGCCTGTGAGCAGGAAAACATTCGCCCTTACAATGTGCACATCGTAATTTTCGTCCGTTTGTCGTGCGAGTGATTGTTTTTCCACCCCAAACCTGAAAACCATCCATGCAACAGTTCGTTCCTCTCATATTTTCCGCAGTGGGTGCATTCTATCGGAACACGAACAACTGAAGTAGAGTAAACTTTCGTCCTCGGAACTGGTTTTCACAATGACGCAATAAAGTTTTATCTGCAGAAATAATGCCAACTTTTACTGAAGGTGGTTTCGGGTTTGTTTTCTTCCCTTTGTTGAATCGATGTGAATCAGTGACCGTGTTGTCGTAGACAATTGCCATGCTTGGGTGCGGCAGGGTTTTTCGTCAATTTTTGATTTTCGCGTACCTTTCACCCGTTGGCATAACTATACTTTGAGACAACAATAGTTCAAGTTTTTAATTTTTTGTCTAATTTAAGTATTTTGGAAACACATACAGTTATTACGAAGTTCCGAAAAGTCAGGAGTTTTCACAATAGTTGCGCGCTGATTTATAATGATTGTTTAAAATTTCATTGCTTGTATAGATTTTCTACAAAAATCGCATTGGTATACAGAAAAACGTTTGTTGATCGAATTTAAAAATATCCGGTCCATGAGATTGAAGCGTTAATCCTTTTTGGCGAAGCACAATGAAACAAATCGACGCGTATGATTGATGTACGTAAATGCAACACAATCCTATGGACGTTAATTTTGAATGAAAAGGCGGATCTCGCCGGATCCTGCATACGTGCTAGAGCATACGATTTATCTGACACCGGATATAATGAGCTTATGGATAGAAAAGCGATTGAATGCTACTCACACAACCTGGGGGAAAATGTACTTTTGCATATAAAATAATTAAAATAATCCATAAAGAATTGTAAAACGATCCATAAAAAAGTTGTCCATGTTCCATAAAACAAAACTGAAAATCCATAAAACAGTGTGAATGATCCATAAAAAAGGGTGATTTGATCCATAGATTATGTAAAATTGAACCATAAAATGGTCGCAAAAGAGCACTAAAATAGTAATAAAAGAGCAATTAAAATCAACTAATGCCCCATAAAAATATTGGAAATGTTCCATAAAATGATACATTTTGCGCCAAAAATTAACTGACATTGATCCATAGAATATTAATAATGTACATTAAAACACGTCGATATGTTCCATAATATCGACAAAAATGTTCCACGGTATTACAAAATGGAGCAATAAAATGTCAGAAAAAGTTCCATAAATTTGATGAAAATGTTTGCTAAATAATGTTTCTTTGTCCATAGAAGATGTACAAATGAACATTAGAAATGATTCATATATCGACGTTAAATTATGGCTCATGGATATTTACAAAACGATCCATAAGAAAAGAAAATGTAAAACGATCCATTAATATGTGCTTATAAACTAGAAAAAATAAATTTAATGAATTCATGCGAAATTTTATGGTAAACTGAAAAAATAAGTTGTGCTTAACAATTCTCATAACAGTGCCAGTGTTTTAACAAGTGAGCTTATACTGGGAGCTAGTGTGATGCGGCTTGGCCGCATATCCGAGGCCAAGGATCCGAAGCGGCGCAAAGCCGCTGAGGATCCGTTGGACGAGGCATTGATTAACCCGTAGCTGAAATTGCAAGCAAACCTGTGGTCCTCTCGTTTGCCCGGTTTACTTAAACATAGGGGCTATAGCTAGTTAAAAGCCGACTGAGCGGCAGCGAAGTCGGACAGTGCACTAGAAAGCGATGTGGCGTAGCCACATTAGTCAGTGTTCGTGTATAAAGTGTTCGTTTTCGCTTCAGATAGTTATTCAGATAGTATTTGCGACTCATGCCAGCCTGTATCAGTGGTCTAATAACTCTCAGCGCTCTAATATCATAAATACCCTGACGTTTAAAGAGTTGCCATAATGATTTCAGTTTAGCTACGGTCAGTTAGCTGACTAGTGGGATACGGAAGCTGAAGTTTAACTATAATGTATGCATTACAACCAAATGTAATAAACTTTATTATTAGTTCAAATAGCAACAATTTCGCATGAATTCATTAAATTTAATTTTTCTGGCGCATAAGCGCATATTAATGGATCGTTTTACATTTTCTTTTCCTATGGATCGTTTTGTAAATATCCATGAACCATAATTTAACGTTCGATATATGAATCATTTCTAATGTTCATTTTTACATCTTTTATCGACCAAGAAAAATTATTTAGCAAACATTTTTATCAAATTTATGGAACTTTTTCTGACATTTTATTGCTCCATTTTGTAATACCGTGGAACATTTTAATCGATATTATGGAACATATCGACGTGTTTTAACGTACATTGTTAATATTCTATGGATCAATGTCAGTAAATTTATGGCGCAAAATGTATCATTTTATGGAACATTTCCAATATTTTTATGGGGCATTAGTTGATTTTAATTGCTCTTTTATTACTATTTTAGTGCTCTTTTGCGACCATTTTATGGTTCAATTTTACATAATCTATGGATCAAATCACCCCTTTTTATGGATCATTCACACTGTTTTATGGATTTTCAGTTTTGTTTTATGGAACATGGACAACTTTTTTATGGATCGTTTTTCAATTTTTTATGGATCATTTTTGTTGTTTTAGCGGCGCAAACTTAGGGCTGCCCAACCTGGCTATTTTCCAACTCACTAGCTGACAGCTGCTATATAGAAACATACGTCTGATTGAAGGGGAGTTGCTGGGCGGGCACGGAGGCGTTTTTCCAAACTGATTCACACTGTACGAAGCATGGATGCATGTCTCTCCCAAGACTTGCATGCCAATCAAATCAAAGCTTCAACTGCCCAAGTGCCATTGCGGTCCGTTTGTTTGGAGCCGTTGTGATATGTTATGATGGTCCCACTCAGTATCGGTAGTAGGAGCTAATCGTTCGGTAACTAGGGATTCAATAGTAATTCTTCAAAAGGGCTAATGAGACTTTTGTAAACAAACTTATTTCGCTCATTATTCCGCTACCGAGTTGAATTTCATGAAAAATACACATAAATCAACATCTTTATCCTTGGTAGAATCAATTTCAAATGTTTTCTGTGTTGAAATGATAACAAATTAGGAGAAATCAGCAAAACAAAAGTTTGTTTACAAATCTTATTAGCCCTATTCAAATGTTGATATGGGATTTTTTGTAAAAGGATATTATTTCCAGCTAAATACTAGGAATGGTTAGAATCAAGGGAATTGTCGGTTATTTACAACGACAACGCTTATGAAAAATCATACTTTAGTAACCAAAGTTTGATTTGTGGGGTATTGTTATGCAGGTTTCTCAATTAACGTATTCGATAAAAGAAGAAAACATTTCCCAGCGATTATTTGCGCAATAACTCAGCCACCTACCTAGTATTGAAACCCAAAATGTTTGCTCAAACGATGGCAACTTTGCTGATCACTTGTCAATTTTGTAGATACTCTAAGGGACCATTCACAAATTACGTAACGCGTTACGTTTTAGTAGGGGAGGGAATTTGTGACAATTTGTAACATGGGAGGAGGGGTAGTCAGTTTTTGACAATTTTCGCGTTACGTAGTTTATAAATGGTCCCTAAGTTGTTTTTGTGCATTTATGGCCAAAACGTAAAAACTCTGCGAGTTACGGATTGGTCGTTTTACGACTTGCACCCCGTAATAAAGACATGATTCATAGTGGTGAACTTTGCGCCGATCGGATGCAATCAATCAATCTTCCATAAGACATTATTTATCAGCTAGTACGGAAAAAACCCATGAAAAAGCCTGGGTTCGGTCGCCCCGCAATGTTGAGGAACTCTAAAATTTGACAGATGTGAAAAAGAAAAACTAAAAAAATGTTATTATGTTGCGGTGAGGGTTTGGAACGACTTGAAAGGGGAAGTTGGATATGAATGTTTCGTGTCCATGTCCACTCGTCAGTAACTGACGCCAACTTACTACCTGTTAGACGATGCATCCAAATTAACTACAAATTGACGCCAGTTGGACATTAAATCCACAACATACACACCAAAAAATAATGAAATTTAAACGACATGTAAATCAATACAAATGTAAACATACAACGATTGAATCAAAAATTTGATTGAAAATTACGTTAAAGTCACTTGGAGCATCAAACAGCATACAATTTTACACTTTTATTCGTGTAATATTACATGTCATTCATTTTACAGCAGTATTCGAGTAAAAATACATTGAAGCGCATTGGTTTTCCGTTTAAAGAAACTGTAATTTTCAATCCACGTGTAAAATTATAATAAAATTAGTTGAAGAAAGCACGACAAGTCGTGTGTGTTTGTGGTGGAATCTAATTTTACATTTATATTCATGCTCCAAATATGTGCATGAAAATAAACTTAAAATTGCAAAATATTTTTTTCTGTGTATGTAAACACCTAACGCTGAGTACTGAGTGATGTCTCGGTTAGCTACGCACAGAAGGTTTGAATCGCTTCCCAGAGTGTCTGCGCTTGGCTAACCGAGACACGCGATAAAAATATTAAATTTCAAGTAGGAATAAGGATTATTCGGATGTACCATGTGGATAATGATATAAAGTTTAGGCCAGATCTTGTATGGTCGCGTAACGTTGAGAAGTCTTTCGACAATATGCGAAGTTTTCTAAGGACTTAAACCTTTTCAATATTCCTCAGCTGCGTCTTATTGTTGTGAACAAACACTAAAAGACAATTTTACTCGAATACCCAGGGCCGTCGAGAGCCGCGCCGGGCCCCGGGGTTCGAAGTACTGACGGGCCGTACCATATATGACTTCTTATTTCAACATCGATTAGAGGAACTATTTGTATAGCAACCGTTTCAATTAAACTATTTTTTAGAAAATTGTTTATTTGATACGATTCAATGCGTTAGCTTACCAGAGTCGTCAGTATTTTAAATAAGTAATAGATGAAAAAAATAAAAATAATAAAGGAATATTTGTTTGTGGCTGGCCATTAGAATGACTTGCGTCCGATTTGCCATTGCAATTGGAAACCTTTTTTGCGACATTCCCATACAGTCCATATCGCCATCGTTCATGCTCCCTTGACGCACGTTAATGCTACCATCGTTAATGCTGCTCAGAATCCGAGCTTAGAAAAATTGACATCCTTTCGTGAGCTTGAAAGAGAAATAAACTTCTATTTATGCCCGCCGCGATGAATCGAAGGTTTGTTTGTTTTCCTCGTCCGTCCGCTCTGAGATCATCAAGCAAAAGTGCCCCAGATATAGATTATGCAGTTCAGTTATGCTCGAAAATGTAAAAGAACTTCTGCCTTCAAACTGTCCACATAATAACAAATGAATGCTTTGGTTTGTGAATGAATTTATATTTCCTCTGCACTCAACCATTCGATTCTGCATAAAATTTCAGTCAGTTTGGAAGTGAATGAATGAGGGAAGCATTGAAACTGAATATTGAATTCAGCAAATTAATCAGAAATAGGCAACTGAATGTAAAATTTCGCACCACTGATGCTGCCTTTTTTCTTATTGTTGGTACATGTTGATGATTTTGAGGCACTGGATGCAGCTATTACAGTTGTCACTATGACCTGAACGAATTTTCTTTATTGGTTTCTGAACATGGTAAAATCGGTTTTGGAATCAGTTGTTACATTTGCGCTAACATTCAGAGAGAAAATATTCCGAATGCGATGAATGGGATCCAACAGCGAAGTCTGCTGTTAGAAAGACTGAGACAGAGAGTTGTGAGAGAAAGAGTTTCAACTTTTGGTGAATACTAATAGGTAGAATAAGTATCTAGTTCAATTCCCACATTTTTCTGCATCAAATGTGTACACTGGAACCTCTATTTACGGACCAAGCCAAGGGTTCGTAAATTGAATTAGTTCGTTTTTTGGGATTTAGATCGTAAAAAAATCGCTTCACATTCTTATCAAAATTCGTTAGTTGAGCAACATTATCGATAACCCTAACAATATGGGTATTTCCGGAACGGGCTTGACAAGTACACGATGAAAATGGATATTTGGCACCTTTTTGAAATCCAGGATGGAGACTTCCGATTGAACAATAATCTCGATAACCCTAACAATTCGGGAATTTTTGAAACGGGCTTAATGAGTAGATGATAGAAATGGTACCTTGGAGCTATTTCAAACAATATCTGTATAAACTATGAGGGTATTTTTAAGCGGGTTTGCCGAGTAGATGAGCGATGCCCTTTTGAAGGCCAATATAGCGTCTTCTGGTTCAGAGAAGTTCTCTATAATCATATCATCCGCATCACAAATCAATATACCTATATCTATTCTATGATTATCTTTTTTCGAAAATGTCAATATTTTAGGTTATAGAGATGTCTTAACTGGAATTCGCCATCTTGGTTTTCAAAGTGGCTTCATTCATTGATTTTCGTCATCTACTCGTCAACCCCATTCCGAAAATATCCAACTTTTATTAGTAACACTAGCTAAGAATATGATAAATTGTAAACAACTTCATACTGTACACTTTGACAAACACTTGCGATAAATGAAACCAGAATGGTTCTATTGCACTGTTAAATGAATCTAATTGGGTTACGTTCACGTACTTCAGAAAACCATTGGAACGATTGGAACGTAGTTATTATTATTGAGAGGGAAAAACCCGCGGGAATGGATTTTCAAAAGCCTTCTCCCGTAGGCACAAAACCTCTATCTTTTAGGTATCAACATTTAACAAACAAACCAAATGATACAATGACTAACACTAAACACTGCTTAAAATAAACACTTCTTAAACTCTATCTTACATAGGTAAAGTATTAACATTAACATAAAAAATTGGCTAACACTATCAGGTTTGGGAAAGGGTGCGCGAAAACAATTTTTTTAAAGAAGTGCGAGACAAATTGAAGTCAAAGACATTGTAACATTGATTGAACACTCTACACATGCTACTGCCGGGTTCATTTTTGCCATAATTAGTACGAGACACTGGAAGACGGACAAAAGAGTAGGAACGAAGGTTTCGGAGGCGAATATCAATGTTGAGAAGACGGAGTAAATCAGGGCAGTCAATGCGAGACAATAACAGATCAGAGACAAAAGACGCTTTGGTCACATTGCGGCGCAAAGACAGTGTTTCAAGACCAATGAGGTTGCAACGATCTTCGTATCTGGGCAGATTGTAGGGATCGCTCCAAGGCAGGTGGCGCAGCGCAAAACGCACAAATTTACGCTTAATACTCTCGATGCGTTGAATGCTGTTCTTGTAGAAAGGAGCCCAAACAACGGCGGCGTATTCCAGTGTGGAACGAACGAGCGAGCAGTACAACGTTTTTAAGCACTGTACGTTAGTGAAATGCTTAGTAACCCTAAAAATAACTCCTAGATTACGCGAAGCCTTAGACGAGATAAAAGCAATGTGATCCTTAAATGTAAGCTTTGAATCCACAAGAACCACTAAATCTTTCACTGTAGTTTCTCTCCTTTTAATTTTAGAAATAAAAAAATTATCTCCTGAACCAGAAAAGATAAAGGAACATGATGTATTAGAAAAATGTAGAGCAAACATTGCTGAGAAACTTTGCTGAAAATATCAAAACTCTATCGTTAACGGTTTTTAAATTATAGCGATTTCCCCTAGTTGGTTTAGGGTGACCCTTAAAAAACAGTTTTTTCAGTATAGCATCTTCAGTGTTCATTTCTCATAAATTTTGTCTCCAGACAAAATTTAGCTTTTACAAATGCGCATATTTCTTCTTCAGAGTCCAACTTATTATCTTCTATATATTCGGAGATATTGATGATTTTATGTGAAAAAATCAACATTTTCAATAGTAAATAACTCCGAAGGTGGCAAAAAGTGGCAATCAACCTTATTTCCTTTCGATAGTACACCAAAAACACTACAAAATGAGGGGTAAACAGTTTGTCTCCTAATGATTCTTCACGATAAATTTCGGCTTGTAAACTCTCACAGCTATGGAAAATACTGGAGTCTCGAATTGAGAGGAAAGTTGAAACACAACCCATTGCTAGCGGAACTATACTGATAGGATGTTGCAATTTTTTTCGCATGTACATACTTCAATGGCATAATAGTTTAATACAATTATTTTATTACTAACTCGAATGGCTACTTATTGTATCCTACAGTTAACAGTTTATTTAATTATATTCTCTACCGGTCCAGTTACGATTCTTTGTCATAGACAGAGAAATCAATTTCCAAATCTCGCAATCTTGTGAATAAATCTCGCTGCATAACATGTTTTGATTTTTGACTATTTATAACAGGGTCAGAGGAATCCATAGCTCTATAGAATACATCTTCCATATTTGCTAATCTAGAGCACTTTCGTCCATGGAATAAGCGGTCATACCGATAATATTTGTTCCGTGCTTCGGCTCCTTGTTCGCTCATAAATCCAGTTGAAAGTGGAAGGGTTGACATTATGGAAGATGAGTGAACTAATATTTTGTGCAAAGTGGCTGACATTGGAAACCATTTGTAAATACTTATGTACAGATTATAAGTATATGCACACAAATTATCAAATTGATTTAAATCGACCTGCTCCAAGCTATTTACAATAAAAATGATAGCGGCCAAATTTTTTACTAGGGTTCTATCCAGGCCCAATGCATCTGCTAATTTGATTGGATTTTCCAGTAATCTTCTACACAACGAGCCAGTTGTTGTCGAGCCCGCCCCACCGTCTTTTGGGAAATCAACTCGCGCATTGAATTCATCAAGCAATATTTTTTGAACTTCCAGTTTCCGATCTGCTAATTGCGATTTGTGCTCTACTGTCCTAGCTTGCCAAACCTTAATATTAATTATATAGGAAATATGCAAAAGATAATTAAAAATATTAATGGTGGCATGGAGTGGTTGACAACCGTACACCAACAATGAGTGGTTTGCATTAAAATCTTCTCTCTTGAGATTATTAAAAGTCGATGGCCTAGCGTGGCAAATTGGACAAGTTTGTGATGACTTCGTGCCTGTTATGATATTTAACACTTTGCCATCTATAACCGTTTCATGGAACTCGCAAACAACTTCAAGTTTGTTACAATTTTCAGTAAATATAATGGAATTCAATTTTCTTATCTGTTCGTTAAAGTTTCGATGAACATCAAGTACGTAGTGTGGTTCCTCTTTGGCATGTTCCAACATCAGGGGGCGAACGGATTTCACGGATTGAGGTGCCTCGTTCTGCCATAGAATTTCACCACTTTTTGTTTTAAGTTGCAACGGCGTCATCGTGACTGCAAACAGTGAATGATCATCTACCACGATTCCTTCGGAACATGCCAGATTGTACCGAGATTGCCCTGTGGAGCCGTCCATTCCCCATGAAAAAATCATTGTTGCTACATAAATAAATTATAGTTATATCAAACCAGTATATAATGTAATGGACAAATATAATATCACCTTCTTCTGCTTTATCGATTAACGAATAATGATCAACAATTCGGCTAACTGTATGCTTAGCAACCGCAGCAATTGTAGTTATTGCTTTCGTCGATGAAACAGAAATTGATTTTTCATCTGGTCGACACTCTTTTTTAGCATCCCTCACCTAAAATACAATTTCCTGATATGTATCCTTAATATCTCATAACGATATGTTACAAAAGCTGATCAACTCCGAATAAAAATAAGTTTGTGAAAATCGGTTCTCTGAGAAAAGTGATTGTGTTCGCGTACACACACAGACGCACATACACACACACACATACGTACACACACAGACATTTGCCGAACTCGACGAGCTGAATCGAATGGTATATGTCACTCGGCCCTCCGGGCCTCCGTTAAAAAGTCGGTTTTCAGAGCAATTGAAATACCTTTCTATTGAGAAAGGCAAAACCGTTCACCATTCAACAAGTAAGCGTACTTGTTCACTACGCTCAGACTCACAATTCGCATAGTGTACGAATGTTTTCGTCTGATTTGGCCAGCAAAATCATACCTGATTATAAGACGGAAATATATCTGCGTTTCTCGCTTTTGCCTCTAACCTTACTCTGTTATATGTGGCTTTACTGAGTGATTCATCCAATAACAATCCCAAAGCTTCGTTTGGCGTTAATGTTTCCGGAGGCACCTGTTCTAACAGTTTCAATATACGACTAAGATTTTCAAAGTTGCCAATAATAATTTTAATTATTTTCCATAATTTGGTATTGCCCTTATTCCTTGCTGCATTTTTCACCGATTTCAGAAGTACCAACTCATGATTATCGGTTTTGATAGCCTGGCGGCTAGAGAACTTATTCTTTCTATTAACGCTTAGCTCTTCTACGCGCTTTTTCGGACGACCTGTATAAAATGTAATAGTAAGTATTGTTCAGAATGATTGTAACATCGAATTCTACATTCACATTAATTATAGTTACCTCTAGGCAAACTTTTTGGTCGACGTGGAAATTCAGATGTTAATACAAGATGTTCTTTAATATCTTTAGATAGATGAAATGGTTTATCAAAATACTTTGAATTATTTTGAAAAACTTTGGTTTCCGTTCTGTTATGTTTTTTCCACATTTTACCAAAATATTTGCAAATCAAGTTAATGCTCTTGGAAAGCTTTGTGATAACATATGGATCAGTGTTTTCATTTATGTTGTATTTAGTGCAAACTTTGTGATATACACAGTACGATTTCTCATATTGGCTTCCTTTTGCATTTTTCCATGCGGTAAATAATTCACGTTTATCCATAACAAAAACTTAAATGTGGTGAAAGGAAAATTTTTCACACAAATTTGTTTCCAAAACACTCCGGATTATTTGTTGCACTAGGCTGTGACTAACGATAGAAAATCAAAAACTTGTCACCGCATGCTACGATCTACATTACATAAAGGACATCCTAATCAATGAGTAAAAGCTATCAATAGACAAAGACTAGTTACACACACAGAAAAAATCGTGTAAATTTACATCTCCTGATCATGACATATACGAGCATCAAAAATGACGCAGTTTGGATTTACGTCAACGATAAAATTCAGATTTTTTTGGTGTGTGCTGAACCATAAATATTGTGTCGACATAGGAAAAATGCAAACAAACCTATACTGGATATATTTTAATAAAATTGACAGATCAAGTTTTTTAGCTTTTCTGATAAAATAGACTTCTTGTACACTCCATAAATTAATAGAGGGTACTATTGAATATGATTAGCATTGGAGTCCCGGAGAGTATGAATAACATATATGCGACTCTAGTAGAATACCGCATATATTCCCTATAACAGAGGAACTTATAAGCTAAAATTTCTGATGAAGAAACATTAGGAGACAAACTGTTTACCCCTCATTTTGTAGTGTTTTTGGTGTACTATCGAAAGGAAATAAGGTTGATTGCCACTTTTTGCCACCTTCGGAGTTATTTACTATTGAAAATGTTGATTTTTTCACATAAAATCATCAATATCTCCGAATATATAGAAGATAATAAGTTGGACTCTGAAGAAGAAATATGCGCATTTGTAAAAGCTAAATTTTGTCTGAAGACAAAATTTATGAGAAATGAACACCGAAGATGCTATACTGAAAAAACTGATTTTTTAAGGGTCACCCTAAACCAACTAGGGGAAATCGCTGTAATTTAAAAACCGTTAACGATAGAGTTATGATATTTTCAGCAAAGTTTCTCAGCAATGTCTGCTCTACATTTTTCTAATATATCATGTTCCTTTATCTTTTCTGGTTCAGGAGATAATTTTTTTATTTCTAAAATTAAAAGGGCCACCCTAATTATATTGCCACTAAAATGAAGCGCATCTATTCTGGAGAAATTGCTTTGAAGACACTGAATGTCTAGTACTTACGGTTTATGAGTACTGGATTTTCGACCAAAAAAATCGTTCTGTGGCCCATGGTGCATTGGTTGATTTTATTGAAGGCGGCCGACAGATCGGTGTATATTGCATCAGCCTGCAATCGATCCTGTAGCGAGCGAGCGATAAATGAGGTGTAGGCTACTAAATTAGTGCAAGTAGATCGCCTGGGAATGAAACCGTGTTGAGTTTCTGAGATGTATCTAGAACAACAATGTGTCAAAAACTCGAGAACGATGAGCTCCAATAATTTCGATAGTGCACATAAAGATGCGATTCCTCGGTAATTGGGAACTTCGCTTTTGGATCCTTTTTTATAAACCGGAAAAACGTAAGATGATTTCCAGATGGTAGGAAACACTCCGGAACTTAACGATATATTGAAAACGACGGACAGAGGTAGGCAAAGCGACGACGAGCATTTTTAATGATAGATGATGGGATTCCGTAAGGTCCAGGAGTGTTAGAACACTTGAGTTTTGTGCAAGCTTTTTGTACAATATCGGAAGATATCGTGAAATGAGGTCCAATACTAGTCCTACGGGGAATGTTGTCGGCTGCTGCGGAGACTTGCTGATTATTAAGAGTATCATTGGTAAAAACACTGCTGAATTGTTGGCGAAATAACTCACAGATGTCCGGCAATGAAGTCGCTTCCAAATCACCCAGCGACATAGAAGTGGGTAAACCTGACTCACGCCTCTGTTCATTAACGTAATTCCAAAACTTTTTTGGATTGTTACGAAGGTGGCTCTGAATACGATGAAGGTAGGAATTGAAGAGAGACTTATTAAGTCTCTTGTAACAATGATTTAAGAAGATTCTGATTCTTTAGCATATCGGTTCGGTATTTCGAAAACTTTTTTAGAGCTGACCTTTTGGCCGATTTAAACTTTTTTAGTGTACGATTCGACCATGGAGGATATTCACAGCCATGATTGAGTTTTTTAGGAGTAAACTGGTCGATAGCATAAATCAGTACGTTCGAAACAATTTCAGCCGCTGCGTATGCATCAGATTGTGGCAAGATTTCATTCCAATTGATACGAGACAAGAAAAGGTGCATTCCTCGAAAATCTGTCTTGCGATAGGCATATGTCAGTTTCTCAGTGGTATCTTCGAATGTACAAGGTACACATTTTCGGAGAAAACAATGAAGAGCAGGGTGGTATTGGCATAGTTTAACGAGAGGAGCTGGAGCACGACAAACGGCAAAGTGATCGGAGAGCTCCTGGCTTCCAAAGCAAAGATCCAAAATACAGTTGTTGTCATTAGTGACGTCACATAGTTGAACTAGCCCCGCGGTACTGTAACCGTCGAGTAGCTGAGTGATACACGTGTTAGTTGATGAGTGTGATGAGTCTGGGTACAGAAATGATGTATTATTGCGAACCCAATTAATGCCGCTAAAGTTGAAGTAGTTGATTGTAATATATTTGCAGTGTCGACAGAAACAATAAACTTCATCAATTAAATTAAAATAAATTTAATTCAGTTAAAAATGCGGGCCCCCAAAACAGACCCGGGCCCCAGGGTAGTTGCCCCCCCTGACCCCCCTCTCGTCGGGCCTGCGAATACCGTTATGGCAATTAAGGCAGGACAGTTCATTGTTAGTTTGTTTCATACGATGCAATCGCTATCCATAGGCGTGTACAGCCTACTCCATTTGTGAGATGGTGGTCGAGTTTAGATGCAAAAACAAAACCAGATATTTTGTTTCTGGTTTCATTCCCAAATCCAAAAACATGTTTTGTAAATAAAATATTTATCAAAGCTCTTATAACTAATTGAATTTAAGTTATGCTTGAAAATTCGATATATCAAACCCATTATTTGTTTCTAATGTATTCTAAGTTTTCTTGTTTTTATTTATAGCGACAGAAGTATCCGAGTGTTTCTTTGAACCATGGCCGACTGTAGGTTGCTAGGATACTCAGTCTTAGTTCTGTACTTTGCAGTCTTTCTACACACCTGCTTTCTCGAGTACTATCCCAAAACTGTTAAACATTTTATTAGGTTCACTGCTGAACGTCGTTTTAGATGGTCTATCTTCCGCAATAACGGTAACACTTCCAGATCACTGGAACTAGCACATCGAAGTCAGCATATTGATATCCATTTTGCCACCAAGTATTGACCACTAAAATATTCTCTCTCACAATGCGAGCATCTATAGAATCAAAGCAGTAAATCTGTCTACTTCAACGTCCATGCCTCCTTGCCATTTAAGGGTGTTCCTCATCAGTGGCTTATAAGAAGGGTAATTTTAGGACGACAACAACAATAGATCCGTCCTCCAACAACATCGAGGTTTACTACTAGAATGTTGGTGGCTTAAATTCATCAACGGATAGCTATTTGCTGTTATGACACCATCGCCTTAATCGAGTCGTGACTCGACAACCGTACTCTTTCTCGCCAGGCATTTGCTTCAACATTCGTTTTCCGCTGTGACTGCAACGCCCTAAAAAGTCACGAGACAGGTGGTGGTGTGCTTATCGCCGTTCGCCATGGTATAAAAGACAAAGTGATCAACTGGTGGTCGACCTTCGAACAAGTGTGGATATCAGTGAAACTCACCGATCGCAATCTGTTCCTGTATGTCGTGTATTTTTCTCCTGATAGAATTCGTGTTTTCAACATGATCGATGTATTACGCAATTTATGAATGCGCCCTTATATTATATCAAACAAATTAGACCCCCTGTTACTGTTCTGATCCTAGGTGTATGTGCTTTATATATTCAAAACACAACTCTAAACGTGTTTTAATTGAAGCAACAGAGTGAGCGGCAGCGTATACCAGTTTTAAAGCTCGAAACGATACTCTTCGGAATAATAAAAACAAAGCCTCTGCTGGGGATGTGATTCTTTCCGTTCCAATTCTACTTTGAAACTCATATTCAAAATACTATGCTGCCGAACATGCCCTAAGGAATTTCATCGATATAAAGTACTAATGCTTGCAGAACTGTGATAAAAATAAAAACGAATTTGTGCTTTTTTCAGTCAGGTAACGCGATAAGAATGAAATTACAAGATTATAACAGAACACAATTTTTGTATCCTATTGTGTTATAAATTAGGTCTCGTTAGTAGTTAAAATAACAGAAATTTATAACAAGTTGCAATGCGAGATATAGTTTTGAAATATTTCTGTTATGTGTTTCTGATCGGGAACATTACGTTTAAGTTGACTACCAAGCATCGCTATAGAGTAGCTTCGCAATTTTTTGAAAACAAAACTAAAACTGTTCTAACAAAACTCAATATCCTCACCCACTAAAATCTCCAACTAACTCTCGCCTTCTGGCATGCGCAAACCCAATTGTGTCCGCCCGTGCTTAAGAAATACCTACAGCGGCCCATAATAACAAAAACGTTTTACGTTTATCCGAAATATGAAACGTGTGTGCCAATGAAACATAAATAGTTACATAGAATCAATACCCCACGTACCTACAAACCGCCGAAAACATTTTGACATGGGAATTCCATAATAAATAAATTTCTATAAACCAGCTGCTACAGTATTGTGTCGCTTTTACGTTTGAATTGATAGGTAAAAAAATAACTTTTGGGCATAAAGGGAGAGCTGTAGTTTAAAAATACGACGTTTATGTATTAGGGTAGGGCAAAATGATCGTTTTTTCAGCACAGCACTTTTTTGGTTCCATTTGGGGTCCCAAACAACTGTGTAAAATTATATGGGTAAACTTGTTGACAAAACCCCTCGCTGAATTGTCAAACAAACGTCGTGGTGGATTGCGTAATTGCTATAAGTCAAGGCAGAGAGATATAGTATTTTTTTTCTTCGTTATTATTATGCATAGAACATTGTACAAATGTTTTAATATAATTCATCTGTACATGCAAGTTCGAATTTATATATGTTGGAGACCCCCCCCCGTTCACTACGCCCTATTCCTTACCTATCAATGCCTTTGAAATTGAGCTAAGGGACCATCCATAAACGATGTAGATGTAGTTACGTAGCTTGACGGTAACTTCTTGTTCCAGAAATTAAAAAAAAATGAAAAACGATATGTCGTGTAGGGGAAAAAACTCTAATTTGCTTATGGCACGTTTTGATAGAATATACTCTCGAGACATTTCATAGAGATATAACCATTAAAACCCAAAACATTACCAAATATATTTTTACCCTCTTGGGACACAGATAAATCATTTTAAATATAGTGAATCGTTTAAGGAGGACTGCGACTATAATCCTACTCCAAATTATTTTTAGTTTCATTCAAGATAAGCACATTCCTACTCATGATCAATTTTTTTCAGGCAGTATAACTGTTATCCTGGATCCAATCACAGTAAAATATAAATTCCAGTTCTCAAATTTTCATAAGTATCAGTTTTACCTTTTATCTATTACGCCAAAATCTAGATATGTGTCGACGATAATACAGAAAAACAACCAGTAGTCAAGAGCACCGCTTATTGTACCGCTCGAGCATTGCAGTCAAGATGTTGAATGATTTTCTAAAGGTTAAAATGAAGACTAGTCTTTCGTAAGGCGCTTTAAATGAATTTCATCGTATGAACTATGGAGTATGGCTGACGTTCAACAAAGTGACGTGTTTTTGGCTGCATTTCTGGAAATAATGACATCTCGTAACTGTTGTGCTATCTTATGACATGCGTCATTTAGCACATGTTGGGAAAAAACGATTTTTAAAGTTTGAGATTCAATATCTTCAAAATTATAAATGTTAGAAGCAATTTAGAAAAGGCAACTGATGCTTCTATCGATTCTGTATTAATCTGTCAATTATTGCGAAATTTGTTTGACTACATTGAGATTTTTTGATAAAAATGTAAACATAATCGTACATGGAAAAATTTCCATGTAAATAATGCATCAATTAACAATCAGTGGGGTGCATTTTGAAGGAAATTGATCAAGAAATCTAGAAAAAAAATAACTTTTGTTTCCAGGGTTGCCAAATATGGAATATACCCAGTTCAAAACCAAAACTGCAATTTTCTTAAGATAATTATGGGTCTTTCCACATCAGATTTACAACTAAAATTTTAATTCCTTCCCAAATTTTTTCTTGCATTTTTTGGCGAAGAATTTGAGCATTTGAAGTTTGTAAAATTGAACATTTTTCAGTCACTGATAACTCGGAAACGATTCGATATATGGAAAAAAATATTAAACAAAAAAAGTGTGTAGCTTATAAAATTTGCAATTATTATAAACAAATTGATTTTTTTTTAAATTGGACCATTTTTTTTTACTTTTCATTGTCTTAAAATATTTAGAATCATGTTAAAAATATTGTGTAAAAATTTGGGAGCGGATATCAAAATACTTTGAGAGATAATACAAATACGTGTTATCAGTGATTGAAAAATGTTATAAAATGGAACTTCAAAAGTTGCAAAAATATTAACTTGAAAAAATATCATATTCAGCCAAAACAAAAAAATACGTGTCGATTACTTTTGGCTTAAGAATGCAAGAAACAATTTTCGAACGAATTAAAATTTTGGTTGTAAACCTGACGTGGAATGACCCTTATATTTTTATTTTGAAATTTTTGATGCATTTGTATTAATCAGAGCTTTTTATACAGAAAAACATCTAAAACTTCATTATAACTTGAGCCAATTCCCAGATGCAGCGATTTGAAACAAAAACTCACAATTTTTCATTACGTTTTTGGCTATATCTCAGTAACCAAGCAGAATTTAAAAATTCCGAAAACGCCACTTAGTAGGGATTGTTCAGAGAAGTATCGTATCATATCCAATTGTATTGTATCAATTTTATTGGCTATTTTCGGCAAATTTGAGTCTAAGAGAAACGAAAGTAATGAAATTGAAAGACGGATAGGTATTCTAGAGCGAATCAGTTATAAACTTAGAACGGAAAACTAGTTTTAGGCAGGCTCATATGGATATGATCGAAAAGAAATGTGAAGAATTCTTTGCCGGCGTCGGCGGTAAAACATGATGAAGAGTTATGTTCTACCATAGACCATGCGGTAGACTTGGGTGCAACGCCCAACTCCTACTTAGCAGAAGGCAAAGAATTTTTCACATTTCCTTTTGATCATGTCCATATGAGCCTGCCTAGTCTTAGTTTTCCTTTCTAAGTTTATAACTGATTCGTTCTAGAATACCTATCCGTCACTCAATTTCATTACTTTCGTTTCTCTTAGACTCAAATTTGCCGAAAATAGCCAACAAAATCGATGCAGCAGAACCTTGCGCAATTAAAACATACCCACATATCCAATTTTATTTACCCCAAAACGGCATTTATCATAAGATTGCACAACAGCGTCGAACTGCAAAAGCTGCATCCATCACCTCTAAATCAACGGCCAGCGAAGTGAATGACACCAAGGATGCAGTAGGCGAAGAAACAATTGGTTATTATCCAGCGCAAATAAATTACTCATAACACGCTACCGACTTGTCCGATTTTACTAATTTTCTCATTGGCAAACAGAACGGGATGTTGTTTGGTTGGGAGCACAAGTAATGTTTTCGAAGTCAAGACGCAAATTCCTAGACTTACTCACCAAATTGCCTGATAACTAGTGCTTATAATACTAAGTACTGCTTATCAGCCTATTAGTCCCTAATGTAGGCACACCCAATGTCGTACAGAAGAATCCTTTCAACTTCTCGTCCTTACTGATAGCGTGAAATCGCACACCTCGTTGATTCAAGGGCGACCTGTGGCTGTGACGTGAGATTTGTTGTTTCTTCTTTCCATCGTACCGGGTGGGTGGTAAAGCATGAATTCAATGCGAACGAAAACACCGTATCATGTATCAACAGTGCTGGGTTTGTTCTGGGAAGAGTGAGCGAAGCACAGGCTTGACATTCCAGCGGTACCTGTCGAAGCAGAATTTGGGAGATTTCCTTTTTTAACGCTCGAGAAAATCCATTAGGTTAGCGGGGACGCGTTTGTGAAGGCCACGTTATATGCTAATGATGGTAAACAACTTTCGCGTGCAGACTTTTCCCTGCCATCAATCACGGCCTATGGGGGAAAGAAAAAGAGGATTACGAAAGGCGTGCACACTGGAGGGCATTATTTCGTCATTTATTTTCCTGCTTGACGTCATTCATTTAGTCAATGAACAAAAAAAGGTGACGAAAAAATAGGAAGTCACCCCCCCAAGAAACGTTAATACTTTCGGAACGCATTTACGATGAAAAATTTACTTTTCATCTAATTATGTCACGAAGGATGGTAAATCAAAAAAAAATCATCTCACTGAATTTTGTTGATATAAATATTGGCAACATGTTTGTGGTCCCGTCGAAGAGCTGACAAATATACTAATGTTGTTCTCAAAAATCGATTGCCAAGGATAATGTACAGAAGAAAATTGAATCTGTAGAATTTGGAAGCCGCAAAATTGCTTTGTGTTCATAATTTCTCTCTGGGGTGTGTCCCTCGGGCTATATGGACTTTGAAGCAGACAAACGATTAGAACAAACACAACTTTTCACAGCAGCCTGTAGATGACTGTGTACCATATAGGCACAGGATATTTCGTACATGAGCTTCAAGGCTGGCAATTTTTTATATGAAATAGCAGTCTGCATTCGAGTTACTCTTTTGGGCGGACATGAAAGTCAAGCTGTGTTACCAGTTAGATTGCAACCAGTACGGAATATCGAGCGGAATTTCGCATGGAATTTTGCGCGGAATTTCGAGCGGAGTTTTTCACGAAATATCGCACGGAAAGTCGAGCGAAATCACGCGCGGAATTCCACGCGGAATCTCGCACGGAATATCGAATTTCGCACAGTATTTCGTGCGGATTTTCTCGCGGAATATCAGGCGGAATTATGAGTGGAATTTTGAGCGGAATTTCGTTCAGAATAAGAGGCGGAATTCTGCGGAATTTCGTATGGAACATGAGGCAGAATTTCTCACGGAATTTTGCACAGAATTTCACATGGAACATTGAGGCGAAATTTCGCGCGGATTTTTTGTGCGAATTTTCGATGGTAATTTCACGCGGATTTTCACTGGAAATTTCGCGCGGAATTTCGCACGGAATTTCGCGCTGAATTTCGCACGACCTTCCGCGTGACAATTTTTTATATGAAATAGCAGCCTGCATTCCAGTTAATCTTTTGGGCGGACAAGAAGGTTAAGTTGTGTTACCAGACTTGTACAGAATGTTCGCTCTGGTTCTGGGCACATATTTTTTAAATCGCTTTATGCATTTTTTAAAGCAAAAAACAAAGTTCGAAAAAACAAGTTGAATTTAAAATAATATTGAAGGTTGGCGGAGTTATGGCCCATCCCTCGTAGTTTTTTTTGGCAAAGGTTTGCGGTGAACGCTCTCCAAGCCGAACCGCTCAACTGAAATCAAAAAAGTAAACAGATTATTGAGAAAAATGTATTGTGGTGTACTTGAATGGATTGGTTTCCCAATAATCTCTGTCTTCTGTCGTTCACAACATATGTTACAGATGCTATGTCGGACGGCCTTCAAACTGACGTTATCTACACGGACCTTTCAGCTGCTTTTGACAAGATAAATCACGCTATTGCAGTGGCAAAATTGGATAGACTCGGCTTTGGTACTAATATTCTCCGTTGGATGCAATCGTATCTCAGTGATCGTCGTCTAGCAGTCAAGATAGGTGATTGTGTATCCGAAGAGTTCTGTGCTTCATCTGGTATTCCGCAAGGCAGCCATCTCGGTCCATTGATTTTTCTTCTGTATTTCAACGACGTTAACTTTTGTTTAGAAGGACCACGGTTGTCTTTCGCCGACGACCTCAAGTTATACCATAGAATCCGGAATACTCATGATGCAGCTTTCCTTCAACGCCAACTGGAAACCTTTGCGGAATGGTGCGAGATCAACCGAATGACCCTAAACCCCAAGAAATGTACGGTCATTACGTTCTCGAGGAAAAAAACGCCAATTCGATTCGATTACTGTCTAGCTGAATCCACAATTGACAGAGCGAATTGCGTCAAAGATCTCGGAGTTTTTCTCGATGAACAACTGACGTTTAAACAGCATATCAGCTATATTGTCGCAAAGGCATCACGCTGTTTGGGGTTCATAATGAGAATATCTAAGCACTTTTCAGATATTTACTGCTTGAAATCTCTCTACTGCTCACTCGTTCGATCAACTCTGGAATATTGTTCAGTTGTGTGGAACCCTCATTATCTCAACGGCGTCCATCGAATTGAGGCAGTACAGCGCAGATTTGTTCGGTTTGCCCTTCGTCGATTGCCTTGGAGCAACCCTCACCAGCTGCCAAGTTATGAAAGCCGGGGTTTGCTTATTGGACTCGATACATTGCAAGTGCGACGGGATCTATTCCGTGCTATGACGATTTCGGATATTTTGCAAGATCGAATTGACTGCCCCGAGCTTCTCAGTGCGATAAACATGAACGTTCGCCCTCGCGCCCTTCGCAATAATTTATTCCTCCGATTACCTCTTCGCCGGACTAACTATGGAGTGAACGGTGCCATCATTGGTTTGCAGCGGACTTTCAACAGAGTTTCATCCGAGTTCGATCTTCACATTCCACGTAGCAGATTACAATTTGACTTTTTAAATAGATTAAGAAATTATCATTAGGACCACACTGTGTCTGTTGATATTAATTATAAAATAAAAATAAAATAAAAAATTTTTTTCCTGCGTATAAAACGTGTTAACCAAAAATATGAGTTTTGCGATGTTCAAAATTTTAAACAAAACTTCATCGCAAAGAATCAAAAATTTTTGGATAAAAAAGGAACCGTTCAAGTACACGAGAATATAAATATAAACAATTAAAAAAAATATGAAAATCGGATGGATAATTTTTGCGATATCACGTTCACCGCAACGGTACTTTTCAAACAACTTAGTTTCGAGATAATTGTGTTTAAAGTTTTGTGTTAACTTCATACACGGAAGAACCAGCGCGCAGCGAACGGCTGTAGCTTGAAATTTAGTGCTCCGATCTGGTTGAAATTTTGCACAGATATTTTCAAAAGTATGTACTTTCAGAATATTCAATAATTTTTTGAGTTCCAACTTTGTACATAACCCCTTAAACCCACACTTCATGTACAAACTCAAACACGCTGTATCGTACCAAAACACGTGCACATGTTCGCTTGCATAACCGAACCCCATGTACGTACACTAGAGAATTGCAAAAATATTTTTTTTTGAATTGTCAAAGGCCCCCCTCTCATATTTTGACAAATGTCAAAGTAAGCTCAGACGCAAAATTTCACATCATTTGGACAATTCTAGACGTCCGCCCACTTCAATTGGAATTTTTGAAATTGCTACTATGGGAAAATATGAAGGAAAAATATATTAAATGCTATAACTTTTAAAGTAGCAATCTGAAATTTATACCTCTATTTAAAAGGAATAATCTTCGCATTTGAATGGAGATGTTTCCAGAAAAATACAGGAAAGGGGGATACTGGGTCATTTTGCCCTGAAATCCCCTATTTTGTGTTTAATTTTGCTGCTCCGCGATGCAAATCATACATATTTTGCAATTTTTCTAATGTGAAAAATTCTCAGAAATCGAATAGAACTTTTTCGACCTTTGTACGAATATTGGGGCTATAGGGCCTTTAGTCGTTCATATTAAATTTTATAAGTTTCTCGTGCATATATCTTTATTATTCTTCACTCAATTTTAATAAATTATACGTTGTTGAACGTGGAAAATCCTTAGAAACAAAATAAAAATAGATTCGTTACCGGTGAAATTTAGAAACATTAAATTATCTGACATATAGTCTCGATTTCACATTTTTATCATAAAATCGCACATATTAACTCCAAAACTCTTATTTAATTTACTACTTTTAGTGTAAAATACGCTTAGGGTACATATGAGAAAAGGTTCATTCCTGCAAAAATAGAGAAAGTTGAGGTATTAGGACATTTAATGAAAAAAAAAAGTGATTCGTAGAGTTAATGTAAAAAAAATTATGCTTCTGAGTTTTACCGCTAACGAATCTATTTTTGTTGTATTCCTAACAATTTTCCACGTTCAACAAGTAACATTTTATGAAAATTGATTGAAAAATTATAGAGATATATGTACGATAAAATTCAATATGAATGACAAAAGGCCATATAACCAGGGTTACCATATTCACAGATTTTTCTGTAATGTCACAGATTTTTTGCACAATTTTTGTTAACAGATTCTTTTTCACAGATGACAGATTTTTGGCATTTTGATGAAAATTTCACAGATTTCCACAGATTTTTGAAAATATTGTGATTTTTCACAGATTTTAGGGAAATTTATCACAGATTTTCACAGATTTTTTTTCCTGTTTCAGTCATCACAGATGGTAAAAAGATTTTTTTGACCGAAACACAGATATCAATGTGGCATCCCTGCATATAACCCCAGCTTCTCGTATTCGGACAAAGGTTAAAAAGATTCCGTTCGATTTCTGAAATTCTTTCATATTAGAAAAAACCACAAAATATGTATGATTTGCATCACGGAGCAGAAAAATTATTAAAAATAAAGATTTTGGGGCCAAGATGACCCAGTACCTTTCCTTACTTTTTTAGAAACAAAGATATCTGCATTCAAATACTAAGATAATTTCCTTTAAAAAGAGATATAAATTGTAATTGTCATTACTTGAAATTTTTTTGCAATACCCTAACGTACACGAAGTGCGTAAATATTGGTTCGTGGCACTCTCTCTTTCTCGCTCTCATCATCACTAGCGTTGACTGTTTTTGCCTTGTACGAGTCGTTCTTGTGTACGCACCCGGTGTACGTACACGCATGTTTGAATTAGAGTTTGCACATCGTTCACTTGGGTTCGATGTTCGAGGCGAACCTGCACATCGAGACGAAGCATGTTTGAGGTTGAACGCGTGCTCGAAGTTTTGTACCTACACAGGTACAAACTGGGCGATGTTCCTGGGAAGTCTGGCAGACACTATTGAAATCAGCACGGAATTTCCCGCGGAATTTCGCGCAGAATTTCACACGGAATGTCGATTGAAATTTCGCGCAGAATTTCACGCGGAATTAGGCGGAATTTCACGTGAAATATCAGTCGCAGTTTCGTGCGGAATATAAAGAGGATGTCGCGCGGAATTTCATGCGGAATTTCACGCAGAATTTCACTCGGAATGTCGAGCGAAATTTCGTGCGGAGTTTCACGCGGAGTTTTACGCGGAATTTCACGTGAAATATCGGTCGCAATTTCGTGCGGAATATAAAGCGAATGTCGCGCAGAATTTCACGCAGACTTTCACACGGAATCAGGCGGAATTTTACGTGAAATGTCAGTCGCAATTTCGTGCGGAATATAAAGTGGATGTCGCGCGGAATTTCATGCGGAATTTCGCGCGGAATTTCACGGAACTTCCTATGGAATTTAGCACGGAATTTCAAGTGGTATTTCGCACGGAATTTTGAGCGACGGTTCACCCGGAATATCAGGCCGGTTTTCGCACGGAATTTCGTGCGGAATTTTGCCCAGATTTTCGCACGGAATTTCGCAAGGAATTTTACACCGAATTTCATGCTGAACTTCGAGTGGAATTCCGCATGGAATATCACGCGGAATTTCGCGTGGAATTTCACGCGGAATATTGCGCGGGATTACGCACGAAATTTCGCGGGATTTTGCGTGGATTTACGTATGGAATTTCGCGCAGAATTTCGCATGGAATTTCGCGCCGAATTTCATGCGGAACTTCACACGGAATCTAACATGGAATTTAGCGCAAAATTTTGCACGTATTTCCACAGGCAATTTCGAACGGAATTGCAACGAAGAATTTCGCAGGAACCCTGTGCATCAATATTTAACCGGATATCTTACGGTCTCCAGGTAGGTTCGTTTGTCCACATCAAAATTTGGTAATCGAAACCCAGCAAAACTTCGACGAAAGCCGAAAGTTTCTGCAAACTTCCAGCCACTAAAAATCCGACAAAATAATGCCGATCATCGGCAAAAAAATTTGGAGGCGTAGAGTGAATGTTCGACTACCCTAATGCAGCATACCGGGTCTTCCCAGGCTCCGTTCGCCATTGACAATATTGTAAACCCCCTCAACAATTTTAACCGTTGCACGGTCGCATGACACTATGGAATTGGGGTTCCCTGTTTGGTGGGTTTTTACCACCGAACGGTACTGGTGGTCCGTAGTGGAATTCTTAGCTGGTTAAAAAACAACCACCGACACTACACGGCTTATGTAGGCTGCTTGGAGAAAGAAGCTGATATTGAAGGACAGCTTCCATAGATGGCAGAGAAGTCGCAAGATAGCGCTTTAGGTGTCACTAGCGTTTGTCCGATGATATTGTCATTATTCTCGAACCCAGTGTAAAAAACAAAGCAGCAAAAATAACTGCTTCAGAACTGTGATATATCGTCAAATAAAGTACGGATCGAATCATTGTATATTTTCTATTTTCGTTTATTAATGTTTACACCCCCCAATATGCTTGTAACACGTCGTTCGTTTCGATCTCACTCACTTGAAAAGCCTAAATATCTATTTTCAACACCTGCCGTCTTCAGCTTGGCTTGACAATGCCATGCTTGCTGTCAATCTTACCACTGCGCCATATCCGCTTGCTTGTGGCATATCCATATTCTATTAACCAGAAAATAAAAGGATAGCTCCTTTTCCTCCTCGCTCTGTTCGTTTATGCGCTGTTTTATTATCTTTACAACAGTGTTTATTTATATATGTTATTTGAAATATATGGAATTCTCATTATTTTGCTTCTGGTTTCTATCATTCTAGGTGTGAGTTTGATTGCTCTGTACAATTTATTCGTTTCTTCTACAACATTTGTTATTTATCATCTCTTCGCTATTCATACCTCTTCTAGTTCGCTATATAAAAGGAAGCGTTCTTATATCTTCTGCAATATGGTAGTCAAGGTACCAAAAAACGCAACGGAAAGACGTATCGATCACCACGGAAAATGAAGCACATTGATGTGTTATTTTAAGAACAACTTTAACAACTAGCTGTAAAAGTATACGCTATAAAATTTGACTGACCATTAACAGTGATGCGTTTCAAAAATTGCTTTATGTATAAACTTTTTCTTTCTTTTATAATATATTTCTGTGCACGTTATAATCCAATAGTTATATTTTCAGTGTTGCATTGCATCTTAACAGCTAGCTCATATTAATTGCAGTACTAATCAAAACCATGCTTGTCAATGTTTTCTGTGTTTATTTTTGATTGTAATGGTTTTCTCGTCAGTTGAGGACTACATTTATGAAATTTGTTTTTTTACTTACCATTAACATTTTATCTATCAAATAATTCGAGGCATTATAAGGCAATATAGAGGATCTTTTTTATCAGTATATCGAATGTATTCTGCTAACGGTGGCAACATATTTCAATCGAAAATATCTGCTTCGCTGTGCGTGGCTATTAGCATTTACTGAGTCATTCAGCGATCTGTCGATCAACTTACTTCCTATGGATTTGTTTTGTAATCATTTGGTTTTATCGCATACGACAGAACATTCAAACTCAGATTGCAATTAGGTCACATACTGGACTAGTTTTTTTTTTGAATGGTCGTTGTGCGGCTCTCGTCAAGAAAATATGTGCAGGCAGAAAACAATGTTAGAACTGTACACCTCAGCTTTTGAATTCGATTTACGTCGTTTGATAGGATTGTTCGGGTCGCTAGATTTGAGCGTACATCTTTAGGAGAAAAGCATGTGGCATCTTATATCACTAGTCAATATCTAGTCAAAAGTTTATTATAATTAGCATTTATTACAATGCTCATAATATACTTCTATACTTCTTATTCTGGGTAAATATTACAAGAACAGTCGAATAAATTTTCAATACGAAAATTCACACGATCCCGCCACTTTCTATGGCCTATGATTGTGACTTTTTATACAAAGCTTACAAATTCCATAATTGAAATCAATTCCAGTCATGCATAGCATAAATTATTCAAAATATCTCGCTGGTTTGTTATCTGGCCGATTTTCACAGCCGCCAATAATTGCATTTTTAATTGCTTGATGTCTGTTTTGAGTTTATAGCTAGAATATTCTCCACGGTCATCTGTGAAAAATTGAAATGCGGCACTGCAACCTCAATTAAAATTAATTAATTCAAGCCGATAAAATAAAAAGAGCTTGCACAGAGGGAGCCAAGAAGCTGTGTGAGTTCTTGAGAAAAAATATTACATAAAAACTGAAATGTTTGTTCGTTTATTTTAACTTTCAGATGCCACGATTCATACTGATCACTGGTTTGGAAGAACCTTTGCAAAGAAATTTTCCATGAAAAAGGCAAATATTCGAAATTTCAACGCGGTTGTGGAACTTTTATCTTTTGTCTCGACTGACTTCTATTTGGGTATTTGAAAATATTTTTAAAGAGCTGATCACATTCCCAAGGCTCTAAGTACGCTTGGCTAGAATTAACAAACTAAAAGTGCAACACTGACGTTATCAATGCAAGATCCTCGCTTCGAGATGGGGAATATGGTCTTGAACGGTCTCCACATTATTTAAAACGGAAGAAGCCACCGCTATACAAAGAATTTCTGTTACGAATAAGATCTGTTTTCCCAGCTTTTGATTATGGTAATTCTTTTGGAAAGCTAAAGCTAATTTTTGCATTTGGGTCATTCGCCTCTTTTTTTCGAATTAGAAAAGGCTCTTTGGAGCAATCGCTAACCCTATGCGCGGGGTTGAGAATCGAACCCAGCTGAGCTGCGTACAAGGCAACCGATTTACTAACCACGCTATGCCCGCTCCCTTTCCATCGTTCATGGCATTCAACCAAATAACGTCTTACGCCGATAATGGAGTCGAGACATGCACTAGCTTTCACCGCCGAGTTAATGGAGCGTAGCAACATCAATCTTTGTTTCGTTTCAAGTTTTACAAGAGCGAAAGAGACCGTTTTTGTTTTCTTCTGAAAAGTAGATTTCCGGCTGGAGTCATGCAAATCTGATCCGCTATTGACTACAAAATCCTACATTTTTATACTGGTCGGTTTGTCGTTACGGTGAGCATCCAAACGCTCAAACATTGTATAGTGGTTTGAAAGTTGTATGACTCGGTCGGTTCCGGTAAGCATGCATGCTGATAGGGGACAATTCATAAATTACGTAACGCTTTTAGGGGGGGGGAGGGGGTACAACAAGTTGTGACATGTTGTGACATAGGGGGGAGGGGGAGTTAGCTAGATCGTTACGTAACATGTTTTCACCGAAGAAAAAAAATTCTAGGAATTTGTTACGTAACAGGGGAGGGGGGGATGAAGAAATTTGTGACAATTTGTTACATGGGGGGAGGGGGGAGCCAATTTTGGGCAATTTTTGCGTTACGTAATTTATGAATGGTCCCTAGATAACGATACCAGTTCTATAAGTTTAGATGCTGTCTTTGTCTAGGCTAGTCTAGTCTAGTCTACACATACACAGCCAATACATGTAGGGATTAACGGAATGAATTGGAAAATTTCAGAAGTTCGCCTACAATTTTTCTTGTCAATATTAATGTTTGTGGCACATATGATATGTGACACAATCATTAAAGCGGCCAGGCCAACTGTGCAGCGTTCAAAATGAAGATGATTCAAAATTATACACAATAAAATTATTCATTTAATGAATGATTTTATGAATTTTGAATTATTTTGAACCTTGAATAAGGAAGAAACGTGGACAACCGTACCAACCGTTTCAATTTAATGGGGTGGGGTTTTGATAAATCGTTGGGAGTGACGTGGCTAAGCGATAAGTTTTGATGCTGTCTTTGTACAGAAAATTATCGTTGTGCAAAGAATTTGCATTTATGGAAGAAAGTCTTGTGCCTCAATCAATGGATAAGTTTTTGAAATTGAAGAATTTATTTCCAAAAATGTCTCTTCAATATCGGACAAAAATGCATGCACAACGCTATGTAAAAACATAACGTACGGCAAAGCACATTTGCACGTTTAGTATCGAGTTATTAATTTCGTTAATCTACATTTCCATTTTAATATTGACCGAGAAAATATTGAACTTATGATTAATACTGAGCAATGAAAATTATCCAGTAATGCTTTTTATATGGTATCAACATTCAATTAATTGATTCTAGTTTCATTGATACTCATTGTCAACTTTTTATACTGGTTTTCGGAAGGCCTAATCAATTTTGCTTCAGAAAGTATGTTTTCCAAAAAAGGAAAATGAAATATACTTACCACAATCATGCTCCAACAAACATTTCAGAACACTCAAGCTAGTTATGTAAGACCAAGCAAAAACAATTTTTATTAGATGATGAGATATTGCTCTAAGGGAAAAAGGAGCAAAAAAGCAAATGACGCAGGCGTGAATAAACGAGAACAAGATCGGTACAACTGGAAACTGAATATTGAATTTTGAAGACAAAACTGCGAATCTGCACGATTGTATTGATCAGAGGAAAAGTTCACCCGCTTCCGTGTCGGTTATGGTTCGCAGACAATTTTCGTGTGCTACACGTAGCACCCACGTTTCTCGCTGTGGACGATACAAGCGTACAAACGAATCTAGTGATTCAGCACCACTGGTGTTCGAAGAACTCCAACAAAAGGTACGATGCACACCGATCTTCAATCAAAACCTACTGCATAAAAAGATCACCATCCAAAATCTGTTAAATTACGCGGAAAAAAATCCGTTCATAAATTTATGAACAAACAATCACGATTACGTGAACTGAACGATTTACGAAAATCGTGACCAAGTTCCTGAAATTATGGGTAATAATCCTCGTATTCATGAAACTATGTGTGCTTTTAGAAAAACAAGTTCGCGCAAAAATGTACATGGCGTTACATTGCAATTTTTGGTTGGGTTACTGTAATTTTTCCTTGGATATGTTTGGTTTTTTTGTTATGATTCTCATTAGTACATTGGGGATACACTGGTTTTGTAGTATATCAACTAAAACGATCAGTCTGTTTCTACCCACCAACGACGCTGGTCACGTTCAAAGCAGCTCCCCGTCGCGTTCGGTTCGTGCACGCTAAGCTATAGAAACCCTAAACAAAGAAAGCACCGTTATTGTTGTGAGTATTGTATGCATTTTGTTGGTCGAGATGTCGACCGTTCGAGTGGTTAGAATGCGACTAAAACGCCCTATACCATCATTTGTGACCCTGTAACCTGGCACCCTCTATGCACAGACCACATTGTGCACATATGACCAACAAACTGCCACGTGTCAGTTCTGTGAAAAATCTGCGCATTATGGACAACCGTGCGTGGAAACCCTTACAAAAAAATCACTTACAACCAACAAAACCATCTTGACTTCAACGCCAACAACTAAAGCACAAACAAATGTCCAACAAGTAGTGACGGTTAAACAACAAACGAATATAGAATCAACACCTAATACTCCGATAGCAACAAACATCACCACCAAACAAAATACAGACAACAAGGAGGAAAGCTTCACGACCATAACCAGCAAATCGAAGAAGTACAACAAAGCTATTGACCGCAACCTTCAAGACAACAGCAGCGATGAAACTATGGACGAAAGCGACGATCGAGGCATCAGATTGAATAACCCCCAGGCGTTGTCTTGCGATGTCGACAATGCTCCACCGCCCAAGAAAAGAATCTCCGCTCGCAAAAGTAAATTGCGTGCGAAGGATTCAAAGGAAACACATTAAAATATGATTTTTAATAATTATTTTACTGTAAGTATATAAAAAAAGACCCACGGCTCCTTTAAACTTACGCAACGAGCCGTGTCAAATAAATGAATTAAAAAAAAAACTAAAACGATGGTCATAATTCCAGGAGCTTATCGTGATTTTCGTAATTTCACATCACGTTACTGTGATATTTTATTCACGAATTAAATATCTGGTTTTTATGGCAAAGTTACACGATTTATGTTCAAAATTTCTGGGTTTTACTCACAATATTCGTAATTTATATTCACGTTTTCGTATTATTTTATTCACGAGTATTGCATTGAATTTTTCAGGATCACAGTCACGAATTCTGTAATTTCTATTTACGTTATCGTGATATTTTAGTCACATGTAGAGTGATATGTGTTCGTGATTTCAGGATTATAGTCACGATTTTTGATATTTTAATCACGAGTAGTGTAATTTATGTTCATGATTTCAGAATCTTAGTCACGTTTTTCGTAATTTATATGCATGTTATCGTGATATTTTATTCTTGAGCTCATGTTCGAATTTGCCACGTGCCGTAATGTAAATATTGTTCATATATAATTACTGTAGGATTTTTCATTCGGGGTAACGTGACAATATGATTTGGTTCATAAAAGCGTAACTGATTCGCGGTATCTTGTTTTGTGAACAACATCACGAACAAGATTCGTGGTTCTATAATATATTATTGATGCTAAGCGCAGTTTTCATTTTCTGTTCAGAGATCACATTGAACCTTATCGAATGAATAATGATGTTCGAGGTCTTAATAGTTTCCTGATATCTGCTGTTCGAACCTATTACTAATCGCTATGGGCTGTACATAAATGTATGAAATTTCACGACAAAACCCAACTTTTGTAAAAAAGTTCACGTGAAAATTTCACAACCTTGTGCAGAGTTGTATGAACTAGAAAATGATTCCGGATGTCTTCTAAATATCAAGCACACTAGCACTACTAGGAATCATGAACTAGTTCACGAACACATGAACGATGTTTTTTGATTTTGTGAATTATTTCACGGCCACATGGTCCGGTAAAACTATTATATTAGGAATCATGAATCAGTTCACGTTTCTATGAACAAGATTTCATGATTTTGTAAACTATTTCAAGAGCACAAATGGTCAGTCGCTAGAAATCATAAATTTGTTCACGTATACATGAATAATATTTTGTAAATTATTGGCCGAGCTCGAATGGTAAATCGTGACTATAATACAAGGAATAATGAACGTAGTTCACGAATATATAAAAATTTATTTCATGATCTATTTCATGATCATAAATGTTGAGTTGCAACTAATTCTCCTGAAATCAGGAATCAGTTCACGTATACATGAATAACATTGTGTGATTTTGTTAACTATTTCAAGAGCACGGATATTGAATCGTGACTATTATATTTGGAATCATTAACTAGTTCACGATGATTGAAAGGATCTATGAATATGTTTTAGAGGATGCGAAAACTTTTTTCTTCGCTCAAAAAAACTTTGAAATGTTTTGAGGGACACGTTTCAGAGAAGTTATTAATTTTGCAGAAACACAGTTTGTTATGTTTTATTTAAATTTTCTAATTTTTGACAGTAGCTGAAAAATAAAATAGGGTGATGAGCCCATTTTCGCCATGTTTCTATTACCACCCTACCCATTTGAAGCCATTGGTTAGAGCAGTGTCTGCCATCTTTGTTCAACGCATTGAGTCAAATGGTAGTGCAACAATAGGGGCACTCGATTCGTGTTTTCGTTGCGCTCAAACACGGGAATTTCACTGTTTTCAGCGTATTTGTGTTAGTATATTGGTTCTTAACAACGAAGCAAAGCAGTTGATGTCAATTTTTACGCATTCCATTGATTGTAGACCGAGAAATTAATGAACTAGTGAGTCACCCTGCTTAGTATGGTGAAAATAGGCACTTTACCCTACATACTTTTACTAGTGTGAAGGGTGGAATGATAAAATAATGATACATTTGTCGTATATTGCTTCTATTTTATGTTGCCTATATTTTGTTTTTGAAAATATACGTCTAGGTCTAGGGGTAGATCACTTGTGATGCATTTTTAAAAATCAGCGAAATTGAATATATTTCTTTCCCTCAAAATAGAAATTCATAATGTATTTTGCATTGCGTGCAATGTATTTTGCGATGACGTCAAAATCCTACAAAAAAAACTTGCCCTGCATTCAACAAACCGCCGACCAAATTGGATCAGCTTTAGACGTTTGGTAAACAAACTTTTCTGCGAGGCAGTGCAAAGTTGATGAAAAAATGGAAATTATTCTAATTTGATGCAAACTTGTTACACATTCTTAGAGTGATCTGCCCATAGGTCTAGGTGAATTTCAAGCAATTCCTACGTCACTAGTTTTACCGGAAATGGAAGGTTTTAAACATGATTATGCAGAACAAGTTGTCTAAGCTTCTGAAAAATACTTGGTTTGGCAGGTTATTTGCACACGTGGGTTGAAAAGCAAAATTTTCATGACAATTGGCATTGTCAATTCCAAGATATCTGCCACCAGGAATGATTGTAGAAATGCCTTTTTCGAAAAAAAGAAAGATGCTCCGAATTGTGTTAGTGGGATGTAATTTTCTGGCGCTGCGGGAAAATGGCTCAGGAATGGAAAACAACGGGTAAGTCGTAGTCGACAATAAATAAAGTGAACACAGCACTGTTACAAAATCTGATAAAAGGTGTGAAACGTAAAGCCCGACAATTCGCAATCCTAATCACATAATTTTTTTAAAAATATTTTGTCCTTGCTGAAGTTCAAAAAGGTTTGTAGTTTGTCCGTTTCAAAAACAATATAATCAGTGTGCATTTAATCATGTTTGATCAATTTTTGACCGTTCCACCCTTTACAGGCTCTCGACTATAGAGTTCCTTTCTCTCATATCTGTACTGAGCTACTTATACATCGGTAATCTTTATTTTTGTTGACGAAAAGACCATACAGAATGACAGAATCCCGGCCGAACATGAAAGAAAAATTATTCTCAATGTGGTCTATTAGGTACTCTCCTGTGTTCTGTTAGCAGACTTGGCTGAATCCTTTGTCGGCGAATACAAAATCGGGTTTCGCGAAAGAACACCAACGACCACGATATTTACCCTACGACAAATACTGAATGAATGCCGGGAATATATCTTACGGACTCTCCATCTGTTTTAAGCATCCGCATTTCTAGGCGGCGTACGATTCAGTGAAACGAATCGAACTGTTGCAGATAATGTTTGACTACGGAATTCTGATAACATATGCAGAAACTTGGGTCATTTTGAACGGAAGTGTAAAGTGTCGAACCAAAACCAAAGATGTTGCCCATTGAATTTTGACTAAGCAATTCAAGATTCACTATGCAGGTCGAATGATTTATGAAACTTTGATAACTTTGACGAATCTTAACCATACTATTAATTTGTTTTTCCATCAAATGATCTCGAATTTTTTTTCAAAGCTGTACTTTACATTGGCTTTCTACCACGTAGAACTAGATTTACGCCCTTTATGACCAACAGGAGCTTAATGAGATGCAAAATCCTGATGCGCTTGAAAAAATTTCCAGCGAATTGTGAGTGAAGTGTTATCTACCGATATCGTGATGGTAGGCAAAACTAAGGAATAGCAAGAATGAAGTACTATCGGTACTCCGTGAAAATAACGCAATGCCTAATAAACAGAAATATTTGTCCGCTAGGCAGCTAAGTAACTAGAGATCTACAGAGTCAGCAGGTGGAGTTAGCCCATCGGAGAAGACGATATCGGCTATTTGAAATTTCAGATAACCAGAAACAGTAGATTAGGTTTGCAGTTGCTTGAGTCTGATAAATCTCGTAGTGAACCTTTGTGCCAATTTATGAGATAATTGTTTTTGTTGGAGCGAAATTCCAAATATCTCGACAACTATCGCATTTTGAAATTTTTTTGTTAAATATATTTTAGTTTGAAATGAAATTTAGAATCATATTCTGTAATCAAATCACATTTATGTCTGTCAATTAGCATGAAATTTAAAATCATGTATAAAGTTGTTGTTGGAAACACTTTTTAACTGATATATGATCTCGATCATACAACCACATTGTAAATGTTTCTTCTCTCTTTGGAATTTTATTTATAAAGAAATTTAGAAAAATGGTGTTTTTTGCAATTTGTATTTTCATCAAAAAAATTTGTTGTGAAAAATGACAGCATTTTTTCAGTGTAAATTTTTCGGCGCAGAAATATTAATCTCGTTTGCACAGTTTCGCTGTATCAACTACGGTAATCGAACATTTTTTTGTAACTGTTACACGCAGAAACTTTAACGCCGTTTTACAAAATAACTCTTGATTCAAAATGAGCTCGTTGACTCAGACGTCGAATTTGGTGGAGTTCGTTGTAGTAAATAAATTGTCTTTAGTTATTTTGGCGCATGGCTTACCATAGTGTGCCGTCTGGCTACAGATCTGGCACGTGATCTGTCATCGAAAGTCATGTTAGAAGGTATAGGTTGGTTCAGCCACATTCGCACCACCCGTACACCGTTAAGAATGTAAGGGACAAAGAGTCCAAGTGTCGTTTGTGACGGATTCCATTTTCCCTACTTAAATATGAATCTCTTGATATGTTTCGTGCGCCCGCGATGTCAAATCGTGTAGGCGAATTTCCGTCCGATCAAGGTCCATATACACGGGGTCCATATACACGGGGAAATTGGTTTTGACGTTTTTCAAAATCGACGTCGTGTTGCATGTTGTTCTTTGCTATGAAGATTTCTGCCACGGCTAAAGAGTTGAACGTTATTAGTACTACTTGTCTCGTATGACGTAGCTACAACAAGAACAAGTTCCATTTTCACCTTGATCAACTGTTCCACCTCGTGCACTGTAGTTCTAAAACAGGCCTGTGAAAAGTCAATCGCGATTGTGTTCTCTCGTAGTGGGCAATTTTTTTTTGTTGTTTACTTATTGCACTCGCAGTTGGGAGCAACGGAACTTGGCTGTATCCATTTGTTACACGTACACGTAAGAGTGGCGCGGCGCTAGTAGTATTTTTGTACGCAGTTCGCAAGCGGTGCGTTTCTGATCTGTACGATATGAGAAAGCATACTCATCACACATGTTTTATTCGTATCGCGTTATTAATTTCGATGATGTTTTCTTATGTTGTGCAAGAATAGTTTCGAACATTGGGTGAAACGCAAAAGCATTAGCACCTTACAGCTAACTTAACGTGCGGGATCAAAAAAACATTAAACTCTTTCATGCCCAATATTTTTCTAGTGCCTGAAAACGGTAGAGTTAAGAAACACGAAAACCCTTTTTTCATAAAAATGGGTGATTCTCTCGCAGTGCTAGAAGCTGCTCAATTTTTACCTTCCAATGCTCAATACAATTCTTCTAGACCATTTACAACAGTCTGATTGCGTGAAAAACGTAGTCGAGGACAGTCTAAATTGACAGGTTTTATCAATTTTCAAAATTGCAAAATATAAGAAGATATATGAACATTTCATTTTCGTCGTCCATGTGAACTGTCACTGGCAGCACTGCTCCATCGGATTCCAATCAGAATAATTGTAATAACTCTAGTTCTAGAGCTGATCCTTGTAACTGTTAATGCTCAAATAAAAGGCAGTACAGTGAGGACCCATTTTTATCAGCTCCTTGGTGAATTTTAGGCTGATAAAACGGGGACATTGACAAAATCGGGACATACATTTTTCTTTCTTTTTAGGAAACCGAAGCTCTTAAAATATTCTTTTTTAGTCCCTAGCTTTTTCTCATTATTTAGCGTAAATTGCCATTAACCTTCCGGCAGTCGCGCTACTGCACTGAGTGCACGCTGCTCTGAAAATCCAGCGAGATCGTCTTAGGGCACCAGCGGTTGCTCGTTAAGTGGGCCATAAGCGCGACATCCGGAGGGTTAAGAGGGTCTAAAAGTGCAAAATCTAAAAAAAATTTTTTTTGCATATTTCGGATCTCTAAGCTAAGAAAAACATGCTCAAGAAAGGATTTACTTGAATTCAAATTGGTTCGTCTGCTAGAGCCCATCAAACTATTAACTATCAATTAACATGTGAGGCTGATAAAGTCGGGGGGTAGAAAAAATCGGGTCTTATCTGTCGTCACATTTATTAGCCATACTTGTTTTTGTGTGCAAATCTTGCCTCAATCAATAGTTTTAGCTGTTTGAAAACGTTGTTGGTTATAAGCAGAATGGGAATGAAAGGGTTAATAATATCTGATATGAATTTTTCAAAAGCATGTTCCCTGATTGACTTGTGCTACACATTAATGACGCAGTTTGAAATACATTACGTCATCTGCCGCTCCTGCAAGGGCGTTGATCGGAGAATTATTTTACCGCAATGGCGAACATAGGAAACCCTATAAATAATAACACACAATTACAGATATAGCTCTATACTGCAATAAAACCTAACAGTTGAATTTACGACGAGACGTTCCTTGCTGGGCGGGGTGCGATTCATTTTCGCCACCAGCAAAGGCACCAGCTGCGCACGTACCTTCCTGTGATTAACATTTTCGTGGCGAATAAATTTTCCAGATCGGAGCTTTTATTGGCTTCACCCGCGCGATTATTATAGCTGCGATGAAGAAATCGTGACTTTATTCGAATTCAAAAGCTGAGGATACACAGATGCATAAGTGTATATAGTTAGAATGGCTAGGCTGGGGTCGAAATTTGCGCGTTTGTGTGTGTGTGTGGGCGGAGAAAAGCGTACGTTCCGGTGTGAACTTGTCATAACTCAATGACCTATCGCGGCATCACATGATTTCAATATTCACTACTTCTCACTTTAGGGTGCGTGATGAATTCATGTTGGCTTCGTTCGTCACTTATCGACTATTTATGGGATAGAGGGTGTATAGCTGGTTATATAGTACAGGCTATATCATTACGGGTGTATTCTTAAACGTTAGTTTTAACTACGCTCCTGCATTCGGATCCTTTTGTTTATCTGCTGTAAATATGAAGTCTTCCACTTTTTCATTCTTTTTTTTTGTAATACTCGGGAGTTTGAAAACGGTGTCCAATTTCTTTCTGATGTCGAACGATTGTTTTGTTCCATAGTTATGGTAAGTTTATGGCTATTCTTCTTATACTATATCTCGAATGTTTTGTTCGATTTTGATCTCACCTGCTATTTCATATTAGCTAGTCTAGACTTGTGTCTTTTTTCATTACTATTTGTAGTAGTTTTTGTAAAAAAAATTGTCTTTGCTTTGGTGATAAAATTCTCTAAAATTTAGATTCTGTTGTTCGCCAATTTTCCTGCGAGTTTGATTGCAATTTTGCATTTTGGGTATAATAACAAAACTCGCTGAGTGGTGCAAATTAACCTGAAATTAAAGATTAAAATTATCGAAGCTAAGAATCTCAAATAACTCTGGTTCTTTTCTGATTTATATTGAGAATTTTTCGAAATATGGTATTGTTGAAAACAACCTTTGCTCTCTTTTACAATCCGGACGATAGAACACAGATTTTGAATAGTTTAGTCCTTAGATGTAAATTTGTTCTTCTTTTTTCATTCGAAATCGAATTGTAATGTAAACCGAACATCAGACCAAAATGCTTTCAAACTTTTTGTGTTTTATCAATTGAGGACAACAGAGTTATAACAAACTTGTTACGGAACATAGATTCCATTATAATTTAGTTACATATTCTATTTAATCTGGAATTTATACAAATTAGAACCGGGCAGTCATGCAAAATCATCGCTAAAAGTGAAGCATTCCCACTTTACATAGCTCGAAATTCCCTGCACCAACCACATGGCAGTCTTTCGCATATTTTTCGTTCATTTAAGCTGTACTAATCAAATTTTTGTCTAAAGCTAATTACAGTGCCGTATGATTACACGATGTATTCAATTAATATTCGATTATATCCTTTCTTTGGTTCACAACGGGAAGCAGTCTAATGAGTTGTAATATGATTTCTTCGTAGAGCACGCTGCTGTTTCTCCACTCTGGCTCGAGGAGCCCATCCGGCATGCATCTGTTCTCTGTGTCGTTGTCAGACGGAACAGAGCTGGAAGCGTGAGTAGACTAGTCTTAGCTACCTACATACCATCATCGCTTATGCTGCTGTTACAGCTAGGATTGTTCTACCGTAACAATTTGAATGGAAGGCTCTCGCGAGGTTATGATATTTTCTGGTTTTGCTCATATGATAAATTAATTTGCACTGCTACACTATATATGGACACTGTTTGCCTAAAATATTAGCACTAGTCATGAAAGCTGTTGGCATGTTTGTTTTTTGTTGGTATTACTGCAACTTTTGACGATTATACTGAAGCTCTTCATTTTGGTTGTCCTGTATGACCATATCCCAGCAACCAAATAGGATTTCTCTACAACGCCTGTACATAAGATTGGATTAGTTTCTTGCAACACAATGAAATCCATGCGGTTAGCTTCTGGCTTAGAAAATATCTTATATGTTACATAATGGAACACCGTTTCTTATTTACTCAGTGGGAAGCACTCAGATTATCCAGATCTTTAGCGGAAGGAGGACGCGACAGGTGCGGATCTTCGCTCGTCACAATCGGGGGCAGAACATTTTGTCGGAACTCACCCATCACGTTGCCGGCCGGGTAGTAGTAGGCCACCACAAACAGTTTGCCCGATTTGGAGATGGACTTGCTGACCCCGAAGTATTTACTGGCACGCCACACCATCTGCGAAAAGTGGCCCGTGTTGACGTTGGTGTGGAGCAAGTGGCTTTCCTTAAAGTAGTCGTACCTTCGGTTGGTACTATACCAATAGGTGGCAACCTCTTGACCTAATCAAGTCCTACCTTTAGCATTATTGAATTAAAAAAATCTAACAAAGCTAAACTTACCCGATAGATCCGTGAGTAGAGAATTCGCAGGACAGCAGAATATGTTCTGTCCGTAGGTTCCTCCGCTCTGATAGTACAACTCGTTCGTACTCGCTAGATGATTTGCCCACTGTGAAGCCATTTCGCATAGTTCTGAGGAAATGCCTAACGCTGGCGCTCCGTGCCTCATCCGGTACTCGTTATGCCAGCACATGCACTCGAAAATAAAGTCCTTATCCATGACAATCTTTACTTTTGGTGATTCTTCACCACCGTCGTTTCCGTTCTTTGATCGATCCTTACGATCATTCCCCAATGCGGATCCGACCGCTTTCGGGAGTAACGGTCGATTGTCCATCTGGTCCTGCGTTTGACCGGTATCGTTGATGCTGATGTCGTCCAGATTTGGAACGGGGATGATTCTCCGAGGAGTTTTGTTCAGATCCGATGCGGCGACGCGCTTCCGCAGGTTTGCCATCACGATGGCTTCCTCTCTATTTGGGAAAGAAAAGAAAGGAAACATAGTAGTTTAAAATGACAAGGTATATCATAATGATTGTTCGCGAAAAAACAGAGAACCACCCTACTTTCTCCGATCGAAAGCCATCTAAAATGATTTTGGCGCCGACGGGTAGCACAGCAAAATGATCAAAATGTGTATCAGGGTATGAAAGCACTCATTTCTGAATTCTAAAAGACCACCTTTCATATTGTGTCAAATGCCAAATAAGCTCAGATGCAATATTTCACATAATGTGGACACTTTGACATCGTTTGAAGTTTTTGATATTGGCACTATGGAAAAATATGAGGAAAAAATATATTAAATGTTTTTTACATTTTAACGACATTCAATTAGCTAGAGATAACCGGGTAGGGAAAGTTATGAAAATTAGAGCCATAGTACTCAAGTGAGAGCAAGGATGTGAAGTAAGGATGTCGGTTGTCACGGTAAAGATGCACTTGTCTGTCTATACCAGAACACATGCTAGTGAACTCGGGTGATTCGAAGTTATGCTGCCTAAGCTCGACACTCATTAGCAGAAGACAAAAGTTAAGCCCGTACGATATTAAGCCTCTTCTTATGACCCTGCCACTTCTAGTTTTCCGATCTGTTTACTTCACATCCTTGCTCTCACTTGAGTACTATGGTTCTAATTTTCATAACTTTCTCTACCCAGTAATCTCTAGCTAATTAAATGTCGTTAAAATGTAAAAAGAAAATGTGACTAACATAGTCGAAATACAAAAAAGGAAAAAAGAAAAAAATATTAAATGCTGCAACTTTTGAAACAGCACTCATACATTTTTCAAAGGACATTGACTTAGTATTTCGATGTAGATATTTACGCTTCTCGAAAAATACGGGAAATTGGGGTTTTGGGACATAAAATGTCACAAAACCCCAATTTCTTATTTTTTTTGAGAAACGTGAATATCTCCATCGAAATAATTTCCTTTAGAAAAAGGTATAAACTGTAATTTTCTGAGTGTTGCTTTAAAAGGTGTAACATTTTATATATTTTTCCTCATATTTTTTTTAATGTTAAAAACTTCAAGCGAAATAGGCGAAGGTCTACCAAAAACCAAGCTACAAATTATATTCTTTTGTCGATAGAAGTACGACGCTTTGTGAAGTCGAAATCTAGTGTGCCCTTCAAGCAACCTCCCAGGCTTCAATACAGAGGGACCCTCGCATTCGTCGCCACGAATTCTCCGCTCTGCAACAAAATCATCGTATGTCATTCGTACGGTGACTCTCAAAACGATCAGTCGATCCCTCCAGTAAGTGCAGTGTATAGCGACAAAGAATAGTGCTAATCCGTTTTCAAGGTTATCTTGTGCATTCTCCGCCTCTTCGAGGTTTTGGACTTCTGTGTTTTTTTGTTTTGTTTTTTAATTGGTGGTAAAGTTTTTACGCCGACTCAGCACACGTTCAGTAGTTAAACCATACTACCTGTTTCGTTCCGCGTGTGCCAGAGAAGATAACTCTGAACCCTACTCCAGTAAACTCCACCAAGGAGTCCGATCTTTGCCTGATCCCCCGGATTCGATTTGAAACGACTACTTCGGGGGACGCTGTGCTCATGCATTTCCTTTGATTTCAGGGCTAGCTGCTCGTGCTATCCCGCTGGTCTCATATCCGCCATATGCTCTTTACGCTGACCAGTTGGTCGCTGTAGTCGATCCAGCGATTCCGGTTAGATGGTGGCTTCCGGTTCACTGGTGCCCCTATGTTCTTATACTGGTGGTTTGTTGCGTTCAGTGCTACTAGGCGTAGTCCCCGACGGTGAAACCAGTCTACTTCGGCGGAGAGTTCTCCGACGAAACAAGGTCTCCCACAACTGTTGACGGTTCTTACTTCGATGCAGTCCGGCGGAATGCCGAAGTCTGTCCAGCGATTCCGAGTGGTAGATTGCGTCCGGTTCACTACTGCCCCGTTGATTCAAGCCAGCGATTCGCTACGGACTACTCGGAATAGTCCCCGATGGTAGATCTTTCCTACTCCGTCGAAGAGTTCCCCGACAGTGGAAGATCTTTCGAAATCGATGCTACCTAGGCAGATTCCTGTGATTCTGGGTGGAGGGTAACTTCCAGTTCACAGGTGCCCTGACGACTTCTTTCTCTGTATGTTTATGTGAGGGCGTTTTTTTTTTATTTTTTTAAGAGAGCAAAAAAAACTTTCTAAAAAGTCCTGAGAATGCAGGAAAAAATGTACAAAACACTACTCAGGGAACGGGTTTGAGCTGACACCACTCGACCCGCTGAAAACCACTGCTTTTACGCAGAACCTGATTCCTCCCCGGCACTACCTTGCGGCATTACTTCGGGGAGGAGTGCATAGCATCCACTCTAATTCAACTACTTAGTAGTTAGTTCCTTCAATTGGGGTACAGCACTACTCCTCGACACACCACCAGTTCTCCATCATCCACACAGTCTGGCGATCTCTGCATAGCAGTCGAAAAGCTAGCTGTGGGTCGAGACTTAGTGCTCTCCCCTACGAAAACAATCTGGGTGGTAAACTTTTAATTGTCTAATTTACCGAGCCCTTCGGCTCCCTTTAGCACCGCAACTCCGAGGTCAGTTCGGCGATTCCGGTGGAGCTGGTTCCCTGGCGACACGCGACTAGTGGTGTCTCGTCGCGGATTACTCAGTCTAGTCCCCGGCGTTGAATCTAGCTTATGATAGCAGAGAGTTTTCCAGCGAAGGAAGCAGCATAACTTCTTGAGCCAGTTGGCTCCCTGTCCGGTGGTATTTAGCACCGCAACTCATTTAGGCCCTTTGGATCCTCTTTCGTTCCATTTCGCTCCACTTCCCCGATGAACCATTCAGCTCCCGACTTTACTAAAATCTTGATCCCGAACTACTCAGTCTAGTCCCCGACGATGGATCTAACCTACTCCGATGGAGAATTCCACGGCGAAAGAGGTTCTCCCGAAACCCAACGGAAGGTTTCTTCCGATACCGATGTTTATTTCCGTGAGCTATTTAGCTCCCCGCTTCGTCCCGATCTACTCGATCTAGTCCCCGGCGGTGGAACTAGCCTAATCAACAGGCTAGCCAGCAGGTGCTGAGGTCCATCCAGCGATTTCGGATGAAGCGTAGCATTCGGTTCACTGGCACCCCAAGGACCTGCTGTTAGCTATTCGATGCGGTCTACTCGGTCTAATCCCTGACCGTGGCTACTGGCTCTAGCCTACTCACGAGCTCCCCGGTGTCGAGATCGGTCCGGTGAAGCCTGACGTCCGGTTCACTGGAGCCCCGACGACCCGAACTCGGTGCTACGTCGCCTACTACTCAATTGGTCCCCGGCGGTGGGCCTAGTCTACACCGACGGAGAGTTCCCCGGCTGCGGAATTTCTTTCGAATCCCAATTTGTGATTGCACGGCGACTTTCTACAACTATGTACAAGCCAATGGCGCTACTTTGTTGGTCCCTTCGCCATTTTCTCTGCAGCTCGGAGAGTATACTCGTAACCACTCTGTTGACAGCGTCCCAGGTATGCTCGTCGTGGCACATCACTTAAACGATATTGTCCACTGTCACACACGGCATATTCCTACGAACATCTTCGAACCTAGGGCATTCGAAGACCACGTGTTCCGGTGTCTCTTGCACGTTCACACTCCGGGTAAAGGGGTGACGAAGCATGTCCAAACCGATGCAAATACTTCCGGAAGCATTATTGCTCGGACAAAAACTGCGTCAAATGGAAGATTACCTCTCTATGCAATCCAAACTGATACATTTGGAAGGGTATATGGATCCACCTTCCTTTCTCTGCGTTGTCCCACTCCTGCTGCCACTTAGCCAACGAGTCCACTCGGACCAGTCTCCTTGCATTACGTGCATGTTTCCGCTGGTACCAGTCTACGTCCTCAGCCAGAGTGATTCAGATGGGGATCATCGCGGCGATAACGCATACAGCCTCTGACTATATTATCCTGTAAATACTTGCGACTCGTACAGCCATCAGCCGGAATGTCCTGTTCAACATTTCATGGATGCGCTTGGTTTTCAGCGCAGCACCCTAGGTAGGAACCCCATATCGAAGTATCGATGACGAAACAGTAGATCGCAGGCGTAGTCGACGTGATTGTTGTAGCTCAACCGGTCGTCGATTATATCACTCCCAATTGCTTCAGTGCTTGCTTTGATGCAATTGCTTGCTCGTCGACGTCGATCTGCATCCGCTGTACCGCTTTTCAGTTGCTGACCTACGATTTCCCCTTTCCTGGGTAGCCGCAGTGTTAAGACGCCTTTCCTGGGTAGCCGCAGTGTTAAGACGCCCGTTCCAAAGGGTTAGACCTAGAATGGAGCCCTGAGGAACGCCCTACGCTCGTCTCGTACAGCAGCACTCAGTCTGTGCAGCGATGGCTGCCCAGCTGGCGCTGTTAAACATAAGCCGCCACAATCCTTCTTGTTAGGTCAGCCACATCCACGCCCTCGGTCTCGCCGTTCATCCGAATGCCTCAATAAAGAGGTCTTTGTTGAAGGCTTTCTCCTTCCACTTTCGCAAGCCGATCATCCTTCTTCGTGCTGCAACAGGGTTCCGTTGACCGATACAATAACGAATCGCCTTTTTGGTCACTAGGCGTATACGTTTCGCATACTCTCCAATCCATGTTCGCCATCAATGAAGACCTACGTCGATGATAGACTCCCTCCCGTTTCTCCGAAATGTGCTAACCGAAACTTCATTGTACAATCGTACATCTAACTTCGATAGATCTTCCTGCAGGATACACTCTCTTGTGTTGGTTACTCTACTGTCCCACTCCACAGCCTAGGCATTGAAGTAACCACCAATGAATACCGACTTCCGCCCGATCAACTGTTCGGTTAACTGCTCCAGCCTTAGGCTGAACTGCTCTACTGTCCACCTTGGAGGAGCGTTTCAGCTACACACGAATACGCTGCTGATTTTGGCGATTTTGAAGCTCTCGTATGAGCGTTCTACCACTTCTTGAAGGGGGAATCTGCCCATAACTTGTATCACAGTCGTTCTCGATCTATCCGTCACCCAGTTATAAATAGTTTAAACTAGGCAAATGATATTGCTGGCTACGGGCCTTTTGCGAACGAGTATAGAGTATATGTACAAGCAAATCGGGTTGAAAACTGCGGGGTAGTCCCCGATTCAAGTTTGAATTGCATAGATTTGCTGACACACGGGGTTGGCTGTTTTAAAGACCCCATGCTTCAGAATGTACTGGTGCGAAACCGAAGCGAGTCGTTTCCGGTTTCAGAAACCTGAGCTCAAAAAAGGAGTTCCCTGCACTTCCTGGGACATTAAAACCCTAAGTGTTCCCATATCTCAACTAGAGAAAAAAACAGCGCTGGCCTTATAAAATTCATTGTTGGCCGTTTTTCAAAGTTTTAAACATTTCCGACCCTCAGCGATTGCATCCATTGATGTCCAATTCATCGAACGAGGTCACGGATTTTACAGTATAATTGCTGAATTAGACTTAGTTAAGAAACCGTAATAAACATCGTATGATTTAAGTGCCTAATGACCTGTTCAGGGTATCATCCAACAAATATGTGGAATCATTGCACTATATGGCTTAAAGTTCGTGTACAACATTTTTTTATTAGGCAATACACCTCAACTTTCACGATTTTAATATTATTCGCTTGGATCGAGAAGACTCTTACGTAGAGCACTTTTGATGATCAAAAAGTGCTATTCTTTGAATCGAATTGACCTCTCCCGGCACCATACATTGAAGCTGTCGCTTTCCAAACTGGAATTAGAGGCAAAGACCTTTGCATCGTGTCTACCTACATTGTCCCTACAGCTTCAGCTAACCACCGAAGGTGTTTCGTATGACCTCGCACGAAATATTTATTGGAACAGCTACGCGTCGCGGTATCCGGCAAAATCGAGCTCACGCGAGAGCTTCTTCCAGTTGACGAGTAGGGGTGCGTGGCTGGCTTGATTCTCGACACCGCGATGTAGGCTTAAACTAAAAGCGTACACGTACTACTCTCGCGGGCGTCCTCCGAACCCATGGTGGGACAAAGAGTGCTCAGACGTGTACGCGGAGAAGTCCGCCGCGTATAAGACCTTACGGGACGACGGGCTACCCGCTGGCTTTCAACAGTACGCGATGTTAGAAACGTGAATGAAGAGTTCGATGAAAGCTAAGAAACGCAGTTACTGGCGCCGGTTCGTTGATGGGCTAACGGGAGACACTTCGTTGTGTACTCTTTGGGGCACGACCCAATGTATGCGAAACCGAAACAGTACTAACGAGAGCGTGGAATATTTAAACCCTTGGATATTCGATTTCGCCAAGAAGGTTTGTCCAGTTCCACCCCGGCACAGATCTACCGCGCAGCGTCCCTTCATGATAACGCGAACGAAACATGCGATGGTGGAGTTGTCACTTATTTTCTTATCGTGTAACAATAAAGCCCTATGGCCAGGCAGCATAAAATTTAACTTATTAAAGAATCTGCCAGACTATGTCAAGAGACGCTTGTTGGATTTATTTAAAGAGTTTCTAGCTGGTAGCAATTTCGCCCATGACTTAAGGGAAGTAAAGGTCCAAGTCATCCAAATACCAGGATAACCAACCTCCGATCACAACTCGTATCGACCGATTGCAATGCTGCCCTGTATCCCTGAGTTGTTCGCGAAAATAATCTTGTCTCGCCTTGATAATTGGGTTTACGCCGCACTCAGGTGACTCGCATTCGATAAAAATGTCAAAACATTTTGACTCCCAAACAACTAATATTGGAAAATAGCACAACATAGTGGGTTGAATGCAGCCGAGAAAGAAAAACGTCACCGTCGTAGAAAGTGGTCGCGAAGGTAGAGTGTCAAAAATACGGGGAAACGTGCCCAACATCAGTTGTGATCAAAAGCTGAGACGGGGATCTGTTGATCAGTTGCATAGGAGTGATTGCCAAGTGTCAGGAAAGACACAAAGAATTGAAGTTGATGGTTAAGCTCAAATGGAATGCTACACAAGAGTAGAAAATTGATATTTAGAGAAACCTCTTCCCAAATATTTCCAAAGGAGTTGGAAATACTGAAAAGGCTGCGCTGAAATTGGTATGAAAACCGACGTTCACCTATCGACAACATCTCCTAAGTCGCAAATATCTATTTAATGAATACCAATTCAATCAATCTGAGTCCAGCGCTAACACGATTATGTAGAATACATAATCGTAACCCGCAAAGACAAGAAGTAAGCAGGAACATTCGAGCGATAGCATCAAGACAACAGTAACCAGGAGTGACGACGCACAGTGTGGTGGGATGCTATATTCGGCGAACCGAACCTCTAGCGCTCAGGGTGTACAATCTGGCAGTTTAGAGTCTTCGGTAAATAATGTCAGGTTAAATTTGATCATATTTTGAAACTTTGGTTTCGATCTAGATCAATCATATCTTTTGATAGAATCTTAGATTAAATTTTTTCACCAAAATATTTGATATTTTTTATGAGTTGTTTATAAGTAAAAGTTCTCCTATGATTCTTATTCATTCGAAAAAATCATATACACTAATTTTAGAAATTAACAAAATGCCGCCGTGAAAAAAAGGGCCCGCCTTTTGTAATAATATAATTTCACACCGAACCTCGGCGCGCACGAATTTCGACCGGCGGCTTGAAGGCCACGAACCCACATGAACCAAAATGGCTGTCGTAGTTTTTGACGCGTTTTCAAACAACAATGGAAGGAAGCGTAGCTAGCAAGCCTTACAAGCAAACTTGTTTTCATTCAATAACTGATGCCATGTACATGTTTATATAGCGATTGCAGTTAATGCAGGCTACAATTCATGGAACAAGGTTTTTCTATATAAATTGAAGCACGAATCGTCATCTTCGACATGGTAGTATCGCGAACCTACTGGATAGATTAATATTTGTCGTAGAAGTAGCTAACAGTAGATATTTCCAAACAGCACGAGCAATTGACTTGAAGAGTGCAAGGTAATACTTTGATTAGTCATGTAAAACTTTTTTATTACGGTTATCGATGAACTATTTCACGAAACTTTTGTTTTCACACTAAATTATCAGTAAAAAGTTAGTTTATGTTTTTTTTCAAACCACATGTGAACGTGAGCACTCTTTTTTCCTTAATTTTTCCATCATGCAATCAGCGAGCACGCGTTCGCACGAAACAGCCGCACCCGTTCGCTAACATTCCATTGAAAGGCTGCCAAAAACGAAAAATAATCAACGCTTTCGGTAGCCAGAATCAAAAGAGAAACTTTTTAATTGAAAATTCCCCCCCCAAGTTGCTGGCCATGCTCATCCGAAACGCGCTAGCCAAAAGGAACACTTATGAGAAAGTCCACTTTAGGAGTGACCTCGACGTTCTATAGTTTTAATGGCATCAACTTGCTGAAACTACATTTCAAATAATTTCCCCGCCACAACGGCAGGAAATATATACAGTTGGGATAAATAGTTTTTAACTAGCTTTTCCAATACTATTCCGGGGAGAAGTTTCCGGGCGCATCTGGCATAGCGGAATTGACCGAGTTATTGCTATGGGATGTTTTGTTTCAATTGAAAATGCATTTATCTCGGAGTAAAAAAAAACATGGGATTCCTAGGTACTCGATTCAAAATGTTTTTTCACGGCGTCCGCATTTCACCGTGATATAATAACAATTTATGTTCTTGGATGTGGTGGCACACAGTTCTCGAATGGCATCAATTCTTGTGCAACCTAGGAAAGCTGCATAAAAAAAGGAAACTACCAATCCCATCGCATGTTCCACTCGTTTGTTCTAAAACAATTTAAAATCAGCCAAACTTTACAGAGTTTTATCTTTTTCATTCGAGAACAGTGATCCGTTCCTTTCAACATATTTTTTTCCACAATAAATATAAAGAAATTCCTGACATGATTGTTAAAAAAAACATTTTGTTTCATAAGGCTAAAAGGCTTTTGTCGTGTAACAATAAGTAGCCAACAATTGGAGTCACTAGGTATATGTGAAAGGCAGAAATATTTCCTTAGGGGGATTAGTGATTTAGAGATAACCCTGTGTACCATCGCCTCCCTCTCACTGTCAGCCGGTTTGGGACTGGATCGAACGGAATAGAGTGATTGGAGTGTTCCAGGATTTGGCGGTGTTATTTTACACGACTGTCTCTCAGCGGAATTTCTATATCAAGCTGAGCTGCAGGTCGTAGGATGGAGAAGAATGAGTCAATACTCGATGCAGTGTGATGGTGGAAAACTTCCGTGCATTCGAAAAATAACGAGGTTATGTTTATTTATTCCCACTTCATGCATTTTTCATGTAGTGTGCTTGCTGTGAATGGGGAAAATTTTTATCAGATTCGACACTGATTGGGTTGATGCCATTGCAATTCACACACCGTCATTTTATGGAACCACCCGCATTGCACATTTATGCTGCTGATTGCATTATTTGATTGGTATTATTATGACAGTTTGTAATTATGATGAATTACAGATAGACTAAGATAGACTAGCTATTGGTTCTTATTTTTGCATTAGATTAGAAAGGAGAGATCACCATTGCACTGCTATTCTATTATTGAACAGACGAAATCGAAATTGTAAAAAGAATCATTGGAGAAATCCACTTGAGAAAAAAATTGTGCAATGTGCACTGATTCCTGCATACTGATCAGAATAGACGCCGTTTACGTTCCAAATGTGGACCTCCTGGGAAGGAAGGAATGTCACTCCGATACATGATTATTAGGATTACCACGTACAAATTGCTCTGGGCAGCCGATTGCCGACAATCTTTTAAAAATTTAGTTTTTGTTGTATTACTTCGGACATTTCCGGTTTGTAAAATATACAACATAAATTCCAATTAATCGACTACTAAGTGCTGCTTAAACTTCATTGAATCGTGTACTCATCAAATTACGAACTAATCATATTTTACACAGAACAATTAACTTTAAAATATATAAAACGATACTAGCGCTTTTACTGCATCGCAGTTTTTGTCATGCTAATACTTAGTTTAATAATTCGGATCTGCTCTAAAGTCAGTCACTTCTTCCGGATTCTCTGCTTAGCATGCAATTAACTGGTTTTTCTTCCGATACATCCAATCCTTGTAGTCTACCGTTTTCATCAGCTTTTCGACGTCACCGGCGTCTGTACCATTCTTCACTCTCCATTGCGCCTACGAGTATTGAGTGCAAGTGTTCTTGAACTTGAACCGAACTTATAGCCATAAAGTGCAACTGGGGGTTTGACAAGCACCCATTTCGATTGAAGTTTTTACCATTGTTTCTATGGGAGAATTTAAGGTAGAAAACACATTAAATGCTATAACTTTTGAGCTAGCACTCAGAAAATTATAGGTAATATCGTTATTTAAAAGCAGCAACCTTTGTATTTCATTGTAAATATGTACGTTTTTTAATGTGGGAAATTTTAGTTGTAGGATAGTTTGTCCTCCAAATCCCCTATGTTTAATGGCATTTCTACTTTATGCTTCATGTCATAATTTTTTGCAGTTTTCTTTATGTGAAAAAACTCAGGAAATGGATCCTTCGCAACCTTCGTCAAAATACGAGATAATCCGTATCATTTATAGGAAAATTTAGACAAAACAATGGATTTGATCAAGAGTACGGCAAATTAATTACGAAGGATTAATTTTTTTATTTTAATCAGTCGTAAACCTTGTTGTGCAATCCTACACACCATAATTTAGTTGTCGATTTCAACAAAATTTTGCTGAATTTTCATCAGCTGAAAGTTTCAGCAATCCAAGATGCCGAAAGATTGGAAATTTGAATTGAACCAGTTTGGCAGATTCGCTTTGCTAAAAATTCAGCAATTCGAATTGTCGAATTGACAGCACAATTATCGGATTTGCAGTAATCCAGCACGGAATACTGAGGGTTCGACAATTGACCTGTCAATTTGACACTTTCAGTTGCTAATTTTCAACAAAGTGAATCTGTCAAAATGAAATAATCCGATTTGCTTAGCTATCGGTATTTTAAATTACCGAAACCACAGATAACAGAGGTTTAGGCTCGATTTGAATCGTGTGTAAATACCCGCTACTAAAATTCCGAATAAATCTGACGTCTGAAGCACGTTTAACAAACGTTTGTAGATGGCCCTGTGATCGATACAAGGCAATTAGAGTGCAGCTATCATACAGTTGCGCAGATGGCAATAGTGAAACACGTCTTCAACGTTTATCAATTTGAAAGTTTACACAGGTTTTTGAAGAAATTTTATTCTAGCCTAAACGTCTGTTATCTGTGCTGAAACCTTCAGCTGATGAAAATTCAGCAAAATTTTACTGGAATGTGGCGAAAAAAAATGTGGTGTGTAGTAACCGCACCAACGTTTTTGGAAAAACATGATTTCGAGACAATCGCGTTTAAAGTTTCAAATATAAGCCCAGCCCTAGTAAAAGAGCAAGATGAAAAAACGCTATAACTTTGCTTCTATTGCTTGGGTTTTTATAAACAATGATATAACATTCGTAAGAACCTGTAATTTGTAGAAAACTACAAACATTTTGATTTTTTCGTGACTTGTGTGACTAGTGGCACGATCTATTAGGTTACTGTTCCAGAGCCCAGTAACCTTGAGACGGTAGGCACAAGAAAGTTCTTTTTGTTTCAGAAAGATATATAGTGGTGTTATGTTCAAAATTCCCTCTAGAGCAGCAGTAGGTGTTGTCATCTAGGCCACTAAGATCATCCTTTGAAGTTGGTTTAACTCCCGTGACTTTTTCCTTCGGTTCTTACACAAGGCACTCATATGCTAGTATTGGTTTAACACTTGTTGTACAATTCCAATGAATATACTTGGGTTTGGATCTCCAAGATTGGCC